>NC_143021.1:91131237-91475737 GCF_055824585.1 Amblyomma mixtum
AAAATCCAGTCTCGAGTAAAATCCAGTCTCCAGTAAAATCCAGTTCCAGTAAAAACCAGTCTCCAGTAAAATCCAGTCTCCAGTAAAATCCAGTCTCCAGTAAAATCCAGTCTCCAGTAAAATCCAGTCTCCAGTAAATTCCAGTCTCCACTCTCCAGTTAAATCCAGTCTCCAGTCTCCAGTAAAATCCAGTCTCCAGTCTCCAGTAAAATCCAGTCTCCAGTAGAATCCAGTCTCCAGCCTCCAGTAAAATCCAGTCTCCAGTCTCCAGTAAAATCCAGTCTCTAGTCTCCAGTAAAATCCAGTCTCCAGTCTCCAGTAAAATCCAGTCTCCAGTCTCCAGTAAAATCCAGTCTCCAGTCTCCAGTAAAATCCAGTCTCCAATCTCCAGTAAAATCCTGTCTCCAGTAAATTCCAGTCTCCAGTCTCCAATAAAATCCAGTCTCCAGCCTCCAGTAAAATTCAGTCTCCAGGCTCAAGTCTCCAGTCTCCAGTCTCCAGTAAAATCCAGTCTCCAGTCTCCAGTAAAATCCAGTTTTCAGTCTCCAGTCTCCAGTAAAATCCAGTCTCCAGTCTCCAGTCTCCAACTCCAGTAAATTCCAGTCTCCAGTCTCCAACTCCAGTAAAATCCAGTCTGCAGTCTCCAGTCTCCAACTCCAGTAAATTCCAGTCTCCAGTCTCCAACTCCAGTAAAATCCAGTCTCCAGTCTCCAGTAAAATCCAGTCTCCAGTCTCCAGTCTCCAGTAAAATCCAGTCTCCAGTCTCCAGTAAAATCCAGTCTCCAGTAAAATCCAGTCTCCAGTAAAATCCAGTCTCCAGTCTCCAGTAAAATCCAGTCTCCAGTAAAATCCAGTCTCCAGTCTCCAGTAAAATCCAATCTCCAGTACAATCCAGTCTGCAGTAAAATCCAGTCTCCAGTAAAATCCAGTCTCCAGTAAAATCCAGTCTCCAGTAAAATCCACTCTCCAGTAAAATCCAATCTCCAGTAAAATCCAGTCTCCAGTAAAATCCAGTCTCCAGTCTCCAGTAAAATCCAGTCTCCAGTAAAATCCAGTCTCCAGTCTCCAGTAAAATCCAGTCTCCAGTCTCCAGTAAAATCCAGTCTCCAGTCTCCAGTAAAATCCAGTCTCCAGTAAAATCCAGTCTCCAGTCTCCAGTAAAATCCAGTCTCCAGTCTCCAGTAAAATCCAGTCTCTAGTCTCCAGTAAAATCCAGTCTCCAGTAAAATCCAGTCTCCAGTCTCCAGTCTGCAGTAAAATCCAGTCTCCAGTCTCCAGTCTCCAGTAAAATCCAGTCTCCAGCAAAATTCAGTCTCCAGTCTCCAGTAAAATCCAGTCTCCGGTCTCCAGTAAAATCCAGTCTCCAGTCTCAAGTCTACAGTCTCCAGTCTCCAGTAAAATCCAGTTTTCAGTCTCCAGTCTCCAGTAAAATCCAGTTTTCAGTCTCCAGTCTCCAGTAAAATCCAGTCTCCAGTCTCCAGTAAAATCCAGTCTCCAGTCTCCAGTAAAATCCAGCTCCAGTCTCTAGTCTCCAGTCTCCAGTATCCATTCTCCAGTAAAATCCAGTCTCCAGTAAAATCCAGTCTCGAGTAAAATCCAGTTCCAGTAAAATCCAGTCTCCAGTCTCCAGTAAAATCCAGTCTCCAGTAAAATCCAGTCTCCAGTAAAATCCAGTCTCCATTAAATTCCAGTCTCCACTCTCCAGTTAAATCCAGTCTCCAGTCTCCAGTAAAATCCAGTCTCCAGTAAAATCCAGTCTCGAGTAAAATCCAGTTCCAGTAAAATCCAGTCTCCAGTCTCCAGTAAAATCCAGTCTCCAGTAAAATCCAGTCTCCAGTAAAATCCAGTCTCCATTAAATTCCAGTCTCCACTCTCCAGTTAAATCCAGTCTCCAGTCTCCAGTAAAATCCAGTCTCCAGTCTCCAGTAAAATCCAGTCTCCAGTAGAATCCAGTCTCCAGCCTCCAGTAAAATCCAGTCTCCAGTAAAATCCAGTCTCCAGTCTCCAGTAAAATCCAGTCTCCAGTCTCCAGTAAAATCCAGTCTCCAGTAAAATCCAGTTCCAGTAAAATCCAGTCTCCAGTAAAATCCAGTCTCCAGTCTCCAGTAAAATCCAGTCTCCAGTAAAATCCAGTCTCCAGTAAAATCCAGTCTCCAGTAAAATCCACTCTCCAGTAAAATCCAATCTCCAGTAAAATCCAGTCTCCAGTAAAATCCAGTCTCCAGTCTCCAGTAAAATCCAGTCTCCAGTAAAATCCAGTCTCCAGTCTCCAGTAAAATCCAGTCTCCAGTCTCCAGTAAAATCCAGTCTCCAGTCTCCAGTAAAATCCAGTCTCCAGTAAAATCCAGTCTCCAGTCTCCAGTAAAATCCAGTCTCCAGTCTCCAGTAAAATCCAGTCTCTAGTCTCCAGTAAAATCCAGTCTCCAGTAAAATCCTGTCTCCAGTCTCCAGTCTGCAGTAAAATCCAGTCTCCAGTCTCCAGTCTCCAGTAAAATCCAGTCTCCAGCAAAATTCAGTCTCCAGTCTCCAGTAAAATCCAGTCTCCGGTCTCCAGTAAAATCCAGTCTCCAGTCTCAAGTCTACAGTCTCCAGTCTCCAGTAAAATCCAGTTTTCAGTCTCCAGTCTCCAGTAAAATCCAGTTTTCAGTCTCCAGTCTCCAGTAAAATCCAGTCTCCAGTCTCCAGTAAAATCCAGTCTCCAGTCTCCAGTAAAATCCAGCTCCAGTCTCTAGTCTCCAGTCTCCAGTATCCATTCTCCAGTAAAATCCAGTCTCCAGTAAAATCCAGTCTCGAGTAAAATCCAGTTCCAGTAAAATCCAGTCTCCAGTCTCCAGTAAAATCCAGTCTCCAGTAAAATCCAGTCTCCAGTAAAATCCAGTCTCCATTAAATTCCAGTCTCCACTCTCCAGTTAAATCCAGTCTCCAGTCTCCAGTAAAATCCAGTCTCCAGTAAAATCCAGTCTCGAGTAAAATCCAGTTCCAGTAAAATCCAGTCTCCAGTCTCCAGTAAAATCCAGTCTCCAGTAAAATCCAGTCTCCAGTAAAATCCAGTCTCCATTAAATTCCAGTCTCCACTCTCCAGTTAAATCCAGTCTCCAGTCTCCAGTAAAATCCAGTCTCCAGTCTCCAGTAAAATCCAGTCTCCAGTAGAATCCAGTCTCCAGCCTCCAGTAAAATCCAGTCTCCAGTAAAATCCAGTCTCCAGTCTCCAGTAAAATCCAGTCTCCAGTCTCCAGTAAAATCCAGTCTCCAGTAAAATCCAGTTCCAGTAAAATCCAGTCTCCAGTAAAATCCAGTCTCCAGTCTCCAGTAAAATCCAGTCTCCAGTAAAATCCAGTCTCCAGTAAAATCCAGTCTCCAGTAAAATCCACTCTCCAGTAAAATCCAATCTCCAGTAAAATCCAGTCTCCAGTAAAATCCAGTCTCCAGTCTCCAGTAAAATCCAGTCTCCAGTAAAATCCAGTCTCCAGTCTCCAGTAAAATCCAGTCTCCAGTCTCCAGTAAAATCCAGTCTCCAGTCTCCAGTAAAATCCAGTCTCCAGTAAAATCCAGTCTCCAGTCTCCAGTAAAATCCAGTCTCCAGTCTCCAGTAAAATCCAGTCTCTAGTCTCCAGTAAAATCCAGTCTCCAGTAAAATCCAGTCTCCAGTCTCCAGTCTGCAGTAAAATCCAGTCTCCAGTCTCCAGTCTCCAGTAAAATCCAGTCTCCAGCAAAATTCAGTCTCCAGTCTCCAGTAAAATCCAGTCTCCGGTCTCCAGTAAAATCCAGTCTCCAGTCTCAAGTCTACAGTCTCCAGTCTCCAGTAAAATCCAGTTTTCAGTCTCCAGTCTCCAGTAAAATCCAGTTTTCAGTCTCCAGTCTCCAGTAAAATCCAGTCTCCAGTCTCCAGTAAAATCCAGTCTCCAGTCTCCAGTAAAATCCAGCTCCAGTCTCTAGTCTCCAGTCTCCAGTATCCATTCTCCAGTAAAATCCAGTCTCCAGTAAAATCCAGTCTCGAGTAAAATCCAGTTCCAGTAAAATCCAGTCTCCAGTCTCCAGTAAAATCCAGTCTCCAGTAAAATCCAGTCTCCAGTAAAATCCAGTCTCCATTAAATTCCAGTCTCCACTCTCCAGTTAAATCCAGTCTCCAGTCTCCAGTAAAATCCAGTCTCCAGTCTCCAGTAAAATCCAGTCTCCAGTAGAATCCAGTCTCCAGCCTCCAGTAAAATCCAGTCTCCAGTAAAATCCAGTCTCCAGTCTCCAGTAAAATCCAGTCTCCAGTCTCCAGTAAAATCCAGTCTCCAGTAAAATCCAGTTCCAGTAAAATCCAGTCTCCAGTAAAATCCAGTCTCCAGTCTCCAGTAAAATCCAGTCTCCAGTAAAATCCAGCTCCAGTCTCTAGTCTCCAGTCTCCAGTATCCATTCTCCAGTAAAATCCAGTCTCCAGTAAAATCCAGTCTCCAGTAGAATCCAGTCTCCAGCCTCCAGTAAAATCCAGTCTCCAGTCTCCAGTAAAATCCAGTCTCCAGTCTCCAGTAAAATCCAGTCTCCAGTCTCCAGTAAAATCCAGTCTCCAGTCTCCAGTCTCCAGTAAAATCCAGTCTCCAGTCTCCAGTAATATCTAGTCTCCAGTAAAATCCAGTCTCCAGTAAAATCGTCTCCAGTAAAATCCAGTCTCCAATAAAATCCAGTCTCTAGTAAAATCCATTCTCCAGTAAAATCCAGTCTCCAGTAAAATCCAGTCTCCAGTCTCCAGTCTCTAGTAAAATCCAGTCTCCAGTCTCTAGTTTCCAGTCTCCAGTAAAATCCAGTCTCCAGTCTCCAGTAAAATCCAGACTCCGGTAAAATCCAGTCTCCAGTCTCCAGTAAAATCCAGACTCCGGTAAAATCCAGTCTCCAGTCTCCAGTAAAATCCAGTTTCTAGTCTCCAGTAAAATCCAGTCTCTAGCCTCCAGTAAAATCCAGTCTCTAGACTCCAGTAAAATCCAGTCTCCAGTCTCCAGTAAAATCCAGTAAAATCCAGTAAAATCGAGTAAAATCCAGTAAAATCCAGTAAAACCCAGTCTCCAGTCTCCAGTAAAATCCAGTAAAATCCAGTCTCCAGACTCCAGTCTCCAGCAAAATCCAGTAAAATCCAGTCTCCAGTCTCCAGTCTCCAGTAAAATCCAGTCTCCAGTAAAATCCAGTCTCCAGTCTCCAGTAAAATCCAGTCTCCGGTCTCCAGTAAAATCCAGTCTCCAGTCTCAAGTCTCCAGTCTCCAGTAAAATCCAGTTTTCAGTCTCCAGTCTCCAGTAAAATCCAGTCTCCAGTCTCCAGTAAAATCCAGTCTCCAGTAAAATCCAGCTCCAGTCTCTAGTCTCCAGTCTCCAGTATCCATTCTCCAGTAAAATCCAGTCTCCAGTAAAATCCAGTCTCGAGTAAAATCCAGTCTCCAGTAAAATCCAGTCTCCAGTAAAATCCAGTTTCCAGTGAAATCCAGTCTCCAGTAAAAACCAGGCTCCAGTAAAATCCAGTTCCAGTAAAAACCAGTCTCCAGTAAAATCCAGTCTCCAGTAAAATCCAGTCTCCAGTAAAATCCAGTCTCCAGTAAAATCCAGTCTCCAGTAAATTCCAGTCTCCACTCTCCAGTTAAATCCAGTCTCCAGTCTCCAGTAAAATCCAGTCTCCAGTAAAATCCAGTCTCCAGTAGAATCCAGTCTCCAGCCTCCAGTAAAATCCAGTCTCCAGTCTCCAGTAAAATCCAGTCTCTAGTCTCCAGTAAAATCCAGTCTCCAGTCTCCAGTAAAATCCAGTCTCCAGTCTCCAGTAAAATCCAGTCTCCAGTAAAATCCAGTCTCCAATCTCCAGTAAAATCCTGTCTCCAGTAAATTCCAGTCTCCAGTCTCCAATAAAATCCAGTCTCCAGCCTCCAGTAAAATTCAGTCTCCAGGCTCAAGTCTCCAGTCTCCAGTCTCCAGTAAAATCCAGTCTCCAGTCTCCAGTAAAATCCAGTTTTCAGTCTCCAGTCTCCAGTAAAATCCAGTCTCCAGTCTCCAGTCTCCAACTCCAGTAAATTCCAGTCTCCAGTCTCCAACTCCAGTAAAATCCAGTCTGCAGTCTCCAGTCTCCAACTCCAGTAAATTCCAGTAAAATCCAGTTCCAGTAAAATCCAGTCTCCAGTAAAATCCAGTCTCCAGTCTCCAGTAAAATCCAGTCTCCAGTAAAATCCAGCTCCAGTCTCTAGTCTCCAGTCTCCAGTATCCATTCTCCAGTAAAATCCAGTCTCCAGTAAAATCCAGTCTCCAGTAGAATCCAGTCTCCAGCCTCCAGTAAAATCCAGTCTCCAGTCTCCAGTAAAATCCAGTCTCCAGTCTCCAGTAAAATCCAGTCTCCAGTCTCCAGTAAAATCCAGTCTCCAGTCTCCAGTCTCCAGTAAAATCCAGTCTCCAGTCTCCAGTAATATCTAGTCTCCAGTAAAATCCAGTCTCCAGTAAAATCGTCTCCAGTAAAATCCAGTCTCCAATAAAATCCAGTCTCTAGTAAAATCCATTCTCCAGTAAAATCCAGTCTCCAGTAAAATCCAGTCTCCAGTCTCCAGTCTCTAGTAAAATCCAGTCTCCAGTCTCTAGTTTCCAGTCTCCAGTAAAATCCAGTCTCCAGTCTCCAGTAAAATCCAGACTCCGGTAAAATCCAGTCTCCAGTCTCCAGTAAAATCCAGACTCCGGTAAAATCCAGTCTCCAGTCTCCAGTAAAATCCAGTTTCTAGTCTCCAGTAAAATCCAGTCTCTAGCCTCCAGTAAAATCCAGTCTCTAGACTCCAGTAAAATCCAGTCTCCAGTCTCCAGTAAAATCCAGTAAAATCCAGTAAAATCGAGTAAAATCCAGTAAAATCCAGTAAAATCCAGTCTCCAGTCTCCAGTAAAATCCAGTCTCCAGACTCCAGTCTCCAGCAAAATCCAGTAAAATCCAGTCTCCAGTCTCCAGTCTCCAGTAAAATCCAGTCTCCAGTAAAATCCAGTCTCCAGTCTCCAGTAAAATCCAGTCTCCGGTCTCCAGTAAAATCCAGTCTCCAGTCTCAAGTCTCCAGTCTCCAGTAAAATCCAGTTTTCAGTCTCCAGTCTCCAGTAAAATCCAGTCTCCAGTCTCCAGTAAAATCCAGTCTCCAGTAAAATCCAGCTCCAGTCTCTAGTCTCCAGTCTCCAGTATCCATTCTCCAGTAAAATCCAGTCTCCAGTAAAATCCAGTCTCGAGTAAAATCCAGTTTCCAGTGAAATCCAGTCTCCAGTAAAATCCAGTCTCCAGTAAAATCCAGTTCCAGTAAAAACCAGTCTCCAGTAAAATCCAGTCTCCAGTAAAATCCAGTCTCCAGTAAAATCCAGTCTCCAGTAAAATCCAGTCTCCAGTAAATTCCAGTCTCCACTCTCCAGTTAAATCCAGTCTCCAGTCTCCAGTAAAATCCAGTCTCCAGTAGAATCCAGTCTCCAGCCTCCAGTAAAATCCAGTCTCCAGTCTCCAGTAAAATCCAGTCTCTAGTCTCCAGTAAAATCCAGTCTCCAGTCTCCAGTAAAATCCAGTCTCCAGTCTCCAGTAAAATCCAGTCTCCAGTCTCCAGTAAAATCCAGTCTCCAATCTCCAGTAAAATCCTGTCTCCAGTAAATTCCAGTCTCCAGTCTCCAATAAAATCCAGTCTCCAGCCTCCAGTAAAATTCAGTCTCCAGGCTCAAGTCTCCAGTCTCCAGTCTCCAGTAAAATCCAGTCTCCAGTAAAATCCAGTTTTCAGTCTCCAGTCTCCAGTAAAATCCAGTCTCCAGTCTCCAGTCTCCAACTCCAGTAAATTCCAGTCTCCAGTCTCCAACTCCAGTAAAATCCAGTCTGCAGTCTCCAGTCTCCAACTCCAGTAAATTCCAGTCTCCAGTCTCCAACTCCAGTAAAATCCAGTCACCAGTCTCCAGTAAAATCCAGTCTCCAGTCTCCAGTCTCCAGTAAAATCCAGTCTCCAGTCTCCAGTAAAATCCAGTCTCCAGTAAAATCCAGTCTCCAGTAAAATCCAGTCTCCAGTCTCCAGTAAAATCCAGTCTCCAGTAAAATCCAGTCTCCAGTCTCCAGTAAAATCCAATCTCCAGTACAATCCAGTCTGCAGTAAAATCCAGTCTCCAGTAAAATCCAGTCTCCAGTAAAATCCAGTCTCCAGTAAAATCCACTCTCCAGTAAAATCCAGTCTCCAGTAAAATCCAGTCTCCAGTAAAATCCAGTCTCCAGTCTCCAGTAAAATCTAGTCTCCAGTAAAATCCAGTCTCCAGTCTCCAGTAAAATCCAGTCTCCAGTCTCCAGTAAAATCCAGTCTCCAGTCTCCAGTAAAATCCAGTCTCCAGTCTCCAGTAAAATCCAGTCTCCAGTCTCCAGTAAAATCCAGTCTCTAGTCTCCAGTAAAATCCAGTCTCCAGTCTCCAGTCTGCAGTAAAATCCAGTCTCCAGTCTCCAGTCTCCAGTAAAATCCAGTCTCCAGCAAAATTCAGTCTCCAGTCTCCAGTAAAATCCAGTCTCCGGTCTCCAGTAAAATCCAGTCTCCAGTCTCAAGTCTCCAGTCTCCAGTAAAATCCAGTTTTCAGTCTCCAGTCTATAGTAAAATCCAGTCTCCAGTCTCCAGTAAAATCCAGTCTCCAGTAAAATCCAGCTCCAGTCTCTAGTCTCCAGTCTCCAGTATCCATTCTCCAGTAAAATCCAGTCTCCAGTAAAATCCAGTCTCGAGTAAAATCCAGTTCCAGTAAAATCCAGTCTCCAGTAAAATCCAGTCTCCAGTCTCCAGTAAAATCCAGTCTCCAGTAAAATCCAGTCTCCAGTAAAATCCAGTCTCCAGTAAATTCCAGTCTCCACTCTCCAGTTAAATCCAGTCTCCAGTCTCCAGTAAAATCCAGTCTCCAGTCTCCAGTAAAATCCAGTCTCCAGTAGAATCCAGTCTCCAGCCTCCAGTAAAATCCAGTCTCCAGTCTCCAGTAAAATCCAGTCTCCAGCCTCCAGTAAAATCCAGTCTCCAGTCTCCAGTAAAATCCAGTCTCCAGTAAAATCCAGTTCCAGTAAAATCCAGTCTCCAGTAAAATCCAGTCTCCAGTCTCCAGTAAAATCAAGTCTCCAGTCTCCAATGTCCAGTAAAATACAGTCTCCAGTTAAATCCAGTCTCCAGTCTCCAGTAACATCCAGTCTCCAGTGCCCAGTCTCCAGTAAAATCCAGTCTCCAGTCTCCAGTCTCCAGTAAAATCCAGTCTCCAGTCTCCAGTAAAATCTCGTCTCCAGTAAAATCCAGTCTCCAGTAAAATCCAGTCTCCAGTAAAATCCAGTCTCCACTAAAATCCAGTCTCTAGTAAAATCCATTCTCCAGTAAAATCCAGTATCCAGTAAAATCCAGTCTCCAGTCTCCAGTCTCTAGTAAAATCCAGTCTCCAGTCTCTAGTTTCCAGTCTCCAGTAAAATCCAGCCTCCAGTCTCCAGTCTCCAGTATAATCCAGTCTCCAGTAAAATCCAGTCTCTAGTCTCCAGTCTCCAGTAAAATCCAGTCTCCAGTCTCCAGTAAAATCCAGTCTCCAGTAAAATCCAGTCTCCAGTCTCCAGCCTCCAGTAAAATCCAGTCTCCAGTAAAATCCACTCTCCAGTAAAATCCAGTCTCCAGTAAAATCCAGTCTCCAGTAAAATCTAGTCTCCAGTCTCCAGTAAAATCCAGTCTCCAGTAAAATCCAGTCTCCAGTTAAATCCAGTCTCCAGTAAAATCCAGTCTCCACTAAAATCCAGTCTCTAGTAAAATCCAGTCTCCAATAAAATCCAGTCTCCAGTAAAATCCAGTCTCCAGTAAAATCAAGTCTCCAGTCTCCAGTAAAATCCAGTCTCCAGTATAATATGGTCTCCAGTAAAATCCAGTCTCCAGTCTCCAGTAAAATCCAGTCTCCGGTCTCCAGTAAAATCCAGTGTCCAGTCTCCAGTCTCCAGTAAAATCCAGTCTCCAGTCCCCAGTCTCTAGTAAAACCCAGTCTCCAGTCTCCAGTCTCCAGTAAAATCCAGTCTCCAGTCTCCAGTAAAATCCAGTCTCCAGTAAAATCCAGTCTCCAGTCTCCAGTAAAATCCAGTCTCCAGTAAAATCCAGTCTCCAGTGAAATCCAGTCTCCAGTAAAATCCAGTAAAATCCAGTCTCCAGTCTCCAGTCTCCAGTAAAATCCAGTCTCCAGTCTCCAGTAAAATCCAGTCTACAGTAAAATCCAGTCTCCAGTCTCCAGTAAAATCCAGTCTCTAGTCTCCAGTAAAATCCAGTCTCCAGTAAAATCCAGTCTCCAGTCTCCAGTCTGCAGTAAAATCCAGTCTCCAGTCTCCAGTCTCTAGTAAAATCCAGTCTCCAGTCTCTAGTTTCCAGTCTCCAGTAAAATCCAGCCTCCAGTCTCCAGTCTCCAGTATAATCCAGTCTCCAGTAAAATCCAGTCTCTAGTCTCCAGTAAAATCCAGTCTCCAGTCTCCAGTAAAATCCAGTCTCCAGTCTCCAGTAAAATCCAGTCTCCAGTCTCCAGTAAAATCCAGTCTCCAGTCTCCAGCCTCCAGTAAAATCCAGTCTCCAGTCTCCAGTAAAATCCACTCTCCAGTAAAATCCAGTCTCCAGTAAAATCTAGTCTCCAGTCTCCAGTAAAATCCAGTCTCCAGTAAAATCCAGTCTCCAGTAAAATCCAGTCTCCAGTATAACATGGTCTCCAGTAAAATCCAGTCTCCAGTCTCCAGTAAAATCCAGTCTCCAGTAAAATCCAGTCTCCAGTCTCCAATAAAATCCAGTCTCCAGTAAAATCCAGTCTCCAGTTAAATCCAGTCTCCAGTAAAATCCAGTCTCCACTAAAATCCAGTCTCTAGTAAAATCCAGTCTCCAATAAAATCCAGTCTCCAGTAAAATTCAGTCTCCAGTAAAATCAAGTCTCCAGTAAAATCCAGTCTCCAGTATAATATGGTCTCCGGTAAAATCCAGTCTCCGGTCTCCAGTAAAATCCAGTGTCCAGTCTCCAGTCTCCAGTAAAATCCAGTCTCCAGTAAAATCCAGTCTCCAGTCTCCAGTAATATCCAGTCTCCAGTGAAATCCAGTCTCCAGTAAAATCCAGTCTCCAGTCTCCAGTAAAATCCAGTAAAATCCTGTCTGCAGTCTCCAGTAAAATCCAGTAAAATCCAGTCTCCAGTCTCCAGTAAAATCCAGTCTCCAGTCTCCAGTAAAATCCAGACTCCGGTAAAATCCAGTCTCCAGTCTCCAGTAAAATCCAGTCTCCAGTCTCCAGTAAAATCCAGTCTCCAGTCTCCAGTAAAATGCAGTCTCTAGTCTCCAGTAAAATCCAGTCTCTAGTCTCCAGTAAAATCCAGTCTCCAGTCTCCAGTAAAATCCAGTGTCCAGTCTCCAGTCTGCAGTAAAATCCAGTCTCCAGTAAAATCCAGTCTCCAGTCTCCAGTCTCCAGTAAAATCCAGTCTCCAGTTTCCAGTAAAATCCAGTCTCCAGTCTCCAATCTCCAGAAAAATCCTGTCTCCAGTCTCCAATAAAATCCAGTCTCCAGCCTCCAGTAAAATCCAGTCTCCAGTAAAATCCAGTCTCCAGTCTCCAGTAAAATCCAGTTTTCAGTCTCCAGTCTCCAGTAAAATCCAGTCTCCAGTCTCGAGTCTCCAACTCCAGTAAAATCCAGTCTCCAGTCTCCAGTAAAATCCAGTCTCCAGTCTCCAGTAAAATCCAGTCTCCAGTAAAATCCAGTCTCCAGTCTCTAGTCTCCAGTCTCCAGTCTCCAGTATCCAGTCTCCAGTCTCCAGTAAAATCCAGTCTCGAGTAAAATCCAGTCTCCAGTAAAATCCAGTCTCCAGTAAAATCCAGTCTCCAGTAAAATCCAGTCTACAGTAAAATCCAGTCTCCAGTAAAATCCAGTCTCCAATAAAATCCACTCTCCAGTAAAATCCAGTCTCCAGTCTCCAGTAAAATCCAGTCTCCAGTAAAATCCAGTCTCCAGTCTCCAGTAAAATCCAATCTCCAGTACAATCAAGTCTCCAGTAAAATCCAGTCTCCAGTAAAATCCAGTCTCCAGTAAAATCCAGTCTCCAGTAAAATCCAGTCTCCAGTAAAATCCAGTCTCCAGTAAAATCCAGTCTCCAGTAAAATCCACTCTCCAGTAAAATCCAGTCTCCAGTAAAATCCAGTCTCCAGTAAAATCCAGTCTCCAGTAAAATCCAGTCTCCAGCAAAATCCAGTCTCCAGTCTCCAGTAAAATCCAGTCTCCAGTAAAATCCAGTCTCCAGTCTCTAGTCTCCAGTCTCCAGTATCCATTCTCCAGTAAAATCCAGTCTCGAGTAAAATCCAGTCTCCAGTAAAATCCAGTCTCCAGTAAATTCCAGTCTCCAGTAAAATCCAGTCTCCAGTAAAATCCTGTCTCCAGTAAAATCCAGTCTCCAGTAAAATCCGGTCTCCAGTAAAATCCAGTCTCCAGTAAAATCCAGTCTCCAGTAAAATCCAGTCTCCAGTAAAATCCAGTCTCCAGTAAAATCCAGTCTCCAGTAAAATCCAGTTCCAGTAAAATCCAGTCTCCAGTAAAATCCAGTCTCCAGTAAAATTCAGTCTCCAGTAAAATCTAGTCTCCAGTAAAATCCAGTCTCCAGTAAAATCCAGTCTCCAGTAAATTCCAGTCTCCACTCTCCAGTTAAATCCAGTCTCCAGTCTCCAGTAAAATCCAGTCTCCAGTCTCCAGTAAAATCCAGTCTCCAGTAGAATCCAGTCTCCAGCCTCCAGTAAAATCCAGTCTCCAGTCTCCAGTAAAATCCAGTCTCTAGTCTCCAGTAAAATCCAGTCTCCAGTCTCCAGTAAAATCCAGTCTGCAGTCTCCAGTCTCCAGTAAAATCCAGTCTCCAATCTCCAGTAAAATCCTGTCTCCAGTAAATTCCAATCTCCAGTCTCCAATAAAATCCAGTCTCCAGCCTCCAGTAAAATTCAGTCTCCAGTCTCCTGTAAAATCCAGTTTTCAGTCTCCAGTCTCCAGTAAAATCCAGTTTCCAGTCTCCAGTCTCCAACTCCAGTAAATTCCAGTCTCCAGTCTCCAACTCCAGTAAAATCCAGTCTGCAGTCTCCAGTCTCCAACTCCAGTAAATTCCAGTCTCCACTCTCCAACTCCAGTAAAATCCAGTCTCCAGTCTCCAGTCTCTAGTAAAATCCAGTCTCCAGTCTCCAGTAAAATCCAGTCTCCAGTAAAATCCAGTCTCCTGGCTCTAGTAAAATCCAGTCTGCAGTAAAATCCAGTCTCCAGTAAAATCCAGTCTCCAGTAAAATCCAGTCTCCAGTAAAATCCAGTCTCCAGTCTCCAGTAAAATCCAGTCTCCAGTCTCCAGTAAAATCCAATCTCCAGTACAATCCAGTCGCCAGTAAAATCCAGTCTCCAGTAAAATCCAGTCTCCAGTAAAATCCAGTCTCCAGTAAAATCCAGTCTCCAGTAAAATCCAGTCTCCAGTAAAATCCAGTCTCCAGTCTCCAGTAAAATCCAGTCTCCAGTAAAATCCAGTCTCCAGTAAAATCCAGTCTCCCGTCTCCAGTAAAATCCAGTCTCCAGTCTCCAGTAAAATCCAGTCTCCAGTCTCCAGTAAAATCCAGTCTCCAGTAAAATCCAGTCTCCAGTCTCCAGTCTCCAGTAAAATCCAGTCTCTAGTCTCCAGTAAAATCCAGTCTCCAGTCTGCAGTAAAATCCAGTCTCCAGTAAAATCCAGTCTCCAGCAAAATTCAGTCTCCAGTCACCAGTAAAATCCAGTCTCCAGTAAAATCCAGTCTCCGGTCTCCAGTAAAATCCAGTCTCCAGTCTCAAGTCTCCAGTCTCCAGTCTCCAGTAAAATCCAGTCTCCAGTAAAATCCTGTCTCCAGTAAAATCCAGTCTCCAGTAAAATCCGGTCTCCAGTAAAATCCAGTCTCCAGTAAAATCCAGTCTCCAGTAAAATCCAGTCTCCAGTAAAATCCAGTCTCCAGTAAAATCCAGTTCCAGTAAAATCCAGTCTCCAGTAAAATCCAGTCTCCAGTCTCCAGTAAAATCCAGTCTCCAGTAAAATCCAGTCTCCAGTAAAATCCAGTCTCCAGTAAAATCCAGTCTCCAGTAAATTCCAGTCTCCACTCTCCAGTTAATCCCAGTCTCCAGTCTCCAGTAAAATCCAGTCTCCAGTCTCCAGTAAAATCCAGTCTCCAGTAGAATCCAGTCTCCAGCCTCCAGTAAAATCCAGTCTCCAGTCTCCAGTAAAATCCAGTCTCTTGTCTCCAGTAAAATCCAGTCTCCAGTCTCCAGTAAAATCCAGTCTCCAGTCTCCAGTAAAATCCAGTCTCCAGTCTCCAGTAAAATCCAGTCTCCAATCTCCAGTAAAATCCTGTCTCCAGTAAATTCCAATCTCCAGTCTCCAATAAAATCCAGTCTCCAGCCTCCAGTAAAATTCAGTCTCCAGTCTCAAGTCTCCAGTCTCCAGTCTCCAGTAAAATCCCGTCTCCAGTCTCCAGTAAAATCCAGTTTTCAGTCTCCAGTCTCCAGTAAAATCCAGTCTCCAGTCTCCAGTCTCCAACTCCAGTAAATTCCAGTCTCCAGTCTCCAACTCCAGTAAAATCCAGTCTGCAGTCTCCAGTCTCCAACTCCAGTAAATTCCAGTCTCCACTTTCCAACTCCAGTAAAATCCAGTCTCCAGTCTCCAGTAAAATCCAGTCTCCAGTCTACAGTCTCTAGTAAAATCCAGTCTCCAGTCTCCAGTAAAATCCAGTCTCCAGTCTCTAGTAAAATCCAGTCTACAGTCAACTCCAGTCTCCAGTAAAATCCAGTCTCCAGTAAAATCCAGTCTCTAGTAAAATCCAGTCTCCAGTCTCCAGTAAAATCCAGTCTCCAGTCTCCAGTAAAATCCAATCTCCAGTACAATCCAGTCGCCAGTAAAATCCAGTCTCCAGTAAAATCCAGTCTCCAGTAAAATCCAGTCTCCAGTAAAATCCAGTCTCCAGTAAAATCCAGTCTCCAGTAAAATCCAGTCTCCAGTAAAATCCAGTCTCCAGTCTCCAGTAAAATCCAGTCTCCAGTAAAATCCAGTCTCCAGTAAAATCCAGTCTCCCGTCTCCAGTAAAATCCAGTCTCCAGTCTCCAGTAAAATCCAGTCTCCAGTCTCCAGTAAAATCCAGTCTCCAGTCTCCAGTCTCCAGTAAAATCCAGTCTCTAGTCTCCAGTAAAATCCAGTCTCCAGTAAAATCCAGTCTCCAGTCTGCAGTAAAATCCAGTCTCCAGTCTCCAGTAAAATCCAGTCTCCAGCAAAATTCAGTCTCCAGTCTCCAGTAAAATCCAGTCTCCGGTCTCCAGTAAAATCCAGTCTCCAGTCTCCAGTCTCAAGTCTCCAGTCTCCAGTAAAATCCAGTTTTCAGTCTCCAGTCTCCAGTAAAATCCAGTCTCCAGTCTCCAGTAAAATCCAGTCTCCAGGCTCCAGTAAAATCCAGTCTCCAGTAAAATCCAGTCTCCAGTCTCTAGTCTCCAGTCTCCAGTATCCATTCTCCAGTAAAATCCAGTCTCCAGTAAAATCCAGTCTCGAGTAAAATCCAGTCTCCAGTAAAATCCAGTCTCCAGTAAAATCCAGTCTCCAGTAAAATCCAGTCTCCAGTAAAATCCTGTCTCCAGTAAAATCCAGTCTCCAGTAAAATCCGGTCTCCAGTAAAATCCAGTCTCCAGAAAAATCCAGTCTCCAGTAAAATCCAGTCTCCAGAAAAATCCAGTCTCCAGTAAAATCCAGTCTCCAGTAAAATCCAGTCTCCAGTAAAATCCAGTTCCAGTAAAAACCAGTCTCCAGTAAAATCCTGTCTCCAGTAAAATCCAGTCTCCAGTAAAATCCAGTCTCCAGTAAAATCCAGTCTCCAGTAAATTCCAGTCTCCACTCTCCAGTTAAATCCAGTCTCCAGTCTCCAGTAAAATCCAGTCTCCAGTCTCCAGTAAAATCCAGTCTCCAGTAGAATCCAGTCTCCAGCCTCCAGTAAAATCCAGTCTCCAGTCTCCAGTAAAATCCAGTCTCTAGTCTCCAGTAAAATCCAGTCTCCAGTCTCCAGTAAAATCCAGTCTCCAGTCTCCAGTAAAATCCAGTCTCCAGTCTCCAGTAAAATCCAGTCTCCAATCTCCAGTAAAATCCTGTCTCCAGTAAATTCCAGTCTCCAGTCTCCAATAAAATCCAGTCTCCAGCCTCCAGTAAAATTCAGTCTCCAGTCTCAAGTCTCCAGTCTCCAACAGTCTCCAGTAAAATCCAGTCTCCAGTCTCCATAAAATCCAGTTTTCAGTCTCCAGTCTCCAGTAAAATCCAGTCTCCAGTCTCCAGTGTCCAACTCCAGTAAATTCCAGTCTCCAGTCTCCAACTCCAGTAAAATCCAGTCTGCAGTCTCCAGTCTCCAACTCCAGTAAATTCCAGTCTCCAGTCTCCAACTACAGTAAAATCCAGTCTCCAGTCTCCAGTAAAATCCAGTCTCCAGTCTCCAGTAAAATCCAGTCTCCAGTCTCCAACTCCAGTAAAATCCAGTCTCCAGTCTCCAGTAAAATCCAGTCTCCAGTCTCCAGTAAAATCCAGTCTCCAGTCTCCAGTAAAATCCAGTCTCCAGTAAAATCCAGTCTCCAGTAAAATCCAGTCTCCAGTAGAATCCAGTCTCCAGCCTCCAGTAAAATCCAGTCTCCAGTCTCCAGTAAAATCCAGTCTCCAGTCTCCAGTAAAATCCAGTCTCCAGTCTCCAGTCTCCAGTAAAATCCAGTCTCCAGTCTCCAGTAATATCTAGTCTCCAGTAAAATCCAGTCTCCAGTAAAATCAAGTCTCCAGTAAAATCCAGTCTCCACTAAAATCCAGTCTCTAGTAAAATCCATTCTCCAGTAAAATCCAGTCTCCAGTAAAATCCAGTGTCCAGTCTCCAGTCTCTAGTAAAATCCAGTCTCCAGTCTCTAGTTTCCAGTCTCCAGTAAAATCCAGTCTCCAGTCTCCAGTAAAATCCAGACTCCGGTAAAATCCAGTCTCCAGTCTCCAGTAAAATCCAGACTCCGGTAAAATCCAGTCTCCAGTCTCCAGTAAAATCCAGTTTCTAGTCTCCAGTAAAATCCAGTCTCTAGCCTCCAGTAAAATCCAGTCTCTAGACTCCAGTAAAATCCAGTCTCCAGTCTCCAGTAAAATCCAGTAAAATCGAGTAAAATCCAGTAAAATCCAGTAAAATCCAGTCTCCAGTCTCCAGTAAAATCCAGTAAAATCCAGTCTCCAGACTCCAGTCTCCAGCAAAATCCAGTAAAATCCAGTCTCCAGTCTCCAGTAAAATCCAGTCTCCAGTAAAATCCAGTCTCCACTCTCCAGTAAAATCCAGTCTCCGGTCTCCAGTAAAATCCAGTCTCCAGTCTCAAGTCTCCAGTCTCCAGTAGAATCCAGTCTCCAGCCTCCAGTAAAATCCAGTCTCCAGTAAAATCCAGTCTCCAGCCTCCAGTAAAATCCAGTCTCCAGTCTCCAGTAAAATCCAGTCTCCAGTAAAATCCAGTTCCAGTAAAATCCAGTCTCCAGTCTCCAGTAAAATCAAGTCTCCAGTCTCCAATCTCCAGTAAAATACAGTCTCCAGTTAAATCCAGTCTCCAGTCTCCAGTAACATCCAGTCTCCAGTCCCCAGTCTCCAGTAAAATCCAGTCTCCAGTCTCCAGTCTCCAGTAAAATCCAGTCTCCAGTCTCCAGTAAAATCTAGTCTCCAGTAAAATCCAGTCTCCAGTAAAATCCAGTCTCCAGTAAAATCCAGTCTCCACTAAAATCCAGTCTCTAGTAAAATCCATTCTCCAGTAAAATCCAGTATCCAGTAAAATCCAGTCTCCAGTCTCCAGTCTCTAGTAAAATCCAGTCTCCAGTCTCTAGTTTCCAGTCTCCAGTAAAATCCAGCCTCCAGTCTCCAGTCTCCAGTATAATCCAGTCTCCAGTAAAATCCAGTCTCTAGTCTCCAGTCTCCAGTAAAATCCAGTCTCCAGTCTCCAGTAAAATCCAGTCTCCAGTAAAATCCAGTCTCCAGTCTCCAGGCTCCAGTAAAATCCAGTCTCCAGTAAAATCCACTCTCCAGTAAAATCCAGTCTCCAGTAAAATCCAGTCTCCAGTAAAATCTAGTCTCCAGTCTCCAGTAAAATCCAGTCTCCAGTAAAATCCAGTCTCCAGTTAAATCCAGTCTCCAGTAAAATCCAGTCTCCACTAAAATCCAGTCTCTAGTAAAATCCAGTCTCCAATAAAATCCAGTCTCCAGTAAAATCCAGTCTCCAGTAAAATCAAGTCTCCAGTCTCCAGTAAAATCCAGTCTCCAGTATAATATGGTCTCCAGTAAAATCCAGTCTCCAGTCTCCAGTAAAATCCAGTCTCCGGTCTCCAGTAAAATCCAGTGTCCAGTCTCCAGTCTCCAGTAAAATCCAGTCTCCAGTCCCCAGTCTCTAGTAAAACCCAGTCTCCAGTCTCCAGTCTCCAGTAAAATCCAGTCTCCAGTCTCCAGTAAAATCCAGTCTCCAGTAAAATCCAGTCTCCAGTCTCCAGTAAAATCCAGTCTCCAGTAAAATCCAGTCTCCAGTGAAATCCAGTCTCCAGTCTCCAGTAAAATCCAGTAAAATCCAGTCTCCAGTCTCCAGTAAAATCCAGTCTGCAGTCTCCAGTAAAATCCAGTCTCCAGTAAAATCCAGTCTCCAGTCTCCAGTAAAATCCAGTCTCCAGTCTCCAGTAAAATCCAGTCTCTAGTCTCCAGTAAAATCCAGTCTCCAGTAAAATCCAGTCTCCAGTCTCCAGTCTGCAGTAAAATCCAGTCTCCAGTCTCCAGTCTCTAGTAAAATCCAGTCTCCAGTCTCTAGTTTCCAGTCTCCAGTAAAATCCAGCCTCCATTCTCCAGTCTCCAGTATAATCCAGTCTCCAGTAAAATCCAGTCTCTAGTCTCCAGTCTCCAGTAAAATCCAGTCTCCAGTCTCCAGTAAAATCCAGTCTCCAGTCTCCAGTAAAATCCAGTCTCCAGTCTCCAGCCTCCAGTAAAATCCAGTCTCCAGTCTCCAGTAAAATCCACTCTCCAGTAAAATCCAGTCTCCAGTAAAATCTAGTCTCCAGTCTCCAGTAAAATCCAGTCTCCAGTAAAATCCAGTCTCCAGTATAACATGGTCTCCAGTAAAATCCAGTCTCCAGTCTCCAGTAAAATCCAGTCTCCAGTAAAATCCAGTCTCCAGTCTCCAATAAAATCCAGTCTCCAGTAAAATCCAGTCTCCAGTTAAATCCAGTCTCCAGTAAAATCCAGTCTCCACTAAAATCCAGTCTCTAGTAAAATCCAGTCTCCAATAAAATCCAGTCTCCAGTAAAATCCAGTCTCCAGTAAAATCAAGTCTCCAGTAAAATCCAGTCTCCAGTATAATATGGTCTCCAGTAAAATCCAGTCTAAGGTCTCCAGTAAAATCCAGTCTCCGGTAAAATCCAGTCTCCGGTCTCCAGTAAAATCCAGTGTCCAGTCTCCAGTCTCCAGTAAAATCCAGTCTCCAGTCCCCAGTCTCTAGTAAAACCCAGTCTCCAGTCTCCAGTCTCCAGTAAAATCCAGTCTCCAGTAAAATCCAGTCTCCAGTCTCCAGTAATATCCAGTCTCCAGTGAAATCCAGTCTCCAGTAAAATCCAGTAAAATCCAGTCTCCAGTCTCCAGTAAAATCCAGTAAAATCCTGTCTGCAGTCTCCAGTAAAATCCAGTAAAATCCAGTCTCCAGTCTCCAGTAAAATCCAGTCTCCAGTCTCCAGTAAAATCCAGACTCCGGTAAAATCCAGTCTCCAGTCTCCAGTAAAATCCAGTCTCCAGTCTCCAGTAAAATCCAGTCTCCAGTCTCCAGTAAAATACAGTCTCTAGTCTCCAGTAAAATCCAGTCTCTAGTCTCCAGTAAAATCCAGTCTCCAGTCTCCAGTAAAATCCAGTGTCCAGTCTCCAGTCTGCAGTAAAATCCAGTCTCCAGTAAAATCCAGTCTCCAGTCTCCAGTCTCCAGTAAAATCCAGTCTCCAGTTTCCAGTAAAATCCAGTCTCCAGTCTCCAATCTCCAGAAAAATCCTGTCTCCAGTCTCCAATAAAATCCAGTCTCCAGCCTCCAGTAAAATCCAGTCTCCAGTAAAATCCAGTCTCCAGTCTCCAGTAAAATCCAGTTTTCAGTCTCCAGTCTCCAGTAAAATCCAGTCTCCAGTCTCGAGTCTCCAACTCCAGTAAAATCCAGTCTCCAGTCTCCAGTAAAATCCAGTCTCCAGTCTCCAGTAAAATCCAGTCTCCAGTAAAATCCAGTCTCCAGTCTCTAGTCTCCAGTCTCCAGTCTCCAGTATCCAGTCTCCAGTCTCCAGTAAAATCCAGTCTCGAGTAAAATCTAGTCTCCAGTAAAATCCAGTCTCCAGTAAAATCCAGTCTCTAGTAAAATCCAGTCTACAGTAAAATCCAGTCTCCAGTAAAATCCAGTCTCCAGTAAAATCCACTCTCCAGTAAAATCCAGTCTCCAGTCTCCAGTAAAATCCAGTCTCCAGTCTCCAGTAAAATCCAGTCTCCAGTCTCCAGTAAAATCCAATCTCCAGTACAATCAAGTCTCCAGTAAAATCCAGTCTCCAGTAAAATCCAGTCTCCAGTCTCCAGTAAAATCCAGTCTCCAGTAAAATCCAGTCTCCAGTCTCTAGTCTCCAGTCTCCAGTATCCATTCTCCAGTAAAATCCAGTCTCCAGTAAAATCCAGTCTCGAGTAAAATCCAGTCTCCAGTAAAATCCAGTCTCCAGTAAAATCCAGTCTCCAGTAAAATCCAGTCTCCAGTAAAATCCTGTCTCCAGTAAAATCCAGTCTCCAGTAAAATCCGGTCTCCAGTAAAATCCAGTCTCCAGTAAAATCCAGTCTCCAGTAAAATCCAGTCTCCAGTAAAATCCAGTCTCCAGTAAAATCCAGTCTCCAGTAAAATCCAGTCTCCAGTAAAATCCAGTCTCCAGTAAAATTCAGTCTCCAGTAAAATCCAGTCTCCAGTAAAATCCAGTCTCCAGTAAAATCCAGTCTCCAGTAAAATCCAGTCTCCACTCTCCAGTTAAATCCAGTCTCCAGTCTCCAGTAAAATCCAGTCTCCAGTCTCCAGTAAAATCCAGTCTCCAGTAGAATCCAGTCTCCAGCCTCCAGTAAAATCCAGTCTCCAGTCTCCAGTAAAATCCAGTCTCTAGTCTCCAGTAAAATCCAGTCTCCAGTCTCCAGTAAAATCCAGTCTCCAGTCTCCAGTAAAATCCAGTCTCCAGTCTCCAGTAAAATCCAGTCTCCAATCTCCAGTAAAATCCTGTCTCCAGTAAATTCCAATCTCCAGTCTCCAATAAAATCCAGTCTCCAGCCTCCAGTAAAATTCAGTCTCCAGTCTCCAGTAAAATCCAGTTTTCAGTCTCCAGTCTCCAGTAAAATCCAGTCTCCAGTCTCCAGTCTCCAACTCCAGTAAATTCCAGTCTCCAGTCTCCAACTCCAGTAAAATCCAGTCTGCAGTCTCCAGTCTCCAACTCCAGTAAATTCCAGTCTCCACTCTCCAACTCCAGTAAAATCCAGTCTCCAGTCTCCAGTCTCTAGTAAAATCCAGTCTCCAGTCTCCAGTAAAATCCAGTCTCCAGTAAAATCCAGTCTCCTGTCTCTAGTAAAATCCATTCTGCAGTAAAATCCAGTCTCCAGTAAAATCCAGTCTCCAGTAAAATCCAGTCTCCAGTAAAATCCAGTCTCCAGTCTCCAGTAAAATCCAGTCTCCAGTCTCCAGTAAAATCCAATCTCCAGTACAATCCAGTCGCCAGTAAAATCCAGTCTCCAGTAAAATCCAGTCTCCAGTAAAATCCAGTCTCCAGTAAAATCCAGTCTCCAGTAAAATCCAGTCTCCAGTAAAATCCAGTCTCCAGTAAAATCCAGTCTCCAGTCTCCAGTAAAATCCAGTCTCCAGTAAAATCCAGTCTCCAGTAAAATCCAGTCTCCCGTCTCCAGTAAAATCCAGTCTCCAGTCTCCAGTAAAATCCAGTCTCCAGTCTCCAGTAAAATCCAGTCTCCAGTAAAATCCAGTCTCCAGTCTCCAGTCTCCAGTAAAATCCAGTCTCTAGTCTCCAGTAAAATCCAGTCTCCAGTCTGCAGTAAACTCCAGTCTCCAGTAAAATCCAGTCTCCAGCAAAATTCAGTCTCCAGTCTCCAGTAAAATCCAGTCTCCAGTAAAATCCAGTCTCCGGTCTCCAGTAAAATCCAGTCTCCAGTCTCAAGTCTCCAGTCTCCAGTCTCCAGTAAAATCCTGTCTCCAGTAAAGTCCAGTCTCCAGTAAAATCCGGTCTCCAGTAAAATCCAGTCTCCAGTAAAATCCAGTCTCCAGTAAAATCCAGTCTCCAGTAAAATCCAGTCTTCAGTAAAATCCAGTCTCCAGTAAAATCCAGTCTCCAGTCTCCAGTAAAATCCAGTCTCCAGTAAAATCCAGTCTCCAGTAAAATCCAGTCTCCCATCTCCAGTAAAATCCAGTCTCCAGTCTCCAGTAAAATCCAGTCTCCAGTCTCCAGTAAAATCCAGTCTCCAGTCTCCAGTCTCCAGTAAAATCCAGTCTCTAGTCTCCAGTAAAATCCAGTCTCCAGTAAAATCCAGTCTCCAGTCTGCAGTAAAATCCAGTCTCCAGTCTCCAGTAAAATCCAGTCTCCAGCAAAATTCAGTCTCCAGTCTCCAGTAAAATCCAGTCTCCGGTCTCCAGTAAAATCCAGTCTCCAGTCTCCAGTCTCAAGTCTCCAGTCTCCAGTAAAATCCAGTTTTCAGTCTCCAGTCTCCAGTAAAATCCAGTCTCCAGTCTCCAGTAAAATCCAGTCTCCAGGCTCCAGTAAAATCCAGTCTCCAGTAAAATCCAGTCTCCAGTCTCTAGTCTCCAGTCTCCAGTATCCATTCTCCAGTAAAATCCAGTCTCCAGTAAAATCCAGTCTCGAGTAAAATCCAGTCTCCAGTAAAATCCAGTCTCCAGTAAAATCCAGTCTCCAGTAAAATCCAGTCTCCAGTAAAATCCTGTCTCCAGTAAAATCCAGTCTCCAGTAAAATCCGGTCTCCAGTAAAATCCAGTCTCCAGAAAAATCCAGTCTCCAGTAAAATCCAGTCTCCAGAAAAATCCAGTCTCCAGTAAAATCCAGTCTCCAGTAAAATCCAGTCTCCAGTAAAATCCACTTCCAGTAAAAACCAGTCTCCAGTAAAATCCAGTCTCCAGTAAAATCCAGTCTCCAGTAAAATCCAGTCTCCAGTAAAATCCAGTCTCCAGTAAATTCCAGTCTCCACTCTCCAGTTAAATCCAGTCTCCAGTCTCCAGTAAAATCCAGTCTCCAGTCTCCAGTAAAATCCAGTCTCCAGTAGAATCCAGTCTCCAGCCTCCAGTAAAATCCAGTCTCCAGTCTCCAGTAAAATCCAGTCTCTAGTCTCCAGTAAAATCCAGTCTCCAGTCTCCAGTAAAATCCAGTCTCCAGTCTCCAGTAAAATCCAGTCTCCAGTCTCCAGTAAAATCCAGTCTCCAATCTCCAGTAAAATCCTGTCTCCAGTAAATTCCAGTCTCCAGTCTCCAATAAAATCCAGTCTCCAGCCTCCAGTAAAATTCAGTCTCCAGTCTCAAGTCTCCAGTCTCCAACAGTCTCCAGTAAAATCCAGTCTCCAGTCTCCATAAAATCCAGTTTTCAGTCTCCAGTCTCAAGTAAAATCCAGTCTCCAGTCTCCAGTCTCCAACTCCAGTAAATTCCAGTCTCCAGTCTCCAACTCCAGTAAAATCCAGTCTGCAGTCTCCAGTCTCCAACTCCAGTAAATTCCAGTCTCCAGTCTCCAACTACAGTAAAATCCAGTCTCCAGTCTCCAGTAAAATCCAGTCTCCAGTCTCCAGTAAAATCCAGTCTCCAGTCTCCAACTCCAGTAAAATCCAGTCTCCAGTCTCCAGTAAAATCCAGTCTCCAGTCTCCAGTAAAATCCAGTCTCCAGTCTCCAGTAAAATCCAGTCTCCAGTAAAATCCAGTCTCCAGTAAAATCCAGTCTCCAGTAGAATCCAGTCTCCAGCCTCCAGTAAAATCCAGTCTCCAGTCTCCAGTAAAATCCAGTCTCCAGTCTCCAGTAAAATCCAGTCTCCAGTCTCCAGTAAAATCCAGTCTCCAGTCTCCAGTCTCCAGTAAAATCCAGTCTCCAGTCTCCAGTAATATCTAGTCTCCAGTAAAACCCAGTCTCCAGTAAAATCAAGTCTCCAGTAAAATCCAGTCTCCACTAAAATCCAGTCTCTAGTAAAATCCATTCTCCAGTAAAATCCAGTCTCCAGTAAAATCCAGTGTCCAGTCTCCAGTCTCTAGTAAAATCCAGTCTCCAGTCTCTAGTTTCCAGTCTCCAGTAAAATCCAGTCTCCAGTCTCCAGTAAAATCCAGACTCCGGTAAAATCCAGTCTCCAGTCTCCAGTAAAATCCAGACTCCGGTAAAATCCAGTCTCCAGTCTCCAGTAAAATCCAGTTTCTAGTCTCCAGTAAAATCCAGTCTCTAGCCTCCAGTAAAATCCAGTCTCTAGACTCCAGTAAAATCCCGTCTCCAGTCTCCAGTAAAATCCAGTAAAATCCAGTAAAATCGAGTAAAATCCAGTAAAATCCAGTAAAATCCAGTCTCCAGTCTCCAGTAAAATCCAGTAAAATCCAGTCTCCAGACTCCAGTCTCCAGCAAAATCCAGTAAAATCCAGTCTCCAGTCTCCAGTAAAATCCAGTCTCCAGTAAAATCCAGTCTCCAGTCTCCAGTAAAATCCAGTCTCCGGTCTCCAGTAAAATCCAGTCTCCAGTCTCAAGTCTCCAGTCTCCAGTAAAATCCAGTTTTCAGTCTCCAGTCTCCAGTAAAATCCAGTCTCCAGTCTCCAGTAAAATCCAGTCTCCAGTCTCCAGTAAAATCCAGTCTCCAGTAAAATCCAGCTCCAGTCTCTAGTCTCCAGTCTCCAGTATCCATTCTCCAGTAAAATCCAGTCTCCAGTAAAATCCAGTCTCGAGTAAAATCCAGTCTCCAGTAAAATCCAGTCTCCAGTAAAATCCAGTTTCCAGTGAAATCCAGTCTCCAGTAAAAACCAGTCTCCAGTAAAATCCAGTTCCAGTAAAAACCAGTCTCCAGTAAAATCCAGTCTCCAGTAAAATCCAGTCTCCAGTAAAATCCAGTCTCCAGTAAAATCCAGTCTCCAGTAAATTCCAGTCTCCACTCTCCAGTTAAATCCAGTCTCCAGTCTCCAGTAAAATCCAGTCTCCAGTAAAATCCAGTCTCCAGTAGAATCCAGTCTCCAGCCTCCAGTAAAATCCAGTCTCCAGTCTCCAGTAAAATCCAGTCTCTAGTCTCCAGTAAAATCCAGTCTCCAGTCTCCAGTAAAATCCAGTCTCCAGTCTCCAGTAAAATCCAGTCTCCAGTCTCCAGTAAAATCCAGTCTCCAGTCTCCAGTCTCCAACTCCAGTAAATTGCAGTCTCCAGTCTCCAACTCCAGTAAAATCCAGTCTGCAGTCTCCAGTCTCCAACTCCAGTAAATTCCAGTCTCCACTCTCCAACTCCAGTAAAATCCAGTCTCCAGTCTCCAGTCTCTAGTAAAATCCAGTCTCCAGTCTCCAGTAAAATCCAGTCTCCAGTAAAATCCAGTCTCCTGTCTCTAGTAAAATCCAGTCTGCAGTAAAATCCAGTCTCCAGTAAAATCCAGTCTCCAGTAAAATCCAGTCTCCAGTAAAATCCAGTCTCCAGTCTCCAGTAAAATCCAGTCTCCAGTCTCCAGTAAAATCCAATCTCCAGTACAATCCAGTCGCCAGTAAAATCCAGTCTCCAGTAAAATCCAGTCTCCAGTAAAATCCAGTCTCCAGTAAAATCCAGTCTCCAGTAAAATCCAGTCTCCAGTAAAATCCAGTCTCCAGTCTCCAGTAAAATCCAGTCTCCAGTAAAATCCAGTCTCCAGTAAAATCCAGTCTCCCGTCTCCAGTAAAATCCAGTCTCCAGTCTCCAGTAAAATCCAGTCTCCAGTCTCCAGTAAAATCCAGTCTCCAGTAAAATCCAGTCTCCAGTCTCCAGTCTCCAGTAAAATCCAGTCTCTAGTCTCCAGTAAAATCCAGTCTCCAGTCTGCAGTAAAATCCAGTCTCCAGTAAAATCCAGTCTCCAGCAAAATTCAGTCTCCAGTCTCCAGTAAAATCCAGTCTCCAGTAAAATCCAGTCTCCGGTCTCCAGTAAAATCCAGTCTCCAGTCTCAAGTCTCCAGTCTCCAGTCTCCAGTAAAATCCTGTCTCCAGTAAAATCCAGTCTCCAGTAAAATCCGGTCTCCAGTAAAATCCAGTCTCCAGTAAAATCCAGTCTCCAGTAAAATCCAGTCTCCAGTAAAATCCAGTCTCCAGTAAAATCCAGTCTCCAGTAAAATCCAGTCTCCAGTCTCCAGTAAAATCCAGTCTCCAGTAAAATCCAGTCTCCAGTAAAATCCAGTCTCCCGTCTCCAGTAAAATCCAGTCTCCAGTAGAATCCAGTCTCCAGCCTCCAGTAAAATCCAGTCTCCAGTCTCCAGTAAAATCCAGTCTCTAGTCTCCAGTAAAATCCAGTCTCCAGTCTCCAGTAAAATCCAGTCTCCAGTCTCCAGTAAAATCCAGTCTCCAGTCTCCAGTAAAATCCAGTCTCCAGTCTCCAGTCTCCAACTCCAGTAAATTCCAGTCTCCAGTCTCCAACTCCAGTAAAATCCAGTCTGCAGTCTCCAGTCTCCAACTCCAGTAAATTCCAGTCTCCACTCTCCAACTCCAGTAAAATCCAGTCTCCAGTCTCCAGTCTCTAGTAAAATCCAGTCTCCAGTCTCCAGTAAAATCCAGTCTCCAGTAAAATCCAGTCTCCTGTCTCTAGTAAAATCCAGTCTGCAGTAAAATCCAGTCTCCAGTAAAATCCAGTCTCCAGTAAAATCCAGTCTCCAGTAAAATCCAGTCTCCAGTCTCCAGTAAAATCCAGTCTCCAGTCTCCAGTAAAATCCAATCTCCAGTACAATCCAGTCGCCAGTAAAATCCAGTCTCCAGTAAAATCCAGTCTCCAGTAAAATCCAGTCTCCAGTAAAATCCAGTCTCCAGTAAAATCCAGTCTCCAGTAAAATCCAGTCTCCAGTCTCCAGTAAAATCCAGTCTCCAGTAAAATCCAGTCTCCAGTAAAATCCAGTCTCCCGTCTCCAGTAAAATCCAGTCTCCAGTCTCCAGTAAAATCCAGTCTCCAGTCTCCAGTAAAATCCAGTCTCCAGTAAAATCCAGTCTCCAGTCTCCAGTCTCCAGTAAAATCCAGTCTCTAGTCTCCAGTAAAATCCAGTCTCCAGTCTGCAGTAAAATCCAGTCTCCAGTAAAATCCAGTCTCCAGCAAAATTCAGTCTCCAGTCTCCAGTAAAATCCAGTCTCCAGTAAAATCCAGTCTCCGGTCTCCAGTAAAATCCAGTCTCCAGTCTCAAGTCTCCAGTCTCCAGTCTCCAGTAAAATCCTGTCTCCAGTAAAATCCAGTCTCCAGTAAAATCCGGTCTCCAGTAAAATCCAGTCTCCAGTAAAATCCAGTCTCCAGTAAAATCCAGTCTCCAGTAAAATCCAGTCTCCAGTAAAATCCAGTCTCCAGTCTCCAGTAAAATCCAGTCTCCAGTAAAATCCAGTCTCCAGTAAAATCCAGTCTCCCGTCTCCAGTAAAATCCAGTCTCCAGTCTCCAGTAAAATCCAGTCTCCAGTCTCCAGTAAAATCCAGTCTCCAGTCTCCAGTCTCCAGTAAAATCCAGTCTCTAGTCTCCAGTAAAATCCAGTCTCCAGTAAAATCCAGTCTCCAGTCTGCAGTAAAATCCAGTCTCCAGTCTCCAGTAAAATCCAGTCTCCAGCAAAATTCAGTCTCCAGTCTCCAGTAAAATCCAGTCTCCGGTCTCCAGTAAAATCCAGTCTCCAGTCTCCAGTCTCAAGTCTCCAGTCTCCAGTAAAATCCAGTTTTCAGTCTCCAGTCTCCAGTAAAATCCAGTCTCCAGTCTCCAGTAAAATCCAGTCTCCAGGCTCCAGTAAAATCCAGTCTCCAGTAAAATCCAGTCTCCAGTCTCTAGTCTCCAGTCTCCAGTATCCATTCTCCAGTAAAATCCAGTCTCCAGTAAAATCCAGTCTCGAGTAAAATCCAGTCTCCAGTAAAATCCAGTCTCCAGTAAAATCCAGTCTCCAGTAAAATCCAGTCTCCAGTAAAATCCTGTCTCCAGTAAAATCCAGTCTCCAGTAAAATCCGGTCTCCAGTAAAATCCAGTCTCCAGAAAAATCCAGTCTCCAGTAAAATCCAGTCTCCAGAAAAATCCAGTCTCCAGTAAAATCCAGTCTCCAGTAAAATCCAGTCTCCAGTAAAATCCAGTTCCAGTAAAAACCAGTCTCCAGTAAAATCCAGTCTCCAGTAAAATCCAGTCTCCAGTAAAATCCAGTCTCCAGTAAAATCCAGTCTCCAGTAAATTCCAGTCTCCACTCTCCAGTTAAATCCAGTCTCCAGTCTCCAGTAAAATCCAGTCTCCAGTCTCCAGTAAAATCCAGTCTCCAGTAGAATCCAGTCTCCAGCCTCCAGTAAAATCCAGTCTCCAGTCTCCAGTAAAATCCAGTCTCTAGTCTCCAGTAAAATCCAGTCTCCAGTCTCCAGTAAAATCCAGTCTCCAGTCTCCAGTAAAATCCAGTCTCCAGTCTCCAGTAAAATCCAGTCTCCAATCTCCAGTAAAATCCTGTCTCCAGTAAATTCCAGTCTCCAGTCTCCAATAAAATCCAGTCTCCAGCCTCCAGTAAAATTCAGTCTCCAGTCTCAAGTCTCCAGTCTCCAACAGTCTCCAGTAAAATCCAGTCTCCAGTCTCCATAAAATCCAGTTTTCAGTCTCCAGTCTCAAGTAAAATCCAGTCTCCAGTCTCCAGTCTCCAACTCCAGTAAATTCCAGTCTCCAGTCTCCAACTCCAGTAAAATCCAGTCTGCAGTCTCCAGTCTCCAACTCCAGTAAATTCCAGTCTCCAGTCTCCAACTACAGTAAAATCCAGTCTCCAGTCTCGAGTAAAATCCAGTCTCCAGTCTCCAGTAAAATCCAGTCTCCAGTCTCCAACTCCAGTAAAATCCAGTCTCCAGTCTCCAGTAAAATCCAGTCTCCAGTCTCCAGTAAAATCCAGTCTCCAGTCTCCAGTAAAATCCAGTCTCCAGTAAAATCCAGTCTCCAGTAAAATCCAGTCTCCAGTAGAATCCAGTCTCCAGCCTCCAGTAAAATCCAGTCTCCAGTCTCCAGTAAAATCCAGTCTCCAGTCTCCAGTAAAATCCAGTCTCCAGTCTCCAGTAAAATCCAGTCTCCAGTCTCCAGTCTCCAGTAAAATCCAGTCTCCAGTCTCCAGTAATATCTAGTCTCCAGTAAAACCCAGTCTCCAGTAAAATCAAGTCTCCAGTAAAATCCAGTCTCCACTAAAATCCAGTCTCTAGTAAAATCCATTCTCCAGTAAAATCCAGTCTCCAGTAAAATCCAGTGTCCAGTCTCCAGTCTCTAGTAAAATCCAGTCTCCAGTCTCTAGTTTCCAGTCTCTAGTAAAATCCAGTCTCCAGTCTCCAGTAAAATCCAGACTCCGGTAAAATCCAGTCTCCAGTCTCCAGTAAAATCCAGACTCCGGTAAAATCCAGTCTCCAGTCTCCAGTAAAATCCAGTTTCTAGTCTCCAGTAAAATCCAGTCTCTAGCCTCCAGTAAAATCCAGTCTCTAGACTCCAGTAAAATCCCGTCTCCAGTCTCCAGTAAAATCCAGTAAAATCGAGTAAAATCGAGTAAAATCCAGTAAAATCCAGTAAAATCCAGTCTCCAGTCTCCAGTAAAATCCAGTAAAATCCAGTCTCCAGACTCCAGTCTCCAGCAAAATCCAGTAAAATCCAGTCTCCAGTCTCCAGTCTCCAGTAAAATCCAGTCTCCAGTAAAATCCAGTCTCCAGTCTCCAGTAAAATCCAGTCTCCGGTCTCCAGTAAAATCCAGTCTCCAGTCTCAAGTCTCCAGTCTCCAGTAAAATCCAGTTTTCAGTCTCCAGTCTCCAGTAAAATCCAGTCTCCAGTCTCCAGTAAAATCCAGTCTCCAGTCTCCAGTAAAATCCAGTCTCCAGTAAAATCCAGCTCCAGTCTCTAGTCTCCAGTCTCCAGTATCCATTCTCCAGTAAAATCCAGTCTCCAGTAAAATCCAGTCTCGAGTAAAATCCAGTCTCCAGTAAAATCCAGTCTCCAGTAAAATCCAGTTTCCAGTGAAATCCAGTCTCCAGTAAAAACCAGTCTCCAGTAAAATCCAGTTCCAGTAAAAACCAGTCTCCAGTAAAATCCAGTCTCCAGTAAAATCCAGTCTCCAGTAAAATCCAGTCTCCAGTAAAATCCAGTCTCCAGTAAATTCCAGTCTCCACTCTCCAGTTAAATCCAGTCTCCAGTCTCCAGTAAAATCCAGTCTCCAGTAAAATCCAGTCTCCAGTAGAATCCAGTCTCCAGCCTCCAGTAAAATCCAGTCTCCAGTCTCCAGTAAAATCCAGTCTCTAGTCTCCAGTAAAATCCAGTCTCCAGTCTCCAGTAAAATCCAGTCTCCAGTCTCCAGTAAAATCCAGTCTCCAGTCTCCAGTAAAATCCAGTCTCCAATCTCCAGTAAAATCCTGTCTCCAGTAAATTCCAGTCTCCAGTCTCCAATAAAATCCAGTCTCCAGCCTCCAGTAAAATTCAGTCTCCAGGCTCAAGTCTCCAGTCTCCAGTCTCCAGTAAAATCCAGTCTCCAGTCTCCAGTAAAATCCAGTTTTCAGTCTCCAGTCTCCAGTAAAATCCAGTCTCCAGTCTCCAGTCTCCAACTCCAGTAAATTCCAGTCTCCAGTCTCCAACTCCAGTAAAATCCAGTCTGCAGTCTCCAGTCTCCAACTCCAGTAAATTCCAGTCTCCAGTCTCCAACTCCAGTAAAATCCAGTCTCCAGTCTCCAGTAAAATCCAGTCTCCAGTCTCCAGTCTCCAGTAAAATCCAGTCTCCAGTCTCCAGTAAAATCCAGTCTCCAGTAAAATCCAGTCTCCAGTCTCCAGTAAAATCCAGTCTCCAGTAAAATCCAGTCTCCAGTCTCCAGTAAAATCCAATCTCCAGTACAATCCAGTCTGCAGTAAAATCCAGTCTCCAGTAAAATCCAGTCTCCAGTAAAATCCAGTCTCCAGTAAAATCCACTCTCCAGTAAAATCCAGTCTCCAGTAAAATCCAGTCTCCAGTAAAATCCAGTCTCCAGTCTCCAGTAAAATCCAGTCTCCAGTAAAATCCAGTCTCCAGTCTCCAGTAAAATCCAGTCTCCAGTCTCCAGTAAAATCCAGTCTCCAGTAAAATCCAGTCTCCAGTCTCCAGTAAAATCCAGTCTCCAGTCTCCAGTAAAATCCAGTCTCTAGTCTCCAGTAAAATCCAGTCTCCAGTAAAATCCAGTCTCCAGTCTGCAGTAAAATCCAGTCTCCAGTCTCCAGTCTCCAGTAAAATCCAGTCTCCAGCAAAATTCAGTCTCCAGTCTCCAGTAAAATCCAGTCTCCGGTCTCCAGTAAAATCCAGTCTCCAGTCTCAAGTCTCCAGTCTCCAGTCTCCAGTAAAATCCAGTTTTCAGTCTCCAGTCTCCAGTAAAATCCAGTCTCCAGTCTCCAGTAAAATCCAGTCTCCAGTCTCCAGTAAAATCCAGTCTCCAGTCTCCAGTAAAATCCAGTCTCCAGTAAAATCCAGCTCCAGTCTCTAGTCTCCAGTCTCCAGTATCCATTCTCCAGTAAAATCCAGTCTCCAGTAAAATCCAGTCTCCAGTCTCCAGTAAAATCCAGTCTCCAGTAAAATCCAGTCTCCAGTAAAATCCAGTCTCCAGTAAATTCCAGTCTCCACTCTCCAGTTAAATCCAGTCTCCAGTCTCCAGTAAAATCCAGTCTCCAGTCTCCAGTAAAATCCAGTCTCCAGTAGAATCCAGTCTCCAGCCTCCAGTAAAATCCAGTCTCCAGTCTCCAGTAAAATCCAGTCTCCAGTCTCCAGTAAAATCCAGTCTCCAGTAAAATCCAGTTCCAGTAAAATCCAGTCTCCAGTAAAATCCAGTCTCCAGTCTCCAGTAAAATCAAGTCTCCAGTCTCCAATCTCCAGCAAAATACAGTCTCCAGTTAAATCCAGTCTCCAGTCTCCAGTAACATCCAGTCTCCAGTCCCCAGTCTCCAGTAAAATCCAGTCTCCAGTCTCCAGTAAAATCCAGTCTCCAGTCTCCAGTAAAATCTAGTCTCCAGTAAAATCCAGTCTCCAGTAAAATCCAGTCTCCAGTAAAATCCAGTCTCCACTAAAATCCAGTCTCTAGTAAAATCCATTCTCCAGTAAAATCCAGTATCCAGTAAAATCCAGTCTCCAGTCTCCAGTCTCTAGTAAAATCCAGTCTCCAGTCTCTAGTTTCCAGTCTCCAGTAAAATCCAGCCTCCAGTCTCCAGTCTCCAGTATAATCCAGTCTCCAGTAAAATCCAGTCTCTAGTCTCCAGTCTCCAGTAAAATCCAGTCTCCAGTCTCCAGTAAAATCCAGTCTCCAGTAAAATCCAGTCTCCAGTCTCCAGCCTCCAGTAAAATCCAGTCTCCAGTAAAATCTAGTCTCCAGTCTCCAGTAAAATCCAGTCTCCAGTAAAATCCAGTCTCCAGTTAAATCCAGTCTCCAGTAAAATCCAGTGTCCACTAAAATCCAGTCTCTAGTAAAATCCAGTCTCCAATAAAATCCAGTCTCCAGTAAAATCCAGTCTCCAGTAAAATCCAGTCTCCAGTAAAATCCAGTCTCCAGTATAATATGGTCTCCAGTAAAATCCAGTCTCCAGTCTCCAGTAAAATCCAGTCTCCGGTCTCCAGTAAAATCCAGTGTCCAGTCTCCAGTCTCCAGTAAAATCCAGTCTCCAGTCCGCAGTCTCTAGTAAAACCCAGTCTCCAGTCTCCAGTAAAATCCAGTCTCCAGTCTCCAGTAAAATCCAGTCTCCAGTAAAATCCAGTCTCCAGTCTCCAGTAAAATCCAGTCTCCAGTGAAATCCAGTCTCCAGTCTCCAGTAAAATCCAGTAAAATCCAGTCTCCAGTCTCCAGTCTCCAGTAAAATCCAGTCTCCAGTCTCCAGTAAAATCCAGTCTCCAGTAAAATCCAGTCTCCAGTCTCCAGTAAAATCCAGTCTCCAGTCTCCAGTAAAATCCAGTCTCTAGTCTCCAGTAAAATCCAGTCTCCAGTAAAATCCAGTCTCCAGTCTCCAGTCTGCAGTAAAATCCAGTCTCCAGTCTCCAGTCTCTAGTAAAATCCAGTCTCCAGTCTCTAGTTTCCAGTCTCCAGTAAAATCCAGCCTCCAGTCTCCAGTCTCCAGTATAATCCAGTCTCCAGTAAAATCCAGTCTCCAGTCTCCAGTAAAATCCAGTCTCCAGTCTCCAGTAAAATCCAGTCTCCAGTCTCCAGCCTCCAGTAAAATCCAGTCTCCAGTCTCCAGTAAAATCCACTCTCCAGTAAAATCCAGTCTCCAGTAAAATCTAGTATCCAGTCTCCAGTAAAATCAAGTCTCCAGTAAAATCCAGTCTCCAGTATAACATGGTCTCCAGTAAAATCCAGTCTCCAGTCTCCAGTAAAATCCAGTCTCCAGTAAAATCCAGTCTCCAGTCTCCAATAAAATCCAGTCTCCAGTAAAATCCAGTCTCCAGTTAAATCCAGTCTCCAGTAAAATCCAGTCTCCACTAAAATCCAGTCTCTAGTAAAATCCAGTCTCCAATAAAATCCAGTCTCCAGTAAAATCCAGTCTCCAGTAAAATCAAGTCTCCAGTAAAATCCAGTCTCCAGTATAATATGGTCTCCAGTAAAATCCAGTCTCCAGTCTCCAGTAAAATCCAGTCTCCAGTAAAATCCAGTCTCCGGTCTCCAGTAAAATCCAGTGTCCAGTCTCCAGTAAAATCCAGTCTCCAGTCCCCAGTCTCTAGTAAAACCCAGTCTCCAGTCTCCAGTAAAATCCAGTCTCCAGTAAAATCCAGTCTCCAGTCTCCAGTAATATCCAGTCTCCAGTGAAATCCAGTCTCCAGTAAAATCCAGTAAAATCCAGTCTCCAGTCTCCAGTAAAATCCAGTAAAATCCTGTCTGCAGTCTCCAGTAAAATCCAGTAAAATCCAGTCTCCAGTCTCCAGTAAAATCCAGTCTCCAGTCTCCAGTAAAATCCAGACTCCGGTAAAATCCAGTCTCCAGTCTCCAGTAAAATCCAGTCTCCAGTCTCCAGTAAAATCCAGTCTCCAGTCTCCAGTAAAATGCAGTCTCTAGTCTCCAGTAAAATCCAGTCTCTAGTCTCCAGTAAAATCCAGTCTCCAGTCTCCAGTAAAATCCAGTGTCCAGTCTCCAGTCTGCAGTAAAATCCAGTCTCCAGTAAAATCCAGTCTCCAGTCTCCAGTCTCCAGTAAAATCCAGTCTCCAGTTTCCAGTAAAATCCAGTCTCCAGTCTCCAATCTCCAGAAAAATCCTGTCTCCAGTCTCCAATAAAATCCAGTCTCCAGCCTCCAGTAAAATCCAGTCTCCAGTAAAATCCAGTCTCCAGTCTCCAGTAAAATCCAGTTTTCAGTCTCCAGTCTCCAGTAAAATCCAGTCTCCAGTCTCGAGTCTCCAACTCCAGTAAAATCCAGTCTCCAGTCTCCAGTAAAATCCAGTCTCCAGTCTCCAGTAAAATCCAGTCTCCAGTAAAATCCAGTCTCCAGTCTCTAGTCTCCAGTCTCCAGTCTCCAGTATCCAGTCTCCAGTCTCCAGTAAAATCCAGTCTCGAGTAAAATCCAGTCTCCAGTAAAATCCAGTCTCCAGTAAAATCCAGTCTCCAGTAAAATCCAGTCTACAGTAAAATCCAGTCTCCAGTAAAATCCAGTCTCCAGTAAAATCCACTCTCCAGTAAAATCCAGTCTCCAGTCTCCAGTAAAATCCAGTCTCCAGTCTCCAGTAAAATCCAGTCTCCAGTCTCCAGTAAAATCCAATCTCCAGTACAATCAAGTCTCCAGTAAAATCCAGTCTCCAGTAAAATCCAGTCTCCAGTAAAATCCAGTCTCCAGTAAAATTCAGTCTCCAGTAAAATCCAGTCTCCAGTAAAATCCACTCTCCAGTAAAATCCAGTCTCCAGTAAAATCCAGTCTCCAGTAAAATCCAGTCTCCAGTAAAATCCAGTCTCCAGCAAAATCCAGTCTCCAGTCTCCAGTAAAATCCAGTCTCCAGTCTCCAGTAAAATCCAGTCTCTAGTCTCCAGTAAAATCCAGTCTCCAGTAAAATCCAGTCTCCAGTCTCCAGTCTGCAGTAAAATCCAGTCTCCAGTCTCCAGTCTCTAGTAAAATCCAGTCTCCAGTCTCTAGTTTCCAGTCTCCAGTAAAATCCAGCCTCCAGTCTCCAGTCTCCAGTATAATCCAGTCTCCAGTAAAATCCAGTCTCCAGTCTCCAGTAAAATCCAGTCTCCAGTCTCCAGTAAAATCCAGTCTCCAGTCTCCAGCCTCCAGTAAAATCCAGTCTCCAGTCTCCAGTAAAATCCACTCTCCAGTAAAATCCAGTCTCCAGTAAAATCTAGTATCCAGTCTCCAGTAAAATCAAGTCTCCAGTAAAATCCAGTCTCCAGTATAACATGGTCTCCAGTAAAATCCAGTCTCCAGTCTCCAGTAAAATCCAGTCTCCAGTAAAATCCAGTCTCCAGTCTCCAATAAAATCCAGTCTCCAGTAAAATCCAGTCTCCAGTTAAATCCAGTCTCCAGTAAAATCCAGTCTCCACTAAAATCCAGTCTCTAGTAAAATCCAGTCTCCAATAAAATCCAGTCTCCAGTAAAATCCAGTCTCCAGTAAAATCAAGTCTCCAGTAAAATCCAGTCTCCAGTATAATATGGTCTCCAGTAAAATCCAGTCTCCAGTCTCCAGTAAAATCCAGTCTCCAGTAAAATCCAGTCTCCGGTCTCCAGTAAAATCCAGTGTCCAGTCTCCAGTAAAATCCAGTCTCCAGTCCCCAGTCTCTAGTAAAACCCAGTCTCCAGTCTCCAGTAAAATCCAGTCTCCAGTAAAATCCAGTCTCCAGTCTCCAGTAATATCCAGTCTCCAGTGAAATCCAGTCTCCAGTAAAATCCAGTAAAATCCAGTCTCCAGTCTCCAGTAAAATCCAGTAAAATCCTGTCTGCAGTCTCCAGTAAAATCCAGTAAAATCCAGTCTCCAGTCTCCAGTAAAATCCAGTCTCCAGTCTCCAGTAAAATCCAGACTCCGGTAAAATCCAGTCTCCAGTCTCCAGTAAAATCCAGTCTCCAGTCTCCAGTAAAATCCAGTCTCCAGTCTCCAGTAAAATGCAGTCTCTAGTCTCCAGTAAAATCCAGTCTCTAGTCTCCAGTAAAATCCAGTCTCCAGTCTCCAGTAAAATCCAGTGTCCAGTCTCCAGTCTGCAGTAAAATCCAGTCTCCAGTAAAATCCAGTCTCCAGTCTCCAGTCTCCAGTAAAATCCAGTCTCCAGTTTCCAGTAAAATCCAGTCTCCAGTCTCCAATCTCCAGAAAAATCCTGTCTCCAGTCTCCAATAAAATCCAGTCTCCAGCCTCCAGTAAAATCCAGTCTCCAGTAAAATCCAGTCTCCAGTCTCCAGTAAAATCCAGTTTTCAGTCTCCAGTCTCCAGTAAAATCCAGTCTCCAGTCTCGAGTCTCCAACTCCAGTAAAATCCAGTCTCCAGTCTCCAGTAAAATCCAGTCTCCAGTCTCCAGTAAAATCCAGTCTCCAGTCTCTAGTCTCCAGTCTCCAGTCTCCAGTATCCAGTCTCCAGTCTCCAGTAAAATCCAGTCTCGAGTAAAATCCAGTCTCCAGTAAAATCCAGTCTCCAGTAAAATCCAGTCTCCAGTAAAATCCAGTCTACAGTAAAATCCAGTCTCCAGTAAAATCCAGTCTCCAGTAAAATCCACTCTCCAGTAAAATCCAGTCTCCAGTCTCCAGTAAAATCCAGTCTCCAGTCTCCAGTAAAATCCAGTCTCCAGTCTCCAGTAAAATCCAATCTCCAGTACAATCAAGTCTCCAGTAAAATCCAGTCTCCAGTAAAATCCAGTCTCCAGTAAAATCCAGTCTCCAGTAAAATTCAGTCTCCAGTAAAATCCAGTCTCCAGTAAAATCCACTCTCCAGTAAAATCCAGTCTCCAGTAAAATCCAGTCTCCAGTAAAATCCAGTCTCCAGTAAAATCCAGTCTCCAGCAAAATCCAGTCTCCAGTCTCCAGTAAAATCCAGTCTCCAGTAAAATCCAGTCTCCAGTCTCTAGTCTCCAGTCTCCAGTATCCATTCTCCAGTAAAATCCAGTCTCCAGTAAAATCCAGTCTCGAGTAAAATCCAGTCTCGAGTAAAATCCAGTCTCCAGTAAAATCCAGTCTCCAGTAAAATCCAGTCTCCAGTAAAATCCTGTCTCCAGTAAAATCCAGTCTCCAGTAAAATCCGGTCTCCAGTAAAATCCAGTCTCCAGTAAAATCCAGTCTCCAGTAAAATCCAGTCTCCAGTAAAATCCAGTCTCCAGTAAAATCCAGTCTCCAGTAAAATCCAGTTCCAGTAAAATCCAGTCTCCAGTAAAATCCAGTCTCCAGTAAAATCCAGTCTCCAGTAAAATCCAGTCTCCAGTAAAATCCAGTCTCCAGTAAATTCCAGTCTCCACTCTCCAGTTAAATCCAGTCTCCAGTCTCCAGTAAAATCCAGTCTCCAGTCTCCAGTAAAATCCAGTCTCCAGTAGAATCCAGTCTCCAGCCTCCAGTAAAATCCAGTCTCCAGTCTCCAGTAAAATCCAGTCTCTAGTCTCCAGTAAAATCCAGTCTCCAGTCTCCAGTAAAATCCAGTCTCCAGTCTCCAGTAAAATCCAGTCTCCAGTCTCCAGTAAAATCCAGTCTCCAATCTCCAGTAAAATCCTGTCTCCAGTAAATTCCAATCTCCACTCTCCAATAAAATCCAGTCTCCAGCCTCCAGTAAAATTCAGTCTCCAGTCTCCAGTAAAATCCAGTTTTCAGTCTCCAGTCTCCAGTAAAATCCAGTCTCCAGTCTCCAGTCTCCAACTCCAGTAAATTCCAGTCTCCAGTCTCCAACTCCAGTAAAATCCAGTCTGCAGTCTCCAGTCTCCAACTCCAGTAAATTCCAGTCTCCACTCTCCAACTCCAGTAAAATCCAGTCTCCAGTCTCCAGTCTCTAGTAAAATCCAGTCTCCAGTCTCCAGTAAAATCCAGTCTCCAGTAAAATCCAGTCTCCTGTCTCTAGTAAAATCCAGTCTGCAGTAAAATCCAGTCTCCAGTAAAATCCAGTCTCCAGTAAAATCCAGTCTCCAGTAAAATCCAGTCTCCAGTCTCCTGTAAAATCCAGTCTCCAGTCTCCAGTAAAATCCAATCTCCAGTACAATCCAGTCGCCAGTAAAATCCAGTCTACAGTAAAATCCAGTCTCCAGTAAAATCCAGTCTCCAGTAAAATCCAGTCTCCAGTAAAATCCAGTCTCCAGTAAAATCCAGTCTCCAGTAAAATCCAGTCTCCAGTAAAATCCAGTCTCCAGTAAAATCCAGTCTCCAGTCTCCAGTAAAATCCAGTCTCCAGTAAAATCCAGTGTCCAGTAAAATCCAGTCTCCCGTCTCCAGTAAAATCCAGTCTCCAGCCTCCAGTAAAATCCAGTCTCCAGTCTCCAGTAAAATCCAGTCTCCAGTAAAATCCAGTCTCCAGTCTCCAGTCTCCAGTAAAATCCAGTCTCTAGTCTCCAGTAAAATCCAGTCTCCAGTCTGCAGTAAAATCCAGTCTCCAGTAAAATCCAGTCTCCAGCAAAATTCAGTCTCCAGTCTCCAGTAAAATCCAGTCTCCAGTAAAATCCAGTCTCCGGTCTCCAGTAAAATCCAGTCTCCAGTCTCAAGTCTCCAGTCTCCAGTCTCCAGTAAAATCCAGTTTTCAGTCTCCAGTCTCCAGTAAAATCCAGTCTCCAGTCTCCAGTAAAATCCAGTCTCCAGGCTCCAGTAAAATCCAGTCTCGAGTAAAATCCAGTCTCCAGTAAAATCCAGTCTCCAGTAAAATCCAGTCTCCAGTAAAATCCAGTCTCCAGTAAAATCTGTCTCCAGTAAAATCCAGTCTCCAGTAAAATCCGGTCTCCAGTAAAATCCAGTCTCCAGAAAAATCCAGTCTCCAGTAAAATCCAGTCTCCAGAAAAATCCAGTCTCCAGTAAAATCCAGTCTCCAGTAAAATCCAGTCTCCAGTAAAATCCAGTTCCAGTAAAAACCAGTCTCCAGTAAAATCCAGTCTCCAGTAAAATCCAGTCTCCAGTAAAATCCAGTCTCCAGTAAAATCCAGTCTCCAGTAAATTCCAGTCTCCACTCTCCAGTTAAATCCAGTCTCCAGTCTCCAGTAAAATCCAGTCTCCAGTAGAATCCAGTCTCCAGCCTCCAGTAAAATCCAGTCTCCAGTCTCCAGTAAAATCCAGTCTCTAGTCTCCAGTAAAATCCAGTCTCCAGTCTCCAGTAAAATCCAGTCTCCAGTCTCCAGTAAAATCCAGTCTCCAGCCTCCAGTAAAATTCAGTCTCCAGTCTCAAGTCTCCAGTCTCCAACAGTCTCCAGTAAAATCCAGTCTCCAGTCTCCAGTAAAATCCAGTTTTCAGTCTCCAGTCTCCAGTAAAATCCAGTCTCCAGTCTCCAGTCTCCAGTAAAATCCAGTCTCCAGTCTCCAGTCTCCAACTCCAGTAAAATCCAGTCTGCAGTCTCCAGTCTCCAACTCCAGTAAATTCCAGTCTCCAGTCTCCAACTCCAGTAAAATCCAGTCTCCAGTCTCCAGTAAAATCCAGTCTCCAGTCTCCAGTAAAATCCAGTCTCCAGTCTCCAGTAAAATCCAGTCTCCAGTCTCCAGTAAAATCCAGTCTCCAGTAAAATCCAGTCTCCAGTAAAATCCAGTCTCCAGTCTCCAGTAAAATCCAGTCTCCAGTCTCCAGTAAAATCCAATCTCCAGTACAATCCAGTCTCCAGTAAAATCCAGTCTCCAGTAAAATCCAGTCTCCAGTAATATCCAGTCTCCAGTAAAATCCAGTCTCCAGTAAAATCCACTCTCCAGTAAAATCCAGTCTCCAGTAAAATCCAGTCTCCAGTAAAATCCAGTCTCCAGTCTCCAGTAAAATCCAGTCTCCAGTAAAATCCAGTCTCCGGTCTCCAGTAAAATCTAGTCTCCAGTCTCCAGTAAAATCCAGTCTCCAGTCTCCAGTAAAATCCAGTCTCCAGTAAAATCCAGTCTCCAATCTCCAGTCTGCAGTAAAATCCAGTCTCCAGTCTCCAGCCTCCAGTAAAATCCAGTCTCCGGTCTCCAGTAAAATCCAGTCTCTAGTCTCAAGTCTCCAGTCTCCAGCCTCCAGTAAAATCCAGTTTTCAGTCTCCAGTCTCCAGTAAAATCCAGTCTCCAGTCTCCAGTAAAATCCAGTCTCCAGTCTCCAGTAAAATCCAGTCTCCAGTAACATCCAGCTCCAGTCTCTAGTCTCCAGTCTCCAGTATCCATTCTCCAGTAAAATCCAGTCTCCAGTAAAATCCAGTCTCGAGTAAAATCCAGTTCCAGTAAAATCCAGTCTCCAGTAAAATCCAGTCTCCAGTAAAATCCAGTCTCCAGTAAAATCCAGTCTCCAGTAAAATCCAGTCTCCAGTAAATTCCAGTCTCCACTCTCCAGTTAAATCCAGTCTCCAGTCTCCAGTAAAATCCAGTCTCCAGTCTCCAGTAAAATCCAGTCTCCAGTCTCCAGTAAAATGCAGTCTCTAGTCTCCAGTAAAATCCAGTCTCTAGTCTCCAGTAAAATCCAGTCTCCAGTCTCCAGTAAAATCCAGTGTCCAGTCTCCAGTCTGCAGTAAAATCCAGTCTCCAGTCTCCAGTAAAATCCAGTCTCCAGTCTCCAGTAAAATCCAGTCTCCAGTTTCCAGTAAAATCCAGTCTCCAGTCTCCAATCTCCAGAAAAATCCTGTCTCCAGTCTCCAATAAAATCCAGTCTCCAGCCTCCAGTAAAATCCAGTCTCCAGTCTCAAGTCTCCAGTCTCCAGTAAAATCCAGTCTCCAGTAAAATCCAGTTTTCAGTCTCCAGTCTCCAGTAAAATCCAGTCTCCAGTCTCGAGTCTCCAACTCCAGTAAAATCCAGTCTCCAGTCTCCAGTAAAATCCAGTCTCCAGTCTCCAGTAAAATCCAGTCTCCAGTCTCCAGTAAAATCCAGTCTCCAGTCTCTAGTCTCCAGTCTCCAGTCTCCAGTATCCAGTCTCCAGTCTCCAGTAAAATCCAGTCTCGAGTAAAATCCAGTCTCCAGTAAAATCCAGTCTCCAGTAAAATCCAGCCTCCAGTAAAATCCAGTCTACAGTAAAATCCAGTCTCCAGTAAAATCCAGTCTCCAGTAAAATCCACTCTCCAGTAAAATCCAGTCTCCAGTCTCCAGTAAAATCCAGTCTCCAGTCTCCAGTAAAATCCAGTCTCCAGTCTCCAGTAAAATCCAATCTCCAGTACAATCAAGTCTCCAGTAAAATCCAGTCTCCAGTAAAATCCAGTCTCCAGTAAAATCCAGTCTCCAGTAAAATCCAGTCTCCAGTAAAATCCAGTCTCCAGTAAAATCCAGTCTCCAGTAAAATCCACTCTCCAGTAAAATCCAGTCTCCAGTAAAATCCAGTCTCCAGTAAAATCCAGTCTCCAGTAAAATCCAGTCTCCAGCAAAATCCAGTCTCCAGTCTCTAGTAAAATCCAGTCTCCAGTCTCCAGTAAAATCCAGTCTCCAGTCTCCAGTAAAATCCAGTCTCCAGTAAAATCCAGTCTCCAGTCTCTAGTCTCCAGTCTCCAGTATCCATTCTCCAGTAAAATCCAGTCTCCAGTAAAATCCAGTCTCGAGTAAAATCCAGTCTCCAGTAAAATCCAGTCTCCAGTAAAATCCAGTCTCCAGTAAAATCCTGTCTCCAGTAAAATCCAGTCTCCAGTAAAATCCGGTCTCCAGTAAAATCCAGTCTCCAGTAAAATCCAGTCTCCAGTAAAATCCAGTCTCCAGTAAAATCCAGTCTCCAGTAAAATCCAGTTCCAGTAAAATCCAGTCTCCAGTAAAATCCAGTCTCCAGTCTCCAGTAAAATCCAGTCTCCAGTAAAATCCAGTCTCCAGTAAAATCCAGTCTCCAGTAAAATCCAGTCTCCAGTAAATTCCAGTCTCCACTCTCTAGTTAATCCCAGTCTCCAGTCTCCAGTAAAATCCAGTCTCCAGTCTCCAGTAAAATCCAGTCTCCAGTAGAATCCAGTCTCCAGCCTCCAGTAAAATCCAGTCTCCAGTCTCCAGTAAAATCCAGTCTCTAGTCTCCAGTAAAATCCAGTCTCCAGTCTCCAGTAAAATCCAGTCTCCAGTCTCCAGTAAAATCCAGTCTCCAGTCTCCAGTAAAATCCAGTCTCCAATCTCCAGTAAAATCCTGTCTCCAGTAAATTCCAATCTCCAGTCTCCAATAAAATCCAGTCTCCAGCCTCCAGTAAAATTCAGTCTCCAGTCTCAAGTCTCCAGTCTCCAGTCTCCAGTAAAATCCAGTCTCCAGTCTCCAGTAAAATCCAGTTTTCAGTCTCCAGTCTCCAGTAAAATCCAGTCTCCAGTCTCCAGTCTCCAACTCCAGTAGATTCCAGTCTCCAGTCTCCAACTCCAGTAAAATCCAGTCTGCAGTCTCCAGTCTCCAACTCCAGTAAATTCCAGTCTCCACTTTCCAACTCCAGTAAAATCCAGTCTCCAGTCTCCAGTAAAATCCAGTCTCCAGTCTACAGTCTCTAGTAAAATCCAGTCTCCAGTCTCCAGTAAAATCCAGTCTCCAGTCTCTAGTAAAATCCAGTCTACAGTCAACTCCAGTCTCCAGTAAAATCCAGTCTCCAGTAAAATCCAGTCTCTAGTAAAATCCAGTCTCCAGTCTCCAGTAAAATCCAGTCTCCAGTCTCCAGTAAAATCCAATCTCCAGTACAATCCAGTCGCCAGTAAAATCCAGTCTCCAGTAAAATCCAGTCTCCAGTAAAATCCAGTCTCCAGTAAAATCCAGTCTCCAGTAAAATCCAGTCTCCCGTCTCCAGTAAAATCCAGTCTCCAGTCTCCAGTAAAATCCAGTCTCCAGTCTCCAGTAAAATCCAGTCTCCAGTAAAATCCAGTCTCCAGTCTCGAGTCTCCAGTAAAATCCAGTCTCTAGTCTCCAGTAAAATCCAGTCTCCAGTAAAATCCAGTCTCCAGTCTGCAGTAAAATCCAGTCTCCAGTCTCCAGTAAAATCCAGTCTCCAGCAAAATTCAGTCTCAAGTCTCCAGTAAAATCCAGTCTCCGGTCTCCAGTAAAATCCAGTCTCCAGTCTCAAGTCTCCAGTCTCCAGTAAAATCCAGTTTTCAGTCTCCAGTCTCCAGTAAAATCCAGTCTCCAGACTCCAGTAAAATCCAGTCTCCAGGCTCCAGTAAAATCCAGTCTCCAGTAAAATCCAGTCTCCAGTCTCTAGTCTCCAGTCTCCAGTATCCATTCTCCAGTAAAATCCAGTCTCCAGTAAAATCCAGTCTCGAGTAAAATCCAGTCTCCAGTAAAATCCAGTCTCCAGTAAAATCCAGTCTCCAGTAAAATCCAGTCTCCAGTAAAATCCTGTCTCCAGTAAAATCCAGTCTCCAGTAAAATCCGGTCTCCAGTAAAATCCAGTCTCCAGAAAAATCCAGTCTCCAGTAAAATCCAGTCTCCAGAAAAATCCAGTCTCCAGTAAAATCCAGTCTCCAGTAAAATCCAGTCTCCAGTAAAATCCAGTTCCAGTAAAAACCAGTCTCCAGTAAAATCCAGTCTCCAGTAAAATCCAGTCTCCAGTAAAATCCAGTCTCCAGTAAATTCCAGTCTCCACTCTCCAGTTAAATCCAGTCTCCAGTCTCCAGTAAAATCCAGTCTCCAGTCTCCAGTAAAATCCAGTCTCCAGTAGAATCCAGTCTCCAGCCTCCAGTAAAATCCAGTCTCCAGTCTCCAGTAAATTCCAGTCTCTAGTCTCCAGTAAAATCCAGTCTCCAGTCTCCAGTAAAATCCAGTCTCCAGTCTCCAGTAAAATCCAGTCTCCAGTCTCCAGTAAAATCCAGTCTCCAATCTCCAGTAAAATCCTGTCTCCAGTAAATTCCAGTCTCCAGTCTCCAATAAAATCCAGTCTCCAGCCTCCAGTAAAATCCAGTCTCCAACAGTCTCCGGTAAAATCCAGTCTCCAGTCTCCAGTAAAATCCAGTTTTCAGTCTCCAGTCTCCAGTAAAATCCAGTCTCCAGTCTCCAGTCTCCAACTCCAGTAAATTCCAGTCTCCAGTCTCCAACTCCAGTAAAATCCAATCTGCAGTCTCCAGTCTCCAACTCCAGTAAATTCCAGTCTCCAGTCTCCAACTCCAGTAAAATCCAGTCTCCAGTCTCCAGTAAAATCCAGTCTCCAGTCTCCAGTAAAATCCAGTCTCCAGTCTCCAACTCCAGTAAAATCCAGTCTCCAGTCTCCAGTAAAATCCAGTCTCCAGTCTCCAGTAAAATCCAGTCTCCAGTCTCCAGTAAAATCCAGTCTCCAGTAAAATCCAGTCTCCAGTAAAATCCAGTCTCCAGTCTCCAGTAAAATCCAGTCTCCAGTCTCCAGTAAAATCCAATCTCCAGTACAATCCAGTCTCCAGTAAAATCCAGTCTCCAGTAAAATCCAGTCTCCAGTAATATCCAGTCTCCAGTAAAATCCAGTCTCCAGTAAAATCCACTCTCCAGTAAAATCCAGTCTCCAGTAAAATCCAGTCTCCAGTAAAATCCAGTCTCCAGTCTCCAGTAAAATCCAGTCTCCAGTAAAATCCAGTCTCCGGTCTCCAGTAAAATCTAGTCTCCAGTCTCCAGTAAAATCCAGTCTCCAGTCTCCAGTAAAATCCAGTCTCCAGTAAAATCCAGTCTCCAGTCTCCAGTAAAATCCAGTCTCCAGTCTCCAGTAAAATCCAGTCTCCAGTAAAATCCAGTCTCCAATCTCCAGTCTGCAGTAAAATCCAGTCTCCAGTCTCCAGCCTCCAGTAAAATCCAGTCTCCGGTCTCCAGTAAAATCCAGTCTCTAGTCTCAAGTCTCCAGTCTCCAGCCTCCAGTAAAATCCAGTTTTCAGTCTCCAGTCTCCAGTAAAATCCAGTCTCCAGTCTCCAGTAAAATCCAGTCTCCAGTCTCCAGTAAAATCCAGTCTCCAGTAACATCCAGCTCCAGTCTCTAGTCTCCAGTCTCCAGTATCCATTCTCCAGTAAAATCCAGTCTCCAGTAAAATCCAGTCTCGAGTAAAATCCAGTTCCAGTAAAATCCAGTCTCCAGTAAAATCCAGTCTCCAGTAAAATCCAGTCTCCAGTAAAATCCAGTCTCCAGTAAAATCCAGTCTCCAGTAAATTCCAGTCTCCACTCTCCAGTTAAATCCAGTCTCCAGTCTCCAGTAAAATCCAGTCTCCAGTCTCCAGTAAAATCCAGTCTCCAGTCTCCAGTAAAATGCAGTCTCTAGTCTCCAGTAAAATCCAGTCTCTAGTCTCCAGTAAAATCCAGTCTCCAGTCTCCAGTAAAATCCAGTGTCCAGTCTCCAGTCTGCAGTAAAATCCAGTCTCCAGTCTCCAGTAAAATCCAGTCTCCAGTCTCCAGTAAAATCCAGTCTCCAGTTTCCAGTAAAATCCAGTCTCCAGTCTCCAATCTCCAGAAAAATCCTGTCTCCAGTCTCCAATAAAATCCAGTCTCCAGCCTCCAGTAAAATCCAGTCTCCAGTCTCAAGTCTCCAGTCTCCAGTAAAATCCAGTCTCCAGTAAAATCCAGTTTTCAGTCTCCAGTCTCAAGTAAAATCCAGTCTCCAGTCTCGAGTCTCCAACTCCAGTAAAATCCAGTCTCCAGTCTCCAGTAAAATCCAGTCTCCAGTCTCCAGTAAAATCCAGTCTCCAGTCTCCAGTAAAATCCAGTCTCCAGTCTCTAGTCTCCAGTCTCCAGTCTCCAGTATCCAGTCTCCAGTCTCCAGTAAAATCCAGTCTCGAGTAAAATCCAGTCTCCAGTAAAATCCAGTCTCCAGTAAAATCCAGCCTCCAGTAAAATCCAGTCTACAGTAAAATCCAGTCTCCAGTAAAATCCAGTCTCCAGTAAAATCCACTCTCCAGTAAAATCCAGTCTCCAGTCTCCAGTAAAATCCAGTCTCCAGTCTCCAGTAAAATCCAGTCTCCAGTCTCCAGTAAAATCCAATCTCCAGTACAATCAAGTCTCCAGTAAAATCCAGTCTCCAGTAAAATCCAGTCTCCAGTAAAATCCAGTCTCCAGTAAAATCCAGTCTCCAGTAAAATCCAGTCTCCAGTAAAATCCAGTCTCCAGTAAAATCCACTCTCCAGTAAAATCCAGTCTCCAGTAAAATCCAGTCTCCAGTAAAATCCAGTCTCCAGTAAAATCCAGTCTCCAGCAAAATCCAGTCTCCAGTCTCTAGTAAAATCCAGTCTCCAGTCTCCAGTAAAATCCAGTCTCCAGTCTCCAGTAAAATCCAGTCTCCAGTAAAATCCAGTCTCCAGTCTCTAGTCTCCAGTCTCCAGTATCCATTCTCCAGTAAAATCCAGTCTCCAGTAAAATCCAGTCTCGAGTAAAATCCAGTCTCCAGTAAAATCCAGTCTCCAGTAAAATCCAGTCTCCAGTAAAATCCTGTCTCCAGTAAAATCCAGTCTCCAGTAAAATCCGGTCTCCAGTAAAATCCAGTCTCCAGTAAAATCCAGTCTCCAGTAAAATCCAGTCTCCAGTAAAATCCAGTCTCCAGTAAAATCCAGTTCCAGTAAAATCCAGTCTCCAGTAAAATCCAGTCTCCAGTCTCCAGTAAAATCCAGTCTCCAGTAAAATCCAGTCTCCAGTAAAATCCAGTCTCCAGTAAAATCCAGTCTCCAGTAAATTCCAGTCTCCACTCTCTAGTTAATCCCAGTCTCCAGTCTCCAGTAAAATCCAGTCTCCAGTCTCCAGTAAAATCCAGTCTCCAGTAGAATCCAGTCTCCAGCCTCCAGTAAAATCCAGTCTCCAGTCTCCAGTAAAATCCAGTCTCTAGTCTCCAGTAAAATCCAGTCTCCAGTCTCCAGTAAAATCCAGTCTCCAGTCTCCAGTAAAATCCAGTCTCCAGTCTCCAGTAAAATCCAGTCTCCAATCTCCAGTAAAATCCTGTCTCCAGTAAATTCCAATCTCCAGTCTCCAATAAAATCCAGTCTCCAGCCTCCAGTAAAATTCAGTCTCCAGTCTCAAGTCTCCAGTCTCCAGTCTCCAGTCTCCAGTAAAATCCAGTTTTCAGTCTCCAGTCTCCAGTAAAATCCAGTCTCCAGTCTCCAGTCTCCAACTCCAGTAGATTCCAGTCTCCAGTCTCCAACTCCAGTAAAATCCAGTCTGCAGTCTCCAGTCTCCAACTCCAGTAAATTCCAGTCTCCACTTTCCAACTCCAGTAAAATCCAGTCTCCAGTCTCCAGTAAAATCCAGTCTCCAGTCTACAGTCTCTAGTAAAATCCAGTCTCCAGTCTCCAGTAAAATCCAGTCTCCAGTCTCTAGTAAAATCCAGTCTACAGTCAACTCCAGTCTCCAGTAAAATCCAGTCTCCAGTAAAATCCAGTCTCTAGTAAAATCCAGTCTCCAGTCTCCAGTAAAATCCAGTCTCCAGTCTCCAGTAAAATCCAATCTCCAGTACAATCCAGTCGCCAGTAAAATCCAGTCTCCAGTAAAATCCAGTCTCCAGTAAAATCCAGTCTCCAGTAAAATCCAGTCTCCAGTAAAATCCAGTCTCCCGTCTCCAGTAAAATCCAGTCTCCAGTCTCCAGTAAAATCCAGTCTCCAGTCTCCAGTAAAATCCAGTCTCCAGTAAAATCCAGTCTCCAGTCTCGAGTCTCCAGTAAAATCCAGTCTCTAGTCTCCAGTAAAATCCAGTCTCCAGTAAAATCCAGTCTCCAGTCTGCAGTAAAATCCAGTCTCCAGTCTCCAGTAAAATCCAGTCTCCAGCAAAATTCAGTCTCAAGTCTCCAGTAAAATCCAGTCTCCGGTCTCCAGTAAAATCCAGTCTCCAGTCTCAAGTCTCCAGTCTCCAGTAAAATCCAGTTTTCAGTCTCCAGTCTCCAGTAAAATCCAGTCTCCAGACTCCAGTAAAATCCAGTCTCCAGGCTCCAGTAAAATCCAGTCTCCAGTAAAATCCAGTCTCCAGTCTCTAGTCTCCAGTCTCCAGTATCCATTCTCCAGTAAAATCCAGTCTCCAGTAAAATCCAGTCTCGAGTAAAATCCAGTCTCCAGTAAAATCCAGTCTCCAGTAAAATCCAGTCTCCAGTAAAATCCAGTCTCCAGTAAAATCCTGTCTCCAGTAAAATCCAGTCTCCAGTAAAATCCGGTCTCCAGTAAAATCCAGTCTCCAGAAAAATCCAGTCTCCAGTAAAATCCAGTCTCCAGAAAAATCCAGTCTCCAGTAAAATCCAGTCTCCAGTAAAATCCAGTCTCCAGTAAAATCCAGTTCCAGTAAAAACCAGTCTCCAGTAAAATCCAGTCTCCAGTAAAATCCAGTCTCCAGTAAAATCCAGTCTCCAGTAAAATCCAGTCTCCAGTAAATTCCAGTCTCCACTCTCCAGTTAAATCCAGTCTCCAGTCTCCAGTAAAATCCAGTCTCCAGTCTCCAGTAAAATCCAGTCTCCAGTAGAATCCAGTCTCCAGCCTCCAGTAAAATCCAGTCTCCAGTCTCCAGTAAATTCCAGTCTCTAGTCTCCAGTAAAATCCAGTCTCCAGTCTCCAGTAAAATCCAGTCTCCAGTCTCCAGTAAAATCCAGTCTCCAGTCTCCAGTAAAATCCAGTCTCCAATCTCCAGTAAAATCCTGTCTCCAGTAAATTCCAGTCTCCAGTCTCCAATAAAATCCAGTCTCCAGCCTCCAGTAAAATCCAGTCTCCAACAGTCTCCGGTAAAATCCAGTCTCCAGTCTCCAGTAAAATCCAGTTTTCAGTCTCCAGTCTCCAGTAAAATCCAGTCTCCAGTCTCCAGTCTCCAACTCCAGTAAATTCCAGTCTCCAGTCTCCAACTCCAGTAAAATCCAATCTGCAGTCTCCAGTCTCCAACTCCAGTAAATTCCAGTCTCCAGTCTCCAACTCCAGTAAAATCCAGTCTCCAGTCTCCAGTAAAATCCAGTCTCCAGTCTCCAGTAAAATCCAGTCTCCAGTCTCCAGTAAAATCCAGTCTCTAGTAAAATCCAGTCTCCAGTCTCCAGTAAAATCCAGTCTCCAGTCTCCAGTAAAATCCAATCTCCAGTACAATCCAGTCGCCAGTAAAATCCAGTCTCCAGTAAAATCCAGTCTCCAGTAAAATCCAGTCTCCAGTAAAATCCAGTCTCCAGTAAAATCCAGTCTCCCGTCTCCAGTAAAATCCAGTCTCCAGTCTCCAGTAAAATCCAGTCTCCAGTCTCCAGTAAAATCCAGTCTCCAGTAAAATCCAGTCTCCAGTCTCGAGTCTCCAGTAAAATCCAGTCTCTAGTCTCCAGTAAAATCCAGTCTCCAGTAAAATCCAGTCTCCAGTCTGCAGTAAAATCCAGTCTCCAGTCTCCAGTAAAATCCAGTCTCCAGCAAAATTCAGTCTCAAGTCTCCAGTAAAATCCAGTCTCCGGTCTCCAGTAAAATCCAGTCTCCAGTCTCAAGTCTCCAGTCTCCAGTAAAATCCAGTTTTCAGTCTCCAGTCTCCAGTAAAATCCAGTCTCCAGACTCCAGTAAAATCCAGTCTCCAGGCTCCAGTAAAATCCAGTCTCCAGTAAAATCCAGTCTCCAGTCTCTAGTCTCCAGTCTCCAGTATCCATTCTCCAGTAAAATCCAGTCTCCAGTAAAATCCAGTCTCGAGTAAAATCCAGTCTCCAGTAAAATCCAGTCTCCAGTAAAATCCAGTCTCCAGTAAAATCCAGTCTCCAGTAAAATCCTGTCTCCAGTAAAATCCAGTCTCCAGTAAAATCCGGTCTCCAGTAAAATCCAGTCTCCAGAAAAATCCAGTCTCCAGTAAAATCCAGTCTCCAGAAAAATCCAGTCTCCAGTAAAATCCAGTCTCCAGTAAAATCCAGTCTCCAGTAAAATCCAGTTCCAGTAAAAACCAGTCTCCAGTAAAATCCAGTCTCCAGTAAAATCCAGTCTCCAGTAAAATCCAGTCTCCAGTAAAATCCAGTCTCCAGTAAATTCCAGTCTCCACTCTCCAGTTAAATCCAGTCTCCAGTCTCCAGTAAAATCCAGTCTCCAGTCTCCAGTAAAATCCAGTCTCCAGTAGAATCCAGTCTCCAGCCTCCAGTAAAATCCAGTCTCCAGTCTCCAGTAAATTCCAGTCTCTAGTCTCCAGTAAAATCCAGTCTCCAGTCTCCAGTAAAATCCAGTCTCCAGTCTCCAGTAAAATCCAGTCTCCAGTCTCCAGTAAAATCCAGTCTCCAATCTCCAGTAAAATCCTGTCTCCAGTAAATTCCAGTCTCCAGTCTCCAATAAAATCCAGTCTCCAGCCTCCAGTAAAATCCAGTCTCCAACAGTCTCCGGTAAAATCCAGTCTCCAGTCTCCAGTAAAATCCAGTTTTCAGTCTCCAGTCTCCAGTAAAATCCAGTCTCCAGTCTCCAGTCTCCAACTCCAGTAAATTCCAGTCTCCAGTCTCCAACTCCAGTAAAATCCAATCTGCAGTCTCCAGTCTCCAACTCCAGTAAATTCCAGTCTCCAGTCTCCAACTCCAGTAAAATCCAGTCTCCAGTCTCCAGTAAAATCCAGTCTCCAGTCTCCAGTAAAATCCAGTCTCCAGTCTCCAACTCCAGTAAAATCCAGTCTCCAGTCTCCAGTAAAATCCAGTCTCCAGTCTCCAGTAAAATCCAGTCTCCAGTCTCCAGTAAAATCCAGTCTCCAGTAAAATCCAGTCTCCAGTAAAATCCAGTCTCCAGTCTCCAGTAAAATCCAGTCTCCAGTCTCCAGTAAAATCCAATCTCCAGTACAATCCAGTCTCCAGTAAAATCCAGTCTCCAGTAAAATCCAGTCTCCAGTAATATCCAGTCTCCAGTAAAATCCACTCTCCAGTAAAATCCACTCTCCAGTAAAATTCAGTCTCCAGTAAAATCCAGTCTCCAGTAAAATCCAGTCTCCAGTCTCCAGTAAAATCCAGTCTCCAGTAAAATCCAGTCTCCGGTCTCCAGTAAAATCTAGTCTCCAGTCTCCAGTAAAATCCAGTCTCCAGTCTCCAGTAAAATCCAGTCTCCAGTAAAATCCAGTCTCCAGTCTCCAGTAAAATCCAGTCTCTAGTCTCCAGTAAAATCCAGTCTCCAGTAAAATCCAGTCTCCAATCTCCAGTCTGCAGTAAAATGCAGTCTCCAGTCTCCAGTCTCCAGTAAAATCCAGTCTCCAGCAAAATTCAGTCTCCAGCCTCCAGTAAAATCCAGTCTCCGGTCTCCAGCAAAATCCAGTCTCCAGTCTCAAGTCTCCAGTCTCCAGTCTCCAGTAAAATCCAGTCTCCAGTCTCCAGTAAAATCCAGTCTCCAGTCTCCAGTAAAATCCAGTCTCCAGTAAAATCCAGCTCCAGTCTCTAGTCTCCAGTCTCCAGTATCCATTCTCCAGTAAAATCCAGTCTCCAGTAAAATCCAGTCTCGAGTAAAATCCAGTTCCAGTAAAATCCAGTCTCCAGTAAAATCCAGTCTGCAGTAAAATCCAGTCTCCAGTAAAATCCAGTCTCCAGTAAAATCCAGTCTCCAGTAAAATCCAGTCTCCAGTAAATTCCAGTCTCCACTCTCCAGTTAAATCCAGTCTCCAGTCTCCAGTAAAATCCAGTCTCCAGCAAAATTCAGTCTCCAGTCTCCAGTAAAATCCAGTCTCCGGTCTCCAGTAAAATCCAGTCTCCAGTCTCAAGTCTCCAGTCTCCAGTAAAATCCAGTTTTCAGTCTCCAGTCTCCAGTAAAATCCAGTCTCCAGTCTCCAGTAAAATCCAGTCTCCAGGCTCCAGTAAAATCCAGTCTCCAGTAAAATCCAGTCTCCAGTCTCTAGTCTCCAGTCTCCAGTATCCATTCTCCAGTAAAATCCAGTCTCCAGTAAAATCCAGTCTCGAGTAAAATCCAGTCTCCAGTAAAATCCAGTCTCCAGTAAAATCCAGTCTCCAGTAAAATCCAGTCTCCAGTAAAATCCTGTCTCCAGTAAAATCCAGTCTCCAGTAAAATCCGGTCTCCAGTAAAATCCAGTCTCCAGAAAAATCCAGTCTCCAGTAAAATCCAGTCTCCAGAAAAATCCAGTCTCCAGTAAAATCCAGTCTCCAGTAAAATCCAGTCTCCAGTAAAATCCAGTTCCAGTAAAAACCAGTCTCCAGTAAAATCCAGTCTCCAGTAAAATCCAGTCTCCAGTAAAATCCAGTCTCCAGTAAAATCCAGTCTCCAGTAAATTCCAGTCTCCACTCTCCAGTTAAATCCAGTCTCCAGTCTCCAGTAAAATCCAGTCTCCAGTCTCCAGTAAAAACCAGTCTCCAGTAGAATCCAGTCTCCAGCCTCCAGTAAAATCCAGTCTCCAGTCTCCAGTAAAATCCAGTCTCTAGTCTCCAGTAAAATCCAGTCTCCAGTCTCCAGTAAAATCCAGTCTCCAGTCTCCAGTAAAATCCAGTCTCCAGTCTCCAGTAAAATCCAGTCTCCAATCTCCAGTAAAATCCTGTCTCCAGTAAATTCCAGTCTCCAGTCTCCAATAAAATCCAGTCTCCAGCCTCCAGTAAAATTCAGTCTCCAGTCTCAAGTCTCCAGTCTCCAACAGTCTCCAGTAAAATCCAGTCTCCAGTCTCCAGTAAAATCCAGTTTTCAGTCTCCAGTCTCCAGTAAAATCCAGTCTCCAGTCTCCAGTCTCCAACTCCAGTAAATTCCAGTCTCCAGTCTCCAACTCCAGTAAAATCCAGTCTGCAGTCTCCAGTCTCCAACTCCAGTAAATTCCAGTCTCCAGTCTCCAACTCCAGTAAAATCCAGTCTCCAGTCTCCAGTAAAATCCAGTCTCCAGTCTCCAGTAAAATCCAGTCTCCAGTCTCCAACTCCAGTAAAATCCAGTCTCCAGTCTCCAGTAAAATCCAGTCTCGAGTCTCCAGTAAAATCCAGTCTCCAGTCTCCAGTAAAATCCAGTCTCCAGTAAAATCCAGTCTCCAGTAAAATCCAGTCTCCAGTCTCCAGTAAAATCCAGTCTCCAGTCTCCAGTAAAATCCAATCTTCAGTACAATCCAGTCTCCAGTAAAATCCAGTCTCCAGTAAAATCCAGTCTCCAGTAATATCCAGTCTCCAGTAAAATCCACTCCCCAGTAAAATCCAGTCTCCAGTAAAATCCAGTCTCCAGTAAAATCCAGTCTCCAGTCTCCAGTAAAATCCAGTCTCCAGTAAAATCCAGTCTCCGGTCTCCAGTAAAATCTAGTCTCCAGTCTCCAGTAAAATCCAGTCTCCAGTTTCCAGTAAAATCCAGTCTCCAGTAAAATCCAGTCTCCAGGCTCCAGTAAAATCCAGTCTCCAGTCTCCAGTCTCCAGTAAAATCCAGTCTCTAGTCTCCAGTAAAATCCAGTCTCCAGTAAAATCCAGTCTCCAATCTCCAGTCTGCAGTAAAATCCAGTCTCCAGTCTCCAGTCTCCAGTAAAATCCAGTCTCCAGCAAAATTCAGTCTCCAGCCTCCAGTAAAATCCAGTCTCCGGTCTCCAGCAAAATCCAGTCTCCAGTCTCCAGTCTCCAGTCTCCAGTAAAATCCAGTATTCAGTCTCCAGTCTCCAGTAAAATCCAGTCTCCAGTCTCCAGTAAAATCCAGTCTCCAGTCTCCAGTAAAATCCAGTCTCCAGTAAAATCCAGTCTCCAGTAAAATCCTGTCTCCAGTAAAATCCAGTCTCCAGTAAAATCCGGTCTCCAGTAAAATCCAGTCTCCAGTAAAATCCAGTCTCCAGTAAAATCCAGTCTCCAGTAAAATCCAGTCTCCAGTAAAATCCAGTTCCAGTAAAATCCAGTCTCCAGTAAAATCCAGTCTCCAGTCTCCAGTAAAATCCAGTCTCCAGTAAAATCCAGTCTCCAGTAAAATCCAGTCTCCAGTAAAATCCAGTCTCCAGTAAATTCCAGTCTCCACTCTCTAGTTAATCCCAGTCTCCAGTCTCCAGTAAAATCCAGTCTCCAGTCTCCAGTAAAATCCAGTCTCCAGTAGAATCCAGTCTCCAGCCTCCAGTAAAATCCAGTCTCCAGTCTCCAGTAAAATCCAGTCTCTAGTCTCCAGTAAAATCCAGTCTCCAGTCTCCAGTAAAATCCAGTCTCCAGTCTCCAGTAAAATCCAGTCTCCAGTCTCCAGTAAAATCCAGTCTCCAATCTCCAGTAAAATCCTGTCTCCAGTAAATTCCAATCTCCAGTCTCCAATAAAATCCAGTCTCCAGCCTCCAGTAAAATTCAGTCTCCAGTCTCAAGTCTCCAGTCTCCAGTCTCCAGTAAAATCCAGTCTCCAGTCTCCAGTAAAATCCAGTTTTCAGTCTCCAGTCTCCAGTAAAATCTAGTCTCCAGTCTCCAGTCTCCAACTCCAGTAAATTCCAGTCTCCAGTCTCCAACTCCAGTAAAATCCAGTCTGCAGTCTCCAGTCTCCAACTCCAGTAAATTCCAGTCTCCACTTTCCAACTCCAGTAAAATCCAGTCTCCAGTCTCCAGTAAAATCCAGTCTCCAGTCTACAGTCTCTAGTAAAATCCAGTCTCCAGTCTCCAGTAAAATCCAGTCTCCAGTCTCTAGTAAAATCCAGTCTACAGTCAACTCCAGTCTCCAGTAAAATCCAGTCTCCAGTAAAATCCAGTCTCTAGTAAAATCCAGTCTCCAGTCTCCAGTCTCCAGTAAAATCCAATCTCCAGTACAATCCAGTCGCCAGTAAAATCCAGTCTCCAGTAAAATCCAGTCTCCAGTAAAATCCAGTCTCCAGTAAAATCCAGTCTCCAGTAAAATCCAGTCTCCAGTAAAATCCAGTCTCCAGTAAAATCCAGTCTCCAGTCTCCAGTAAAATCCAGTCTCCAGTAAAATCCAGTCTCCAGTAAAATCCAGTCTCCAGTAAAATCCAGTCTCCCGTCTCCAGTAAAATCCAGTCTCCAGTCTCCAGTAAAATCCAGTCTCCAGTCTCCAGTAAAATCCAGTCTCCAGTAAAATCCAGTCTCCAGTCTCCAGTCTCCAGTAAAATCCAGTCTCTAGTCTCCAGTAAAATCCAGTCTCCAGTAAAATCCAGTCTCCAGTCTGCAGTAAAATCCAGTCTCCAGTCTCCAGTAAAATCCAGTCTCCAGCAAAATTCAGTCTCCAGTCTCCAGTAAAATCCAGTCTCCGGTCTCCAGTAAAATCCAGTCTCCAGTCTCAAGTCTCCAGTCTCCAGTAAAATCCAGTTTTCAGTCTCCAGTCTCCAGTAAAATCCAGTCTCCAGTCTCCAGTAAAATCCAGTCTCCAGGCTCCAGTAAAATCCAGTCTCCAGTAAAATCCAGTCTCCAGTCTCTAGTCTCCAGTCTCCAGTATCCATTCTCCAGTAAAATCCAGTCTCCAGTAAAATCCAGTCTCGAGTAAAATCCAGTCTCCAGTAAAATCCAGTCTCCAGTAAAATCCAGTCTCCAGTAAAATCCAGTTCTCAGTAAAATCCTGTCTCCAGTAAAATCCAGTCTCCAGTAAAATCCGGTCTCCAGTAAAATCCAGTCTCCAGAAAAATCCAGTCTCCAGTAAAATCCAGTCTCCAGAAAAATCCAGTCTCCAGTAAAATCCAGTCTCCAGTAAAATCCAGTCTCCAGTAAAATCCAGTTCCAGTAAAAACCAGTCTCCAGTAAAATCCAGTCTCCAGTAAAATCCAGTCTCCAGTAAAATCCAGTCTCCAGTAAAATCCAGTCTCCAGTAAATTCCAGTCTCCACTCTCCAGTTAAATCCAGTCTCCAGTCTCCAGTAAAATCCAGTCTCCAGTCTCCAGTAAAATCCAGTCTCCAGTAGAATCCAGTCTCCAGCCTCCAGTAAAATCCAGTCTCCAGTCTCCAGTAAATTCCAGTCTCTAGTCTCCAGTAAAATCCAGTCTCCAGTCTCCAGTAAAATGCAGTCTCCAGTCTCCAGTAAAATCCAGTCTCCAGTCTCCAGTAAAATCCAGTCTCCAATCTCCAGTAAAATCCTGTCTCCAGTAAATTCCAGTCTCCAGTCTCCAATAAAATCCAGTCTCCAGCCTCCAGTAAAATTCAGTCTCCAGTCTCAAGTCTCCAGTCTCCAACAGTCTCCAGTAAAATCCAGTCTCCAGTCTCCAGTAAAATCCAGTCTCCAGTCTCCAGTCTCCAACTCCAGTAAATTCCAGTCTCCAGTCTCCAACTCCAGTAAAATCCAATCTGCAGTCTCCAGCCTCCAACTCCAGTAAATTCCAGTCTCCAGTCTCCAACTCCAGTAAAATCCAGTCTCCAGTCTCCAGTCTCCAGTAAAATCCAGTCTCCAGTCTCCAACTCCAGTAAAATCCAGTCTCCAGTCTCCAGTAAAATCCAGTCTCCAGTCTCCAGTAAAATCCAGTCTCCAGTCTCCAGTAAAATCCAGTCTCCAGTAAAATCCAGTCTCCAGTAAAATCCAGTCTCCAGTAAAATCCAGTCTCCAGTCTCCAGTAAAATCCAGTCTCCAGTCTCCAGTAAAATCCAATCTCCAGTACAATCCAGTCTCCAGTAAAATCCAGTCTCCAGTAAAATCCAGTCTCCAGTAATATCCAGTCTCCAGTAAAATCCACTCTCCAGTAAAATCCACTCTCCAGTAAAATTCAGTCTCCAGTAAAATCCAGTCTCCAGTAAAATCCAGTCTCCAGTCTCCAGTAAAATCCAGTCTCCAGTAAAATCCAGTCTCCGGTCTCCAGTAAAATCTAGTCTCCAGTCTCCAGTAAAATCCAGTCTCCAGTCTCCAGTAAAATCCAGTCTCCAGTAAAATCCAGTCTCCAGTCTCCAGTAAAATCCAGTCTCCAGTCTCCAGTAAAATCCAGTCTCTAGTCTCCAGTAAAATCCAGTCTCCAGTAAAATCCAGTCTCCAATCTCCAGTCTGCAGTAAAATCCAGTCTCCAGTCTCCAGTCTCCAGTAAAATCCAGTCTCCAGCAAAATTCAGTCTCCAGCCTCCAGTAAAATCCAGTCTCCGGTCTCCAGCAAAATCCAGTCTCCAGTCTCAAGTCTCCAGTCTCCAGTCTCCAGTAAAATCCAGTCTCCAGTCTCCAGTAAAATCCAGTCTCCAGTCTCCAGTAAAATCCAGTCTCCAGTAAAATCCAGCTCCAGTCTCTAGTCTCCAGTCTCCAGTATCCATTCTCCAGTAAAATCCAGTCTCCAGTAAAATCCAGTCTCGAGTAAAATCCAGTTCCAGTAAAATCCAGTCTCCAGTAAAATCCAGTCTGCAGTAAAATCCAGTCTCCAGTAAAATCCAGTCTCCAGTAAAATCCAGTCTCCAGTAAAATCCAGTCTCCAGTAAATTCCAGTCTCCACTCTCCAGTTAAATCCAGTCTCCAGTCTCCAGTAAAATCCAGTCTCCAGCAAAATTCAGTCTCCAGTCTCCAGTAAAATCCAGTCTCCGGTCTCCAGTAAAATCCAGTCTCCAGTCTCAAGTCTCCAGTCTCCAGTAAAATCCAGTTTTCAGTCTCCAGTCTCCAGTAAAATCCAGTCTCCAGTCTCCAGTAAAATCCAGTCTCCAGGCTCCAGTAAAATCCAGTCTCCAGTAAAATCCAGTCTCCAGTCTCTAGTCTCCAGTCTCCAGTATCCATTCTCCAGTAAAATCCAGTCTCCAGTAAAATCCAGTCTCGAGTAAAATCCAGTCTCCAGTAAAATCCAGTCTCCAGTAAAATCCAGTCTCCAGTAAAATCCAGTCTCCAGTAAAATCCTGTCTCCAGTAAAATCCAGTCTCCAGTAAAATCCGGTCTCCAGTAAAATCCAGTCTCCAGAAAAATCCAGTCTCCAGTAAAATCCAGTCTCCAGAAAAATCCAGTCTCCAGTAAAATCCAGTCTCCAGTAAAATCCAGTCTCCAGTAAAATCCAGTTCCAGTAAAAACCAGTCTCCAGTAAAATCCAGTCTCCAGTAAAATCCAGTCTCCAGTAAAATCCAGTCTCCAGTAAAATCCAGTCTCCAGTAAATTCCAGTCTCCACTCTCCAGTTAAATCCAGTCTCCAGTCTCCAGTAAAATCCAGTCTCCAGTAGAATCCAGTCTCCAGCCTCCAGTAAAATCCAGTCTCCAGTCTCCAGTAAAATCCAGTCTCTAGTCTCCAGTAAAATCCAGTCTCCAGTCTCCAGTAAAATCCAGTCTCCAGTCTCCAGTAAAATCCAGTCTCCAGTCTCCAGTAAAATCCAGTCTCCAATCTCCAGTAAAATCCTGTCTCCAGTAAATTCCAGTCTCCAGTCTCCAATAAAATCCAGTCTCCAGCCTCCAGTAAAATTCAGTCTCCAGTCTCAAGTCTCCAGTCTCCAACAGTCTCCAGTAAAATCCAGTCTCCAGTCTCCAGTAAAATCCAGTTTTCAGTCTCCAGTCTCCAGTAAAATCCAGTCTCCAGTCTCCAGTCTCCAACTCCAGTAAATTCCAGTCTCCAGTCTCCAACTCCAGTAAAATCCAGTCTGCAGTCTCCAGTCTCCAACTCCAGTAAATTCCAGTCTCCAGTCTCCAACTCCAGTAAAATCCAGTCTCCAGTCTCCAGTAAAATCCAGTCTCCAGTCTCCAGTAAAATCCAGTCTCGAGTCTCCAGTAAAATCCAGTCTCCAGTCTCCAGTAAAATCCAGTCTCCAGTAAAATCCAGTCTCCAGTAAAATCCAGTCTCCAGTAAAATCCAGTCTCCAGTCTCCAGTAAAATCCAGTCTCCAGTCTCCAGTAAAATCCAATCTTCAGTACAATCCAGTCTCCAGTAAAATCCAGTCTCCAGTAAAATCCAGTCTCCAGTAATATCCAGTCTCCAGTAAAATCCACTCTCCAGTAAAATCCAGTCTCCAGTAAAATCCAGTCTCCAGTAAAATCCAGTCTCCAGTCTCCAGTAAAATCCAGTCTCCAGTAAAATCCAGTCTCCGGTCTCCAGTAAAATCTAGTCTCCAGTCTCCAGTAAAATCCAGTCTCCAGTCTCCAGTAAAATCCAGTCTCCAGTAAAATCCAGTCTCCAGTCTCCAGTAAAATCCAGTCTCCAGTCTCCAGTCTCCAGTAAAATCCAGTCTCTAGTCTCCAGTAAAATCCAGTCTCCAGTAAAATCCAGTCTCCAATCTCCAGTCTGCAGTAAAATCCAGTCTCTAGTCTCCAGTCTCCAGTAAAATCCAGTCTCCAGCAAAATTCAGTCTCCAGCCTCCAGTAAAATCCAGTCTCCGGTCTCCAGCAAAATCCAGTCTCCAGTCTCCAGTCTCCAGTCTCCAGTAAAATCCAGTTTTCAGTCTCCAGTCTCCAGTAAAATCCAGTCTCCAGTCTCCAGTAAAATCCAGTCTCCAGTCTCCAGTAAAATCCAGTCTCCAGTAAAATCCAGCTCCAGTCTCTAGTCTCCAGTCTCCAGTATCCATTCTCCAGTAAAATCCAGTCTCCAGTAAAATCCAGTCTCGAGTAAAATCCAGTTCCAGTAAAATCCAGTCTCCAGTAAAATCCAGTCTGCAGTAAAATCCAGTCTCCAGTAAAATCCAGTCTCCAGTAAAATCCAGTCTCCAGTAAAATCCAGTCTCCAGTAAATTCCAGTCTCCACTCTCCAGTTAAATCCAGTCTCCAGTCTCCAGTAAAATCCAGTCTCCAGTCTCCAGTAAAATCCAGTCTCCAGTAGAATCCAGTCTCCAGCCTCCAGTAAAATCCAGTCTCCAGCCTCCAGTAAAATCCAGTCTCCAGTCTCCAGTAAAATCCAGTCTCCGGTCTCCAGTCTCCAGTAAAATCCAGTCTCCAGTCTCCAGTAATATCTAGTCTCCAGTAAAATCCAGTCTCCAGTAAAATCAAGTCTCCAGTAAAATCCAGTCTCCACTAAAATCCAGTCTCTAGTAAAATCCATTCTCCAGTAAAATCCAGTCTCCAGTAAAATCCAGTCTCCAGTCTCCAGTCTCTAGTAAAATCCAGTCTCCAGTCTCTAGTTTCCAGTCTCCAGTAAAATCCAGCCTCCAGTCTCCAGTCTCCAGTATAATCCAGTCTCCAGTAAAATCCAGTCTCTAGTCTCCAGTCTCCAGTAAAATCCAGTCTCCAGTCTCCAGTAAAATCCAGTCTCCAGTAAAATCCAGTTCCAGTAAAAACCAGTCTCCAGTAAAATCCAGTCTCTAGTAAAATCCAGTCTCCAGTAAAATCCAGTCTCCAGTAAAATCCAGTCTCCAGTAAATTCCAGTCTCCACTCTCCAGTTAAATCCAGTCTCCAGTCTCCAGTAAAATCCAGTCTCCAGTCTCCAGTAAAATCCAGTCTCCAGTAGAATCCAGTCTCCAGCCTCCAGTAAAATCCAGTCTCCAGTCTCCAGTAAAATCCAGCCTCTAGTCTCCAGTAAAATCCAGTCTCCAGTCTCCAGTAAAATCCAGTCTCCAGTCTCCACTAAAATCCAGTCTCTAGTAAAATCCAGTCTCCAATAAAATCCAGTCTCCAGTAAAATCCAGTCTCCAGTAAAATCCAGTCTCCAGTAAAATCAAGTCTCCAGTCTCCAGTAAAATCCAGTCTCCAGTATAATATGGTCTCCAGTAAAATCCAGTCTCCAGTCTCCAGTAAAATCCAGTCTCCGGTCTCCAGTAAAATCCAGTGTCCAGTCTCCAGTCTCCAGTAAAATCCAGTCTCCAGTAAAATCCAGTCTCCAGTAAAATCCAGTCTCCAGTGAAATCCAGTCTCCAGACTCCAGTCTCCAGCAAAATCCAGTAAAATCCAGTCTCCAGTCTGCAGTAAAATCCAGTCTCCAGTCTCCAGTAAAATCCAGTCTCCGGTCTCCAGTAAAATCCAGTCTCCAGTCTCAAGTCTCCAGTCTCCAGTCTCCAGTAAAATCCAGTTTTCAGTCTCCAGTCTCCAGTAAAATCCAGTCTCCAGTCTCCAGTAAAATCCAGTCTCCAGTCTCCAGTAAAATCCAGTCTCCAGTAAAATCCAGCTCCAGTCTCTAGTCTCCAGTCTCCAGTATCCATTCTCCAGTAAAATCCAGTCTCCAGTAAAATCCAGTCGAGTAAAATCCAGTCTCCAGTAAAATCCAGTCTCCAGTAAAATCCAGTTTCCAGTAAAATCCAGTCTCCAGTAAAATCCAGTCTCCAGTAAAATCCAGTTCCAGTAAAAACCAGTCTCCAGTAAAATCCAGTCTCTAGTAAAATCCAGTCTCCAGTAAAATCCAGTCTCCAGTAAAATCCAGTCTCCAGTAAATTCCAGTCTCCACTCTCCAGTTAAATCCAGTCTCCAGTCTCCAGTAAAATCCAGTCTCCAGTCTCCAGTAAAATCCAGTCTCCAGTAGAATCCAGTCTCCAGCCTCCAGTAAAATCCAGTCTCCAGTCTCCAGTAAAATCCAGTCTCTAGTCTCCAGTAAAATCCAGTCTCCAGTCTCCAGTAAAATCCAGTCTCCAGTCTCCACTAAAATCCAGTCTCTAGTAAAATCCAGTCTCCAATAAAATCCAGTCTCCAGTAAAATCCAGTCTCCAGTAAAATCCAGTCTCCAGTAAAATCAAGTCTCCAGTCTCCAGTAAAATCCAGTCTCCAGTATAATATGGTCTCCAGTAAAATCCAGTCTCCAGTCTCCAGTAAAATCCAGTCTCCGGTCTCCAGTAAAATCCAGTGTCCAGTCTCCAGTCTCCAGTAAAATCCAGTCTCCAGTAAAATCCAGTCTCCAGTAAAATCCAGTCTCCAGTGAAATCCAGTCTCCAGTCTCCAGTAAAATCCAGTAAAATCCAGTCTCCAGTCTCCAGTAAAATCCAGTCTCCAGTCTCCAGTAAAATCCAGTCTCCAGTAAAATCCAGACTCCAGTAAAATCCAGTCTCCAGTCTCCGGTAAAATCCAGACTCCGGTAAAATCCAGTCTCCAGTCTCCAGTAAAATCCAGTTTCTAGTCTCCAGTAAAATCCAGTCTCTAGCCTCCAGTAAAATCCAGTCTCTAGACTCCAGTAAAATCCAGTCTCCAGTCTCCAGTAAAATCCAGTAAAATCCAGTAAAATCGAGTAAAATCCAGTAAAATCCAGTAAAATCCAGTCTCCAGTCTCCAGTAAAATCCAGTAAAATCCAGTCTCCAGACTCCAGTCTCCAGCAAAATCCAGTAAAATCCAGTCTCCAGTCTCCAGTAAAATCCAGTCTCCAGTCTCCAGTAAAATCCAGTCTGCAGTCTCCAGTCTCCAACTCCAGTAAATTCCAGTCTCCAGTCTCCAACTCCAGTAAAATCCAGTCTCCAGTCTCCAGTAAAATCCAGTCTCCAGTCTCCAGTAAAATCCAGTCTCCAGTCTCCAGTAAAATCCAGTCTCCAGTCTCCAGTAAAATCCAGTCTCCAGTAAAATCCAGTCTCCAGTAAAATCCAGTCTCCAGTAAAATCCAGTCTCCAGTCTCCAGTAAAATCCAGTTTCCAGTCTCCAGTAAAATCCAATCTCCAGTACAATCCAGTCTCCAGTAAAATCCAGTCTCCAGTAAAATCCAGTCTCCAGTAATATCCAGTCTCCAGTAAAATCCACTCTCCAGTAAAATCCACTCTCCAGTAAAATCCAGTCTCCAGTAAAATCCAGTCTCCAGTAAAATCCAGTCTCCAGTCTCCAGTAAAATCCAGTCTCCAGTAAAATCCAGTCTCCGGTCTCCAGTAAAATCTAGTCTCCAGTCTCCAGTAAAATCCAGTCTCCAGTCTCCAGTAAAATCCAGTCTCCAGTAAAATCCAGTCTCCAGTAAAATCCAGTCTCCAATCTCCAGTCTGCAGTAAAATCCAGTCTCCAATCTCCAGTCTGCAGTAAAATCCAGTCTCCAGTCTCCAGTCTCCAGTAAAATCCAGTCTCCAGCAAAATTCAGTCTCCAGCCTCCAGTAAAATCCAGTCTCCGGTCTCCAGCAAAATCCAGTCTCCAGTCTCAAGTCTCCAGTCTCCAGTAAAATCCAGTTTTCAGTCTCCAGTCTCCAGTAAAATCCAGTCTCCAGTCTCCAGTAAAATCCAGTCTCCAGTAAAATCCAGCTCCAGTCTCTAGTCTCCAGTCTCCAGTATCCATTCTCCAGTAAAATCCAGTCTCCAGTAAAATCCAGTCTCCAGTAAAATCCAGTCTCCAGTAAATTCCAGTCTCCACTCTCCAGTTAAATCCAGTCTCCAGTCTCCAGTAAAATCCAGTCTCCACTCTCCAGTAAAATCCAGTCTCCAGTAGAATCCAGTCTCCAGCCTCCAGTAAAATCCAGTCTCCAGTCTCCAGTAAAATCCAGTCTCCAGTCTCCAGTAAAATCCAGTCTCCAGTCTCCAGTAAAATCCAGTCTCCAGTCTCCAGTAATATCTAGTCTCCAGTAAAATCCAGTCTCCAGTAAAATCAAGTCTCCAGTAAAATCCAGTCTCCACTAAAATCCAGTCTCTAGTAAAATCCATTCTCCAGTAAAATCCAGTCTCCAGTAAAATCCAGTCTCCAGTCTCCAGTCTCTAGTAAAATCCAGTCTCCAGTCTCTAGTTTCCAGTCTCCAGTAAAATCCAGCCTCCAGTCTCCAGTCTCCAGTATAATCCAGTCTCCAGTAAAATCCAGTCTCCAGTCTCCAGTAAAATCCAGTCTCCAGTCTCCAGTAAAATCCAGTCTCCAGTCTCCAGCCTCCAGTAAAATCCAGTCTCCAGTAAAATCCAGTCTCCAGTTAAATCCAGTCTCCAGTAAAATCCAGTCTCCACTAAAATCCAGTCTCTAGTAAAATCCAGTCTCCAATAAAATCCAGTCTCCAGTAAAATCCAGTCTCCAGTAAAATCCAGTCTCCAGTAAAATCAAGTCTCCAGTCTCCAGTAAAATCCAGTCTCCAGTATAATATGGTCTCCAGTAAAATTCAGTCTCCAGTCTCCAGTAAAATCCAGTCTCCGGTCTCCAGTAAAATCCAGTGTCCAGTCTCCAGTCTCCAGTAAAATCCAGTCTCCAGTCCCCAGTCTCTAGTAAAACCCAGTCTCCAGTCTCCAGTCTCCAGTAAAATCCAGTCTCCAGTCTCCAGTAAAATCCAGTCTCCAGTAAAATCCAGTCTCCAGTCTCCAGTAAAAATCCAGTCTCCAGTAAAATCCAGTCTCCAGTAAAATCCAGTCTCCAGTGAAATCCAGTCTCCAGTCTCCAGTAAAATCCAGTAAAATCCAGTCTCCAGTCTCCAGTAAAATCCAGTAAAATCCAGTCTCCAGTCTCCAGTAAAATCCAGTCTCCAGTCTCCAGTAAAATCCAGTAAAATCCAGTCTCCAGTCTCCAGTAAAATCCAGTAAAATCCAGTCTCTAGACTCCAGTAAAATCCAGTCTCCAGTCTCCAGTAAAATCCAGTAAAATCCAGTAAAATCGAGTAAAATCCAGTAAAATCCAGTAAAATCCAGTCTCCAGACTCCAGTCTCCAGCAAAATCCAGTAAAATCCAGTCTCCAGTCTGCAGTAAAATCCAGTCTCCAGTCTCCAGTAAAATCCAGTCTCCGGTCTCCAGTAAAATCCAGTCTCCAGTCTCAAGTCTCCAGTCTCCAGTCTCCAGTAAAATCCAGTTTTCAGTCTCCAGTCTCCAGTAAAATCCAGTCTCCAGTCTCCAGTAAAATCCAGTCTCCAGTCTCCAGTAAAATCCAGTCTCCAGTAAAATCCAGCTCCAGTCTCTAGTCTCCAGTCTCCAGTATCCATTCTCCAGTAAAATCCAGTCTCCAGTAAAATCCAGTCGAGTAAAATCCAGTCTCCAGTAAAATCCAGTCTCCAGTAAAATCCAGTTTCCAGTAAAATCCAGTCTCCAGTAAAATCCAGTCTCCAGTAAAATCCAGTTCCAGTAAAAACCAGTCTCCAGTAAAATCCAGTCTCTAGTAAAATCCAGTCTCCAGTAAAATCCAGTCTCCAGTAAAATCCAGTCTCCAGTAAATTCCAGTCTCCACTCTCCAGTTAAATCCAGTCTCCAGTCTCCAGTAAAATCCAGTCTCCAGTCTCCAGTAAAATCCAGTCTCCAGTAGAATCCAGTCTCCAGCCTCCAGTAAAATCCAGTCTCCAGTCTCCAGTAAAATCCAGTCTCTAGTCTCCAGTAAAATCCAGTCTCCAGTCTCCAGTAAAATCCAGTCTCCAGTCTCCACTAAAATCCAGTCTCTAGTAAAATCCAGTCTCCAATAAAATCCAGTCTCCAGTAAAATCCAGTCTCCAGTAAAATGCAGTCTCCAGTAAAATCAAGTCTCCAGTCTCCAGTAAAATCCAGTCTCCAGTATAATATGGTCTCCAGTAAAATCCAGTCTCCAGTCTCCAGTAAAATCCAGTCTCCGGTCTCCAGTAAAATCCAGTGTCCAGTCTCCAGTCTCCAGTAAAATCCAGTCTCCAGTAAAATCCAGTCTCCAGTAAAATCCAGTCTCCAGTGAAATCCAGTCTCCAGTCTCCAGTAAAATCCAGTAAAATCCAGTCTCCAGTCTCCAGTAAAATCCAGTCTCCAGTCTCCAGTAAAATCCAGTCTCCAGTAAAATCCAGACTCCAGTAAAATCCAGTCTCCAGTCTCCGGTAAAATCCAGACTCCGGTAAAATCCAGTCTCCAGTCTCCAGTAAAATCCAGTTTCTAGTCTCCAGTAAAATCCAGTCTCTAGCCTCCAGTAAAATCCAGTCTCTAGACTCCAGTAAAATCCAGTCTCCAGTCTCCAGTAAAATCCAGTAAAATCCAGTAAAATCGAGTAAAATCCAGTAAAATCCAGTAAAATCCAGTCTCCAGTCTCCAGTAAAATCCAGTAAAATCCAGTCTCCAGACTCCAGTCTCCAGCAAAATCCAGTAAAATCCAGTCTCCAGTCTCCAGTAAAATCCAGTCTCCAGTCTCCAGTAAAATCCAGTCTGCAGTCTCCAGTCTCCAACTCCAGTAAATTCCAGTCTCCAGTCTCCAACTCCAGTAAAATCCAGTCTCCAGTCTCCAGTAAAATCCAGTCTCCAGTCTCCAGTAAAATCCAGTCTCCAGTCTCCAGTAAAATCCAGTCTCCAGTCTCCAGTAAAATCCAGTCTCCAGTAAAATCCAGTCTCCAGTAAAATCCAGTCTCCAGTAAAATCCAGTCTCCAGTCTCCAGTAAAATCCAGTTTCCAGTCTCCAGTAAAATCCAATCTCCAGTACAATCCAGTCTCCAGTAAAATCCAGTCTCCAGTAAAATCCAGTCTCCAGTAATATCCAGTCTCCAGTAAAATCCACTCTCCAGTAAAATCCACTCTCCAGTAAAATCCAGTCTCCAGTAAAATCCAGTCTCCAGTAAAATCCAGTCTCCAGTCTCCAGTAAAATCCAGTCTCCAGTAAAATCCAGTCTCCGGTCTCCAGTAAAATCTAGTCTCCAGTCTCCAGTAAAATCCAGTCTCCAGTCTCCAGTAAAATCCAGTCTCCAGTAAAATCCAGTCTCCAGTAAAATCCAGTCTCCAATCTCCAGTCTGCAGTAAAATCCAGTCTCCAATCTCCAGTCTGCAGTAAAATCCAGTCTCCAGTCTCCAGTCTCCAGTAAAATCCAGTCTCCAGCAAAATTCAGTCTCCAGCCTCCAGTAAAATCCAGTCTCCGGTCTCCAGCAAAATCCAGTCTCCAGTCTCAAGTCTCCAGTCTCCAGTAAAATCCAGTTTTCAGTCTCCAGTCTCCAGTAAAATCCAGTCTCCAGTCTCCAGTAAAATCCAGTCTCCAGTAAAATCCAGCTCCAGTCTCTAGTCTCCAGTCTCCAGTATCCATTCTCCAGTAAAATCCAGTCTCCAGTAAAATCCAGTCTCCAGTAAAATCCAGTCTCCAGTGAAATCCAGTCTCCAGTCTCCAGTAAAATCCAGTAAAATCCAGTCTCCAGTCTCCAGTAAAATCCAGTAAAATCCAGTCTCCAGTCTCCAGTAAAATCCAGTCTCCAGTCTCCAGTAAAATCCAGTAAAATCCAGTCTCCAGTCTCCAGTAAAATCCAGTAAAATCCAGTCTCTAGACTCCAGTAAAATCCAGTCTCCAGTCTCCAGTAAAATCCAGTAAAATCCAGTAAAATCGAGTAAAATCCAGTAAAATCCAGTAAAATCCAGTCTCCAGACTCCAGTCTCCAGCAAAATCCAGTAAAATCCAGTCTCCAGTCTGCAGTAAAATCCAGTCTCCAGTCTCCAGTAAAATCCAGTCTCCGGTCTCCAGTAAAATCCAGTCTCCAGTCTCAAGTCTCCAGTCTCCAGTCTCCAGTAAAATCCAGTTTTCAGTCTCCAGTCTCCAGTAAAATCCAGTCTCCAGTCTCCAGTAAAATCCAGTCTCCAGTCTCCAGTAAAATCCAGTCTCCAGTAAAATCCAGCTCCAGTCTCTAGTCTCCAGTCTCCAGTCTCCAGTCTCCAGTAAAATCCAGTCTCCAGTCTCCAGTAAAATCCAGTCTGCAGTCTCCAGTCTCCAACTCCAGTAAATTCCAGTCTCCAGTCTCCAACTCCAGTAAAATCCAGTCTCCAGTCTCCAGTAAAATCCAGTCTCCAGTCTCCAGTAAAATCCAGTCTCCAGTCTCCAGTAAAATCCAGTCTCCAGTCTCCAGTAAAATCCAGTCTCCAGTAAAATCCAGTCTCCAGTAAAATCCAGTCTCCAGTCTCCAGTAAAATCCAGTTTCCAGTCTCCAGTAAAATCCAATCTCCAGTACAATCCAGTCTCCAGTAAAATCCAGTCTCCAGTAAAATCCAGTCTCCAGTAATATCCAGTCTCCAGTAAAATCCACTCTCCAGTAAAATCCACTCTCCAGTAAAATCCAGTCTCCAGTAAAATCCAGTCTCCAGTAAAATCCAGTCTCCAGTCTCCAGTAAAATCCAGTCTCCAGTAAAATCCAGTCTCCGGTCTCCAGTAAAATCTAGTCTCCAGTCTCCAGTAAAATCCAGTCTCCAGTCTCCAGTAAAATCCAGTCTCCAGTAAAATCCAGTCTCCAGTAAAATCCAGTCTCCAATCTCCAGTCTGCAGTAAAATCCAGTCTCCAATCTCCAGTCTGCAGTAAAATCCAGTCTCCAGTCTCCAGTCTCCAGTAAAATCCAGTCTCCAGCAAAATTCAGTCTCCAGCCTCCAGTAAAATCCAGTCTCCGGTCTCCAGCAAAATCCAGTCTCCAGTCTCAAGTCTCCAGTCTCCAGTAAAATCCAGTTTTCAGTCTCCAGTCTCCAGTAAAATCCAGTCTCCAGTCTCCAGTAAAATCCAGTCTCCAGTAAAATCCAGCTCCAGTCTCTAGTCTCCAGTCTCCAGTATCCATTCTCCAGTAAAATCCAGTCTCCAGTAAAATCCAGTCTCCAGTAAATTCCAGTCTCCACTCTCCAGTTAAATCCAGTCTCCAGTCTCCAGTAAAATCCAGTCTCCACTCTCCAGTAAAATCCAGTCTCCAGTAGAATCCAGTCTCCAGCCTCCAGTAAAATCCAGTCTCCAGTCTCCAGTAAAATCCAGTCTCCAGTCTCCAGTAAAATCCAGTCTCCAGTCTCCAGTAAAATCCAGTCTCCAGTCTCCAGTAATATCTAGTCTCTAGTAAAATCCAGTCTCCAGTAAAATCAAGTCTCCAGTAAAATCCAGTCTCCACTAAAATCCAGTCTCTAGTAAAATCCATTCTCCAGTAAAATCCAGTCTCCAGTAAAATCCAGTCTCCAGTCTCCAGTCTCTAGTAAAATCCAGTCTCCAGTCTCTAGTTTCCAGTCTCCAGTAAAATCCAGCCTCCAGTCTCCAGTCTCCAGTATAATCCAGTCTCCAGTAAAATCCAGTCTCTAGTCTCCAGTCTCCAGTAAAATCCAGTCTCCAGTCTCCAGTAAAATCCAGTCTCCAGTCTCCAGTAAAATCCAGTCTCCAGTCTCCAGCCTCCAGTAAAATCCAGTCTCCAGTAAAATCCAGTCTCCAGTTAAATCCAGTCTCCAGTAAAATCCAGTCTCCACTAAAATCCAGTCTCTAGTAAAATCCAGTCTCCAATAAAATCCAGTCTCCAGTAAAATCCAGTCTCCAGTAAAATCCAGTCTCCAGTAAAATCGAGTCTCCAGTCTCCAGTAAAATCCAGTCTCCAGTATAATATGGTCTCCAGTAAAATTCAGTCTCCAGTCTCCAGTAAAATCCAGTCTCCGGTCTCCAGTAAAATCCAGTGTCCAGTCTCCAGTCTCCAGTAAAATCCAGTCTCCAGTCCCCAGTCTCTAGTAAAACCCAGTCTCCAGTCTCCAGTCTCCAGTAAAATCCAGTCTCCAGTCTCCAGTAAAATCCAGTCTCCAGTAAAATCCAGTCTCCAGTCTCCAGTAAAATCCAGTCTCCAGTAAAATCCAGTCTCCAGTAAAATCCAGTCTCCAGTGAAATCCAGTCTCCAGTCTCCAGTAAAATCCAGTAAAGTCCAGTCTCCAGTCTCCAGTAAAATCCAGTAAAATCCAGTCTCCAGTCTCCAGTAAAATCCAGTCTCCAGTCTCCAGTAAAATCCAGTAAAATCCAGTCTCCAGTCTCCAGTAAAATCCAGTAAAATCCAGTCTCTAGACTCCAGTAAAATCCAGTCTCCAGTCTCCAGTAAAATCCAGTAAAATCCAGTAAAATCGAGTAAAATCCAGTAAAATCCAGTAAAATCCAGTCTCCAGACTCCAGTCTCCAGCAAAATCCAGTAAAATCCAGTCTCCAGTCTGCAGTAAAATCCAGTCTCCAGTCTCCAGTAAAATCCAGTCTCCGGTCTCCAGTAAAATCCAGTCTCCAGTCTCAAGTCTCCAGTCTCCAGTCTCCAGTAAAATCCAGTTTTCAGTCTCCAGTCTCCAGTAAAATCCAGTCTCCAGTCTCCAGTAAAATCCAGTCTCCAGTCTCCAGTAAAATCCAGTCTCCAGTAAAATCCAGCTCCAGTCTCTAGTCTCCAGTCTCCAGTATCCATTCTCCAGTAAAATCCAGTCTCCAGTAAAATCCAGTCGAGTAAAATCCAGTCTCCAGTAAAATCCAGTCTCCAGTAAAATCCAGTTTCCAGTAAAATCCAGTCTCCAGTAAAATCCAGTCTCCAGTAAAATCCAGTTCCAGTAAAAACCAGTCTCCAGTAAAATCCAGTCTCTAGTAAAATCCAGTCTCCAGTAAAATCCAGTCTCCAGTAAAATCCAGTCTCCAGTAAATTCCAGTCTCCACTCTCCAGTTAAATCCAGTCTCCAGTCTCCAGTAAAATCCAGTCTCCAGTCTCCAGTAAAATCCAGTCTCCAGTAGAATCCAGTCTCCAGCCTCCAGTAAAATCCAGTCTCCAGTCTCCAGTAAAATCCAGTCTCTAGTCTCCAGTAAAATCCAGTCTCCAGTCTCCAGTAAAATCCAGTCTCCAGTCTCCAGTAAAATCCAGTCTCCAGTCTCCAGTAAAATCCAGTCTCCAATCTCCAGTAAAATCCTGTCTCCAGTAAATTCCAGTCTCCAGTCTCCAGTAAAATTCAGTCTCCAGGCTCAAGTCTCCAGTCTCCAGTCTCCAGTAAAATCCAGTCTCCAGTCTCCAGTAAAATCCAGTTTTCAGTCTCCAGTCTCCAGTAAAATCCAGTCTCCAGTCTCCAGTCTCCAACTCCAGTAAATTCCAGTCTCCAGTCTCCAACTCCAGTAAAATCCAGTCTGCAGTCTCCAGTCTCCAACTCCAGTAAATTCCAGTCTCCAGTCTCCAACTCCAGTAAAATCCAGTCTCCAGTCTCCAGTAAAATCCAGTCTCCAGTCTCCAGTCTCCAGTAAAATCCAGTCTCCAGTAAAATCCAGTCTCCAGTCTCCAGTAAAATCCAGTCTCCAGTAAAATCCAGTCTCCAGTCTCCAGTAAAATCCAATCTCCAGTACAATCCAGTCTCCAGTAAAATCCAGTCTCCAGTAAAATCCAGTCTCCAGTAAAATCCAGTCTCCAGTAAAATCCACTCTCCAGTAAAATCCAGTCTCCAGTAAAATCCAGTCTCCAGTAAAATCCAGTCTCCAGTCTCCAGTAAAATCCAGTCTCCAGTAAAATCCAGTCTCCAGTCTCCAGTAAAATCCAGTCTCCAGTCTCCAGTAAAATCCAGTCTCCAGTAAAATCCAGTCTCCAGTCTCCAGTAAAATCCAGTCTCCAGTCTCCAGTAAAATCCAGTCTCTAGTCTCCAGTAAAATCCAGTCTCCAGTAAAATCCAGTCTCCAGTCTCCAGTCTGCAGTAAAATCCAGTCTCCAGTCTCCAGTCTCCAGTAAAATCCAGTCTCCAGCAAAATTCAGTCTCCAGTCTCCAGTAAAATCCAGTCTCTGGTCTCCAGTAAAATCCAGTCTCCAGTCTCAAGTCTCCAGTCTCCAGTCTCCAGTAAAATCCAGTCTCCACTAAAATCCAGTCTCTAGTAAAATCCATTCTCCAGTAAAATCCAGTCTCCAGTAAAATCCAGTCTCCAGTCTCCAGTCTCTAGTAAAATCCAGTCTCCAGTCTCTAGTTTCCAGTCTCCAGTAAAATCCAGCCTCCAGTCTCCAGTCTCCAGTATAATCCAGTCTCCAGTAAAATCCAGTCTCTAGTCTCCAGTCTCCAGTAAAATCCAGTCTCCAGTCTCCAGTAAAATCCAGTCTCCAGTCTCCAGTAAAATCCAGTCTCCAGTCTCCAGCCTCCAGTAAAATCCAGTCTCCAGTAAAATCCAGTCTCCAGTTAAAACCAGTCTCCAGTAAAATCCAGTCTCCACTAAAATCCAGTCTCTAGTAAAATCCAGTCTCCAATAAAATCCAGTCTCCAGTAAAATCCAGTCTCCAGTAAAATCCAGTCTCCAGTAAAATCAAGTCTCCAGTCTCCAGTAAAATCCAGTCTCCAGTATAATATGGTCTCCAGTAAAATCCAGTGTCCAGTCTCCAGTCTCCAGTAAAATCCAGTCTCCAGTCCCCAGTCTCTAGTAAAACCCAGTCTCCAGTCTCCAGTCTCCAGTAAAATCCAGTCTCCAGTAAAATCCAGTCTCCAGTCTCCAGTAAAATCCAGTCTCCAGTAAAATCCAGTCTCCAGTGAAATCCAGTCTCCAGTCTCCAGTAAAATCCAGTAAAATCCAGTCTCCAGTCTCCAGTAAAATCCAGTCTCCAGTCTCCAGTAAAATCCAGACTCCGGTAAAATCCAGTCTCCAGTCTCCAGTAAAATCCAGACTCCGGTAAAATCCAGTCTCCAGTCTCCAGTAAAATCCAGTTTCTAGTCTCCAGTAAAATCCAGTCTCTAGCCTCCAGTAAAATCCAGTCTCTAGACTCCAGTAAAATCCAGTCTCCAGTCTCCAGTAAAATCCAGTAAAATCCAGTAAAATCGAGTAAAATCCAGTAAAATCCAGTAAAATCCAGTCTCCAGTCTCCAGTAAAATCCAGTAAAATCCAGTCTCCAGACTCCAGTCTCCAGCAAAATCCAGTAAAATCCAGTCTCCAGTCTCCAGTAAAATCCAGTCTCCAGTCTCCAGTAAAATCCAGTCTCCGGTCTCCAGTAAAATCCAGTCTCCAGTCTCAAGTCTCCAGTCTCCAGTCTCCAGTAAAATCCAGTTTTCAGTCTCCAGTCTCCAGTAAAATCCAGTCTCCAGTCTCCAGTAAAATCCAGCTCCAGTCTCTAGTCTCCAGTCTCCAGTATCCATTCTCCAGTAAAATCCAGTCTCCAGTAAAATCCAGTCGAGTAAAATCCAGTCTCCAGTAAAATCCAGTCTCAAGTAAAATCCAGTTTCCAGTAAAATCCAGTCTCCAGTAAAATCCAGTCTCCAGTAAAATCCAGTTCCAGTAAAAACCAGTCTCCAGTAAAATCCAGTCTCCAGTAAAATCCAGTCTCCAGTAAAATCCAGTCTCCAGTAAAATCCAGTCTCCAGTAAATTCCAGTCTCCACTCTCCAGTTAAATCCAGTCTCCAGTCTCCAGTAAAATCCAGCCTCCAGTCTCCAGTCTCCAGTATAATCCAGTCTCCAGTAAAATCCAGTCTCTAGTCTCCAGTCTCCAGTAAAATCCAGTCTCCAGTCTCCAGTAAAATTCAGTCTCCAGTCTCCAGTAAAATCCAGTCTCCAGTCTCCAGCCTCCAGTAAAATCCAGTCTCCAGTAAAATCGAGTCTCCAGTTAAATCCAGTCTCCAGTAAAATCCAGTCTCCACTAAAATCCAGTCTCTAGTAAAATCCAGTCTCCAATAAAATCCAGTCTCCAGTAAAATCCAGTCTCCAGTAAAATCCAGTCTCCAGTAAAATCAAGTCTCCAGTCTCCAGTAAAATCCAGTCTCCAGTATAATATGGTCTCCAGTAAAATCCAGTGTCCAGTCTCCAGTCTCCAGTCCCCAGTCTCTAGTAAAACCCAGTCTCCAGTCTCCAGTCTCCAGTAAAATCCGGTCTCCAGTAAAATCCAGTCTCCAGTCTCCAGTAAAATCCAGTCTCCAGTAAAATCCAGTCTCCAGTAAAATCCAGTCTCCAGTGAAATCCAGTCTCCAGTCTCCAGTAAAATCCAGTAAAATCCAGTCTCCAGTCTCCAGTAAAATCCAGTAAAATCCAGTCTCCAGTCTCCAGTAAAATCCAGTCTCCAGTCTCCAGTAAAATCCAGACTCCGGTAAAATCCAGTCTCCAGTCTCCAGTAAAATCCAGACTCCGGTAAAATCCAGTCTCCAGTCTCCAGTAAAATCCAGTTTCTAGTCTCCAGTCTGCAGTAAAATCCAGTCTCCAGTCTCCAGTAAAATCCAGTCTCTAGTCTCCAGTAAAATCCAGTCTCCAGTAAAATCCAGTCTCCAGTCTCCAGTCTGCAGTAAAATCCAGTCTCCAGTCTCCAGTCTCCAGTAAAATCCAGTCTCCAGCAAAATTCAGTCTCCAGTCTCCAGTAAAATCCAGTCTCTGGTCTCCAGTAAAATCCAGTCTCCAGTCTCAAGTCTCCAGTCTCCAGTCTCCAGTAAAATCCAGTCTCCACTAAAATCCAGTCTCTAGTAAAATCCATTCTCCAGTAAAATCCAGTCTCCAGTAACATCCAGTCTCCAGTCTCCAGTCTCTAGTAAAATCCAGTCTCCAGTCTCTAGTTTCCAGTCTCCAGTAAAATCCAGCCTCCAGTCTCCAGTCTCCAGTATAATCCAGTCTCCAGTAAAATCCAGTCTCTAGTCTCCAGTCTCCAGTAAAATCCAGTCTCCAGTCTCCAGTAAAATCCAGTCTCCAGTCTCCAGTAAAATCCAGTCTCCAGTCTCCAGCCTCCAGTAAAATCCAGTCTCCAGTAAAATCTAGTCTCCAGTTAAATCCAGTCTCCAGTAAAATCCAGTCTCCACTAAAATCCAGTCTCTAGTAAAATCCAGTCTCCAATAAAATCCAGTCTCCAGTAAAATCCAGTCTCCAGTAAAATCCAGTCTCCAGTAAAATCCAGTCTCTAGCCTCCAGTAAAATCCAGTCTCTAGACTCCAGTAAAATCCAGTCTCCAGTCTCCAGTAAAATCCAGTAAAATCCAGTAAAATCGAGTAAAATCCAGTAAAATCCAGTAAAATCCAGTCTCCAGTCTCCAGTAAAATCCAGTAAAATCCAGTCTCCAGACTCCAGGCTCCAGCAAAATCCAGTAAAATCCAGTCTCCAGTCTCCAGTAAAATCCAGTCTCCAGTCTCCAGTAAAATCCAGTCTCCGGTCTCCAGTAAAATCCAGTCTCCAGTCTCAAGTCTCCAGTCTCCAGTCTCCAGTAAAATCCAGTTTTCAGTCTCCAGTCTCCAGTAAAATCCAGTCTCCAGTCTCCAGTAAAATCCAGTCTCCAGTCTCCAGTAAAATCCAGCTCCAGTCTCTAGTCTCCAGTCTCCAGTATCCATTCTCCAGTAAAATCCAGTCTCCAGTAAAATCCAGTCGAGTAAAATCCAGTCTCCAGTAAAATCCAGTCTCAAGTAAAATCCAGTTTCCAGTAAAATCCAGTCTTCAGTAAAATCCAGTCTCCAGTAAAATCCAGTTCCAGTAAAAACCAGTCTCCAGTAAAATCCAGTCTCCAGTAAAATCCAGTCTCCAGTAAAATCCAGTCTCCAGTAAAATCCAGTCTCCAGTAAATTCCAGTCTCCACTCTCCAGTTAAATCCAGTCTCCAGTCTCCAGTAAAATCCAGCCTCCAGTCTCCAGTCTCCAGTATAATCCAGTCTCCAGTAAAATCCAGTCTCTAGTCTCCAGTCTCCAGTAAAATCCAGTCTCCAGTCTCCAGTAAAATTCAGTCTCCAGTCTCCAGTAAAATCCAGTCTCCAGTCTCCAGCCTCCAGTAAAATCCAGTCTCCAGTAAAATCGAGTCTCCAGTTAAATCCAGTCTCCAGTAAAATCCAGTCTCCACTAAAATCCAGTCTCTAGTAAAATCCAGTCTCCAATAAAATCCAGTCTCCAGTAAAATCCAGTCTCCAGTAAAATCCAGTCTCCAGTAAAATCAAGTCTCCAGTCTCCAGTAAAATCCAGTCTCCAGTATAATATGGTCTCCAGTAAAATCCAGTGTCCAGTCTCCAGTCTCCAGTCCCCAGTCTCTAGTAAAACCCAGTCTCCAGTCTCCAGTCTCCAGTAAAATCCAGTCTCCAGTAAAATCCAGTCTCCAGTCTCCAGTAAAATCCAGTCTCCAGTAAAATCCAGTCTCCAGTAAAATCCAGTCTCCAGTGAAATCCAGTCTCCAGTCTCCAGTAAAATCCAGTAAAATCCAGTCTCCAGTCTCCAGTAAAATCCAGTAAAATCCAGTCTCCAGTCTCCAGTAAAATCCAGTCTCCAGTCTCCAGTAAAATCCAGACTCCGGTAAAATCCAGTCTCCAGTCTCCAGTAAAATCCAGACTCCGGTAAAATCCAGTCTCCAGTCTCCAGTAAAATCCAGTTTCTAGTCTCCAGTCTGCAGTAAAATCCAGTCTCCAGTCTCCAGTAAAATCCAGTCTCTAGTCTCCAGTAAAATCCAGTCTCCAGTAAAATCCAGTCTCCAGTGTCCAGTCTGCAGTAAAATCCAGTCTCCAGTCTCCAGTCTCCAGTAAAATCCAGTCTCCAGCAAAATTCAGTCTCCAGTCTCCAGTAAAATCCAGTCTCTGGTCTCCAGTAAAATCCAGTCTCCAGTCTCAAGTCTCCAGTCTCCAGTCTCCAGTAAAATCCAGTCTCCACTAAAATCCAGTCTCTAGTAAAATCCATTCTCCAGTAAAATCCAGTCTCCAGTAACATCCAGTCTCCAGTCTCCAGTCTCTAGTAAAATCCAGTCTCCAGTCTCTAGTTTCCAGTCTCCAGTAAAATCCAGCCTCCAGTCTCCAGTCTCCAGTATAATCCAGTCTCCAGTAAAATCCAGTCTCTAGTCTCCAGTCTCCAGTAAAATCCAGTCTCCAGTCTCCAGTAAAATCCAGTCTCCAGTCTCCAGTAAAATCCAGTCTCCAGTCTCCAGCCTCCAGTAAAATCCAGTCTCCAGTAAAATCTAGTCTCCAGTTAAATCCAGTCTCCAGTAAAATCCAGTCTCCACTAAAATCCAGTCTCTAGTAAAATCCAGTCTCCAATAAAATCCAGTCTCCAGTAAAATCCAGTCTCCAGTAAAATCCAGTCTCCAGTAAAATCAAGTCTCCAGTCTCCAGTAAAATCCAGTCTCCAGTATAATATGGTCTCCAGTAAAATCCAGTGTCCAGTCTCCAGTCTCCAGTAAAATCCAGTCTCCAGTCCCCAGTCTCTAGTAAAACCCAGTCTCCAGTCTCCAGTCTCCAGTAAAATCCAGTCTCCAGTAAAATCCAGTCTCCAGTCTCCAGTAAAATCCAGTCTCCAGTAAAATCCAGTCTCCAGTAAAATCCAGTCTCCAGTGAAATCCAGTCTCCAGTCTCCAGTAAAATCCAGTAAAATCCAGTCTCCAGTCTCCAGTAAAATCCAGTCTCCAGTCTCCAGTAAAATCCAGACTCCGGTAAAATCCAGTCTCCAGTCTCCAGTAAAATCCAGACTCCGGTAAAATCCAGTCTCCAGTCTCCAGTAAAATCCAGTTTCTAGTCTCCAGTAAAATCCAGTCTCTAGCCTCCAGTAAAATCCAGTCTCTAGACTCCAGTAAAATCCAGTCTCCAGTCTCCAGTAAAATCCAGTAAAATCGAGTAAAATCCAGTAAAATCCAGTCTCCAGTCTCCAGTAAAATCCAGTAAAATCCAGTCTCCAGACTCCAGTCTCCAGCAAAATCCAGTAAAATCCAGTCTCCAGTCTCCAGTAAAATCCAGTCTCCAGTCTCCAGTAAAATCCAGTCTCCGGTCTCCAGTAAAATCCAGTCTCCAGTCTCAAGTCTCCAGTCTCCAGTCTCCAGTAAAATCCAGTTTTCAGTCTCCAGTCTCCAGTAAAATCCAGTCTCCAGTCTCCAGTAAAATCCAGTCTCCAGTCTCCAGTAAAATCCAGTCTCCAGTAAAATCCAGCTCCAGTCTCTAGTCTCCAGTCTCCAGTATCCATTCTCCAGTAAAATCCAGTCTCCAGTAAAATCCAGTCGAGTAAAATCCAGTCTCCAGTAAAATCCAGTCTCCAGTAAAATCCAGTTTCCAGTAAAATCCAGTCTCCAGTAAAATCCAGTCTCCAGTAAAATCCAGTTCCAGTAAAAACCAGTCTCCAGTAAAATCCAGTCTCCAGTAAAATCCAGTCTCCAGTAAAATCCAGTCTCCAGTAAAATCCAGTCTCCAGTAAATTCCAGTCTCCACTCTCCAGTTAAATCCAGTCTCCAGTCTCCAGTAAAATCCAGCCTCCAGTCTCCAGTCTCCAGTATAATCCAGTCTCCAGTAAAATCCAGTCTCTAGTCTCCAGTCTCCAGTAAAATCCAGTCTCCAGTCTCCAGTAAAATTCAGTCTCCAGTCTCCAGTAAAATCCAGTCTCCAGTCTCCAGCCTCCAGTAAAATCCAGTCTCCAGTAAAATCCAGTCTCCAGTTAAATCCAGTCTCCAGTAAAATCCAGTCTCCACTAAAATCCAGTCTCTAGTAAAATCCAGTCTCCAATAAAATCCAGTCTCCAGTAAAATCCAGTCTCCAGTAAAATCCAGTCTCCAGTAAAATCAAGTCTCCAGTCTCCAGTAAAATCCAGTCTCCAGTATATTATGGTCTCCAGTAAAATCCAGTGTCCAGTCTCCAGTCTCCAGTAAAATCCAGTCTCCAGTCCCCAGTCTCTAGTAAAACCCAGTCTCCAGTCTCCAGTCTCCAGTAAAATCCAGTCTCCAGTAAAATCCAGTCTCCAGTCTCCAGTAAAATCCAGTCTCCAGTAAAATCCAGTCTCCAGTAAAATCCAGTCTCCAGTGAAATCCAGTCTCCAGTCTCCAGTAAAATCCAGTAAAATCCAGTCTCCAGTCTCCAGTAAAATCCAGTAAAATCCAGTCTCCAGTCTCCAGTAAAATCCAGTCTCCAGTCTCCAGTAAAATCCAGACTCCGGTAAAATCCAGTCTCCAGTCTCCAGTAAAATCCAGACTCCGGTAAAATCCAGTCTCCAGTCTCCAGTAAAATCCAGTTTCTAGTCTCCAGTAAAATCCAGTCTCTAGCCTCCAGTAAAATCCAGTCTCTAGACTCCAGTAAAATCCAGTCTCCAGTCTCCAGTAAAATCCAGTAAAATCCAGTAAAATCGAGTAAAATCCAGTAAAATCCAGTAAAATCCAGTCTCCAGTCTCCAGTAAAATCCAGTAAAATCCAGTCTCCAGACTCCAGTCTCCAGCAAAATCCAGTAAAATCCAGTCTCCAGTCTCCAGTAAAATCCAGTCTCCAGTCTCCAGTAAAATCCAGTCTCCGGTCTCCAGTAAAATCCAGTCTCCAGTCTCAAGTCTCCAGTCTCCAGTAAAATCCAGTTTTCAGTCTCCAGTCTCCAGTAAAATCCAGTCTCCAGTCTCCAGTAAAATCCAGTCTCCAGTCTCCAGTAAAATCCAGTCTCCAGTAAAATCCAGCTCCAGTCTCTAGTCTCCAGTCTCCAGTATCCATTCTCCAGTAAAATCCAGTCTCCAGTAAAATCCAGTCGAGTAAAATCCAGTCTCCAGTAAAATCCAGTCTCCAGTAAAATCCAGTTTCCAGTAAAATCCAGTCTCCAGTAAAATCCAGTCTCCAGTAAAATCCAGTTCCAGTAAAAACCAGTCTCCAGTAAAATCCAGTCTCCAGTAAAATCCAGTCTCCAGTAAAATCCAGTCTCCAGTAAAATCCAGTCTCCAGTAAATTCCAGTCTCCACTCTCCAGTTAAATCCAGTCTCCAGTCTCCAGTAAAATCCAGTCTCCAGTCTCCAGTAAAATCCAGTCTCCAGTAGAATCCAGTCTCCAGCCTCCAGTAAAATCCAGTCTCCAATCTCCAGTAAAATCCAGTCTCTAGTCTCCAGTAAAATCCAGTCTCCAGTCTCCAGTAAAATCCAGTCTCCAGTCTCCAGTAAAATCCAGTCTCCAGTCTCCAGTAAAATCCAGTCTCCAATCTCCAGTAAAATCCTGTCTCCAGTAAATTCCAGTCTCCAGTCTCCAGTAAAATTCAGTCTCCAGGCTCAAGTCTCCAGTCTCCAGTCTCCAGTAAAATCCAGTCTCCAGTCTCCAGTAAAATCCAGTTTTCAGTCTCCAGTCTCCAGTAAAATCCAGTCTCCAGTCTCCAGTCTCCAACTCCAGTAAATTCCAGTCTCCAGTCTCCAACTCCAGTAAAATCCAGTCTGCAGTCTCCAGTCTCCAACTCCAGTAAATTCCAGTCTCCAGTCTCCAACTCCAGTAAAATCCAGTCTCCAGTCTCCAGTAAAATCCAGTCTCCAGTCTCCAGTAAAATCCAGTCTCCAGTCTCCAGTAAAATCCAGTCTCCAGTAAAATCCAGTCGCCAGTAAAATCCAGTCTCCAGTCTCCAGTAAAATCCAGTCTCCAGTAAAATCCAGTCTCCAGTCTCCAGTAAAATCCAATCTCCAGTACAATCCAGTCTCCAGTAAAATCCAGTCTCCAGTAAAATCCAGTCTCCAGTAAAATCCAGTCTCCAGTAAAATCCACTCTCCAGTAAAAACCAGTCTCCAGTAAAATCCAGTCTCCAGTAAAATCCAGTCTCCAGTCTCCAGTAAAATCCAGTCTCCAGTAAAATCCAGTCTCCAGTCTCCAGTAAAATCCAGTCTCCAGTCTCCAGTAAAATCCAGTCTCCAGTAAAATCCAGTCTCCAGTAAAATCCAGTCTCCAGTCTCCAGTAAAATCCAGTCTCTAGTCTCCAGTAAAATCCAGTCTCCAGTAAAATCCAGTCTCCAGTCTCCAGTCTGCAGTAAAATCCAGTCTCCAGTCTCCAGTCTCCAGTAAAATCCAGTCTCCAGCAAAATTCAGTCTCCAGTCTCCAGTAAAATCCAGTCTCCGGTCTCCAGTAAAATCCAGTCTCCAGTCTCAAGTCTCCAGTCTCCAGTCTCCAGTAAAATCCAGTTTTCAGTCTCCAGTCTCCAGTAAAATCCAGTCTCCAGTCTCCAGTAAAATTCAGTCTCCAGTCTCCAGTAAAATCCAGTCTCCAGTAAAATCCAGCTCCAGTCTCTAGTCTCCAGTCTCCAGTATCCATTCTCCAGTAAAATCCAGTCTCCAGTAAAATCCAGTCTCGAGTAAAATCCAGTTCCAGTAAAATCCAGTCTCCAGTAAAATCCAGTCTCCAGTCTCCAGTAAAATCCAGTCTCCAGTAAAATCCAGTCTCCAGTAAAATCCAGTCTCCAGTAAATTCCAGTCTCCACTCTCCAGTTAAATCCAGTCTCCAGTCTCCAGTAAAATCCAGTCTCCAGTCTCCAGTAAAATCCAGTCTCCAGTAGAATCCAGTCTCCAGCCTCCAGTAAAATCCAGTCTCCAGTCTCCAGTAAAATCCAGTCTCCAGTCTCCAGTAAAATCCAGTCTCCAGTCTCCAGTAAAATCCAGTCTCCAGTAAAATCTAGTTCCAGTAAAATCCAGTCTCCAGTAAAATCCAGTCTCCAGTCTCCAGTAAAATCAAGTCTCCAGTCTCCAATCTCCAGTAAAATACAGTCTCCAGTTAAATCCAGTCTCCAGTCTCCAGTAACATCCAGTCTCCAGTCCCCAGTCTCCAGTAAAATCCAGTCTCCAGTCTCCAGTCTCCAGTAAAATCCAGTCTCCAGTCTCCAGTAAAATCTAGTCTCTAGTAAAATCCAGTCTCCAGTAAAATCCAGTCTCCAGTAAAATCCAGTCTCCACTAAAATCCAGTCTCTAGTAAAATCCATTCTCCAGTAAAATCCAGTATCCAGTAAAATCCAGTCTCCAGTCTCCAGTCTCTAGTAAAATCCAGTCTCCAGTCTCTAGTTTCCAGTCTCCAGTAAAATCCAGCCTCCAGTCTCCAGTCTCCAGTATAATCCAGTCTCCAGTAAAATCCAGTCTCTAGTCTCCAGTCTCCAGTAAAATCCAGTCTCCAGTCTCCAGTAAAATCCAGTCTCCAGTCTCCAGTAAAATCCAGTCTCCAGTCTCCAGCCTCCATTAAAATCCAGTCTCCAGTCTCCAGTAAAATCCACTCTCCAGTAAAATCCAGTCTCCAGTAAAATCCAGTCTCCAGTAAAATCTAGTCTCCAGTCTCCAGTAAAATCCAGTCTCCAGTAAAATCCAGTCTCCAGTTAAATCCAGTCTCCAGTAAAATCCAGTCTCCACTAAAATCCAGTCTCTAGTAAAATCCAGTCTCCAATAAAATCCAGTCTCCAGTAAAATCCAGTCTCCAGTAAAATCCAGTCTCCAGTAAAATCAAGTCTCCAGTCTCCAGTAAAATCCAGTCTCCAGTATAATATGGTCTCCAGTAAAATCCAGTCTCCAGTCTCCAGTAAAATCCAGTCTCCGGTCTCCAGTAAAATCCAGTGTCCAGTCTCCAGTCCCCAGTAAAATCCAGTCTCCAGTCCCCAGTCTCTAGTAAAACCCAGTCTCCAGTCTCCAGTCTCCAGTAAAATCCAGTCTCCAGTCTCCAGTAAAATCCAGTCTCCAGTAAAATCCAGTCTCCAGTCTCCAGTAAAATCCAGTCTCCAGTAAAATCCAGTCTCCAGTGAAATCCAGTCTCCAGTCTCCAGTAAAATCCAGTAAAATCCAGTCTCCAGTCTCCAGTCTCCAGTAAAATCCAGTCTCCAGTCTCCAGTAAAATCCAGACTCCGGTAAATACCAGTCTCCAGTCTCCAGTAAAATCCAGACTCCGGTAAAATCCAGTCTCCAGTCTCCAGTAAAATCCAGTTTCTAGTCTCCAGTAAAATCCAGTCTCTAGCCTCCAGTAAAATCCAGTCTCCAGTCTCCAGCCTCCAGTAAAATCCAGTCTCCAGTCTCCAGTAAAATCCACTCTCCAGTAAAATCCAGTCTCCAGTAAAATCTAGTCTCCAGTCTCCAGTAAAATCCAGTCTCCAGTAAAATCCAGTCTCCAGTAAAATCCAGTCTCCAGTAAAATCCAGTCTCCAGTATAACATGGTCTCCAGTAAAATCCAGTCTCCAGTCTCCAGTAAAATCCAGTCTCCAGTAAAATCCAGTCTCCAGTCTCCAGTAAAATCCAGTCTCCAGTAAAATCCAGTCTCCAGTTAAATCCAGTCTCCAGTAAAATCCAGTCTCCACTAAAATCCAGTCTCTAGTAAAATCCAGTCTCCAATAAAATCCAGTCTCTAGTAAAATCCAGTCTCCAGTAAAATCAAGTCTCCAGTCTCCAGTAAAATCCAGTCTCCAGTATAATATGGTCTCCAGTAAAATCCAGTCTCCAGTCTCCAGTAAAATCCAGTCTCCAGTAAAATCCAGTCTCCAGTCCCCAGTCTCTAGTAAAACCCAGTCTCCAGTCTCCAGTCTCCAGTAAAATCCAGTCTCCAGTAAAATCCAGTCTCCAGTCTCCAGTAAAATCCAGTCTCCAGTGAAATCCAGTATCCAGTCTCCAGTAAAATCCAGTAAAATCCAGTCTCCAGTCTCCAGTAAAATCCAGTAAAATCCAGTCTGCAGTCTCCAGTAAAATCCAGTAAAATCCAGTCTCCAGTAAAATCCAGTCTCCAGTCTCCAGTAAAATCCAGACTCTGGTAAAATCCAGTCTCCAGTCTCCAGTAAAATCCAGTCTCCAGTCTCCAGTAAAATCCAGTCTCCAGTCTCCAGTAAAATGCAGTCTCTAGTCTCCAGTAAAATCCAGTCTCTAGTCTCCAGTAAAATCCAGTCTCCAGTCTCCAGTAAAATCCAGTGTCCAGTCTCCAGTCTGCAGTAAAATCCAGTCTCCAGTCTCCAGTAAAATCCAGTCTCCAGTCTCCAGTAAAATCCAGTCTCCAGTTTCCAGTAAAATCCAGTCTCCAGTCTCCAATCTCCAGAAAAATCCTGTCTCCAGTCTCCAATAAAATCCAGTCTCCAGCCTCCAGTAAAATCCAGTCTCCAGTCTCAAGTCTCCAGTCTCCAGTAAAATCCAGTCTCCAGTCTCCAGTAAAATCCAGTTTTCAGTCTCCAGTCTCCAGTAAAATCCAGTCTCCAGTCTCGAGTCTCCAACTCCAGTAAAATCCAGTCTCCAGTCTCCAGTAAAATCCAGTCTCCAGTCTCCAGTAAAATCCAGTCTCCAGTCTCCAGTAAAATCCAGTCTCCAGTAAAATCCAGTCTCCAGTCTCTAGTCTCCAGTCTCCAGTATCCAGTCTCCAGTCTCCAGTAAAATCCAGTCTCCAGTAAAATCCAGTCTCCAGTAAAATCCAGTCTACAGTAAAATCCAGTCTCCAGTAAAATCCAGTCTCCAGTCTCCAGTAAAATCCAGTCTCCAGTCTCCAGTAAAATCCAGTCTCCAGTAAAATCCAATCTCCAGTACAATCAAGTCTCCAGTAAAATCCAGTCTCCAGTAAAATCCAGTCTCCAGTAAAATCCAGTCTCCAGTAAAATCCAGTCTCCAGTAAAATCCAGTCTCCAGTAAAATCCACTCTCTAGTAAAATCCAGTCTCCAGTAAAATCCAGTCTCCAGTAAAATCCAGTCTCCAGTAAAATCCAGTCTCCAGCAAAATCCAGTCTCCAGTCTCCAGTAAAATCCAGTCTCCAGTCTCCAGTAAAATCCAGTCTCCAGTCTCCAGTAAAATCCAGTCTCCAGTAAAATCCAGTCTCCAGTCTCTAGTCTCCAGTCTCCAGTATCCATTCTCCAGTAAAATCCAGTCTCGAGTAAAATCCAGTCTCCAGTAAAATCCAGTCTCCAGTAAAATCCAGTCTCCAGTAAAATCCAGTCTCCAGTAAAATCCTGTCTCCAGTAAAATCCAGTCTCCAGTAAAATCCGGTCTCCAGTAAAATCCAGTCTCCAGTAAAATCCAGTCTCCAGTAAAATCCAGTCTCCAGTAAAATCCAGTCTCCAGTAAAATCCAGTCTCCAGTAAAATCCAGTTCCAGTAAAATCCAGTCTCCAGTCTCCAGTAAAATCCAGTCTCCAGTAAAATCCAGTCTCCAGTAAAATCCAGTCTCCAGTAAAATCCAGTCTCCAGTAAAATCCAGTCTCCAGTAAATTCCAGTCTCCACTCTCCAGTTAAATCCAGTCTCCAGTCTCCAGTAAAATCCAGTCTCCAGTCTCCAGTAAAATCCAGTCTCCAGTAGAATCCAGTCTCCAGCCTCCAGTAAAATCCAGTCTCCAGTCTCCAGTAGAATCCAGTCTCCAGTCTCCAGTAAAATCCAGTCTCCAATCTCCAGTAAAATCCTGTCTCCAGTAAATTCCAATCTCCAGTCTCCAATAAAATCCAGTCTCCAGCCTCCAGTAAAATTCAGTCTCCAGTCTCAAGTCTCCAGTCTCCAGTCTCCAGTAAAATCCAGTCTCCAGTCTCCAGTAAAATCCAGTTTTCAGTCTCCAGTCTCCAGTAAAATCCAGTCTCCAGTCTCCAGTTTCCAGTCTCCAACTCCAGTAAATTCCAGTCTCCAGTCTCCAACTCCAGTAAAATCCAGTCTGCAGTCTCCAGTCTCCAACTCCAGTAAATTCCAGTCTCCAGTCTCCAACTCCAGTAAAATCCAGTCTCCAGTCTCCAGTAAAATCCAGTCTCCAGTCTGCAGTCTCTAGTAAAATCCAGTCTCCAGTCTCCAGTAAAATCCAGTCTCCAGTAAAATCCAGTCTCCAGTCTCTAGTAAAATCCAGTCTACAGTAAAATCCAGTCTCCAGTAAAATCCAGTGTCCAGTAAAATCCAGTCTCCAGTCTCCAGTAAAATCCAGTCTCCAGTCTCCAGTAAAATCCAATCTCCAGTACAATCCAGTCGCCAGTAAAATCCAGTCTCCAGTAAAATCCAGTCTCCAGTAAAATCCAGTCTCCAGTAAAATCCAGTCTCCAGTAAAATCCAGTCTCCAGTAAAATCCAGTCTCCTGTAAAATCCAGTCTCCAGTAAAATCCAGTCTCCAGTCTCCAGTAAAATCCAGTCTCCAGTAAAATCCAGTCTCCAGTAAATTCCAGTCTCCAGTAAAATCCAGTCTCCCGTCTCCAGTAAAATCCAGTCTCCAGTCTCCAGTAAAATCCAGTCTCCAGTCTCCAGTAAAATCCAGTCTCCAGTAAAATCCAGTCTCCAGTCTCCAGTCTCCAGTAAAATCCAGTCTCTAGTCTCCAGTAAAATCCAGTCTCCAGTAAAATCCAGTCTCCAGTCTGCAGTAAAATCCAGTCTCCAGTCTCCAGTAAAATCCAGTCTCCAGCAAAATTCAGTCTCCAGTCTCCAGTAAAATCCAGTCTCCGGTCTCCAGTAAAATCCAGTCTCCAGTCTCAAGTCTCCAGTCTCCAGTAAAATCCAGTTTTCAGTCTCCAGTCTCCAGTAAAATCCAGTCTCCAGTAAAATCCAGTCTCCAGTCTCCAGTAAAATCCAGTCTCCAGTAAAATCCAGTCTCCAGTCTCTAGTCTCCAGTCTCCAGTATCCATTCTCCAGTAAAATCCAGTCTCCAGTAAAATCCAGTCTCGAGTAAAATCCAGTCTCCAGTAAAATCCAGTCTCCAGTAAAATCCAGTCTCCAGTAAAATCCAGTCTCCAGTAAAATCCTGTCCCCAGTAAAATCCAGTCTCCAGTAAAATCCGGTCTCCAGTAAAATCCAGTCTCCAGAAAAATCCAGTCTCCAGTAAAATCCAGTCTCCAGAAAAATCCAGTCTCCAGTAAAATCCAGTCTCCAGTAAAATCCAGTCTCCAGTAAAATCCAGTTCCAGTAAAAACCAGTCTCCAGTAAAATCCAGTCTCCAGTAAAATCCAGTCTCCAGTAAAATCCAGTCTCCAGTAAAATCCAGTCTCCAGTAAATTCCAGTCTCCACTCTCCAGTAAAATCCAGTCTCCAGTAGAATCCAGTCTCCAGCCTCCAGTAAAATCCAGTCTCCAGTCTCCAGTAAAATCCAGTCTCTAGTCTCCAGTAAAATCCAGTCTCCAGTCTCCAGTAAAATCCAGTCTCCAGTCTCCAGTAAAATCCAATCTCCAGTCTCCAGTAAAATCCAGTCTCCAATCTCCAGTAAAATCCTGTCTCCAGTAAATTCCAGTCTCCAATCTCCAATAAAATCCAGTCTCCAGCCTCCAGTAAAATTCAGTCTCCAGTCTCAAATCTCCAGTCTCCAGTCTCCAGTAAAATCCAGTCTCCAGTCTCCAGTAAAATCCAGTTTTCAGTCTCCAGTCTCCAGTAAAATCCAGTCTCCAGTCTCCAGTCTCCAACTCCAGTAAATTCCAGTCTCCAGTCTCCAACTCCAGTAAAATCCAGTCTGCAGTCTCCAGTCTCCAACTCCAGTAAATTCCAGTCTCCAGTCTCCAACTCCAGTAAAATCCAGTCTCCAGTCTCCAGTAAAATCCAGTCTCCAGACTCCAGTCTCCAGTAAAATCCAGTCTCCAGTCTCCAGTAAAATCCAGTCTCCAGTAAAATCCAGTCTCCAGTAAAATCCAGTCTCCAGTCTCCAGTAAAATCCAGTCTCCAGTCTCCAGTAAAATCCAATCTCCAGTACAATTCAGTCTCCAGTAAAATCCAGTCTCCAGTAAAATCCAGTCTCCAGTAATATCCAGTCTCCAGTAAAATCCAGTCTCCAGTAAAATCCACTCTCCAGTAAAATCCAGTCTCCAGTAAAATCCAGTCTCCAGTAAAATCCAGTCTCCAGTCTCCAGTAAAATCCAGTCTCCAGTAAAATCCAGTCTCCGGTCTCCAGTAAAATTCAGTCTCCAGTCTCCAGTAAAATCCAGTCTCCAGTCTCCAGTAAAATCCAGTCTCCAGTAAAATCCAGTCTCCAGTCTCCAGTAAAATCCAGTCTCCAGTCTCCAGTCTCCAGTAAAATCCAGTCTCTAGTCTCCAGTAAAATCCAGTCTCCAGTAAAATCCAGTCTCCAATCTCCAGTCTGGAGTAAAATCCAGTCTCCAGTCTCCAGTCTCCAGTAAAATCCAGTCTCCAGTAAAATCCGGTCTCCAGTAAAATCCAGTCTCCAGTAAAAACCAGTCTCCAGTAAAATCCAGTCTCCAGTAAAATCCAGTCTCCAGTAAAATCCAGTCTCCAGTAAAATCCAGTTCCAGTAAAATCCAGTCTCCAGTCTCCAGTAAAATCCAGTCTCCAGTAAAATCCAGTCTCCAGTAAAATCCAGTCTCCAGTAAAATCCAGTCTCCAGTAAAATCCAGTCTCCAGTAAATTCCAGTCTCCACTCTCCAGTTAAATCCAGTCTCCAGTCTCCAGTAAAATCCAGTCTCCAGTAGAATCCAGTCTCCAGCCTCCAGTAAAATCCAGTCTCCAGTCTCCAGTAGAATCCAGTCTCCAGTCTCCAGTAAAATCCAGTCTCCAATCTCCAGTAAAATCCTGTCTCCAGTGAATTCCAATCTCCAGTCTCCAATAAAATCCAGTCTCCAGCCTCCAATAAAATTCAGTCTCCAGTCTCAAGTCTCCAGTCTCCAGTCTCCAGTAAAATCCAGTCTCCAGTCTCCAGTAAAATCCAGTTTTCAGTCTCCAGTCTCCAGTAAAATCCAGTCTCCAGTCTCCAGTTTCCAGTCTCCAACTCCAGTAAATTCCAGTCTCCAGTCTCCAACTCCAGTAAAATCCAGTCTGCAGTCTCCAGTCTCCAACTCCAGTAAATTCCAGTCTCCAGTCTCCAACTCCAGTAAAATCCAGTCTCCAGTCTCCAGTAAAATCCAGTCTCCAGTCTCCAGTCTCCAGTAAAATCCAGTCTCCAGTCTCCAGTAAAATCCAGTCTCCAGTAAAATCCAGTCTCCAGTAAAATCCAGTCTCCAGTCTCCAGTAAAATCCAGTCTCCAGTCTCCAGTAAAATCCAATCTCCAGTACAATCCAGTCTCCAGTAAAATCCAGTCTCCAGTAAAATCCAGTCTCCAGTAATATCCAGTCTCCAGTAAAATCCAGTCTCCAGTAAAATCCACTCTCCAGTAAAATCCAGTCTCCAGTAAAATCCAGTCTCCAGTAAAATCCAGTCTCCAGTCTCCAGTAAAATCCAGTCTCCAGTAAAATCCAGTCTCCGGTCTCCAGTAAAATTCAGTCTCCAGTCTCCAGTAAAATCCAGTCTCCAGTCTCCAGTAAAATCCAGTCTCCAGTAAAATCCAGTCTCCAGTCTCCAGTCTCCAGTAAAATCCAGTCTCTAGTCTCCAGTAAAATCCAGTCTCCAGTAAAATCCAGTCTCCAATCTCCAGTCTGGAGTAAAATCCAGTCTCCAGTCTCCAGTCTCCAGTAAAATCCAGTCTCCAGCAAAATTCAGTCTCCAGCCTCCAGTAAAATCCAGTCTCCGGTCTCCAGTGAAATCCAGTCTCCAGTCTCAAGTCTCCAGTCTCCAGTCTCCAGTAAAATCCAGTTTTCAGTCTCCAGTCTCCAGTAAAATCCAGTCTCCAGTCTCCAGTAAAATCCAGTCTCCAGTCTCCAGTAAAATCCAGTCTCCAGAAAAATCCAGCTCCAGTCTCTAGTCTCCAGTATCCATTCTGCAGTAAAATCCAGTCTCCAGTAAAATCCAGTCTCGAGTAAAATCCAGTTCCAGTAAAATCCAGTCTCCAGTAAAATCCAGTCTCCAGTCTCCAGTAAAATCCAGTTTTCAGTCTCCAGTCTCCAGTAAAATCCAGTCTCTAGTCTCCAGTAAAATCCAGTCTCCAGTAAAATCCAGTCTCCAATCTCCAGTCTGGAGTAAAATCCAGTCTCCAGTCTCCAGTCTCCAGTAAAATCCAGTCTCCAGTAAAATCCGGTCTCCAGTAAAATCCAGTCTCCAGTAAAATCCAGTCTCCAGTAAAATCCAGTCTCCAGTAAAATCCAGTCTCCAGTAAAATCCAGTCTCCAGTAAAATCCAGTTCCAGTAAAATCCAGTCTCCAGTCTCCAGTAAAATCCAGTCTCCAGTAAAATCCATTCTCCAGTAAAATCCAGTCTCCAGTAAAATCCAGTCTCCAGTAAAATCCAGTCTCCAGTAAATTCCAGTCTCCACTCTCCAGTTAAATCCAGTCTCCAGTCTCCAGTAAAATCCAGTCTCCAGTCTCCAGTAAAATCCAGTCTCCAGTAGAATCCAGTCTCCAGCCTCCAGTAAAATCCAGTCTCCAGTCTCCAGTAGAATCCAGTCTCCAGTCTCCAGTAAAATCCAGTCTCCAATCTCCAGTAAAATCCTGTCTCCAGTAAATTCCAATCTCCAGTCTCCAATAAAATCCAGTCTCCAGCCTCCAATAAAATTCAGTCTCCAGTCTCAAGTCTCCAGTCTCCAGTCTCCAGTAAAATCCAGTCTCCAGTCTCCAGTAAAATCCAGTTTTCAGTCTCCAGTCTCCAGTAAAATCCAGTCTCCAGTCTCCAGTTTCCAGTCTCCAACTCCAGTAAATTCCAGTCTCCAGTCTCCAACTCCAGTAAAATCCAGTCTGCAGTCTCCAGTCTCCAACTCCAGTAAATTCCAGTCTCCAGTCTCCAACTCCAGTAAAATCCAGTCTCCAGTCTCCAGTAAAATCCAGTCTCCAGTCTCCAGTCTCCAGTAAAATCCAGTCTCCAGTCTCCAGTAAAATCCAGTCTCCAGTAAAATCCAGTCTCCAGTAAAATCCAGTCTCCAGTCTCCAGTAAAATCCAGTCTCCAGTCTCCAGTAAAATCCAATCTCCAGTACAATCCAGTCTCCAGTAAAATCCAGTCTCCAGTAAAATCCAGTCTCCAGTAATATCCAGTCTCCAGTAAAATCCAGTCTCCAGTAAAATCCACTCTCCAGTAAAATCCAGTCTCCAGTAAAATCCAGTCTCCAGTAAAATCCAGTCTCCAGTCTCCAGTAAAATCCAGTCTCCAGTAAAATCCAGTCTCCGGTCTCCAGTAAAATTCAGTCTCCAGTCTCCAGTAAAATCCAGTCTCCAGTCTCCAGTAAAATCCAGTCTCCAGTAAAATCCAGTCTCCAGTCTCCAGTCTCCAGTAAAATCCAGTCTCTAGTCTCCAGTAAAATCCAGTCTCCAGTAAAATCCAGTCTCCAATCTCCAGTCTGGAGTAAAATCCAGTCTCCAGTCTCCAGTCTCCAGTAAAATCCAGTCTCCAGCAAAATTCAGTCTCCAGCCTCCAGTAAAATCCAGTCTCCGGTCTCCAGTAAAATCCAGTCTCCAGTCTCAAGTCTCCAGTCTCCAGTCTCCAGTAAAATCCAGTTTTCAGTCTCCAGTCTCCAGTAAAATCCAGTCTCCAGTCTCCAGTAAAATCCAGTCTCCAGTCTCCAGTAAAATCCAGTCTCCAGAAAAATCCAGCTCCAGTCTCTAGTCTCCAGTATCCATTCTCCAGTAAAATCCAGTCTCCAGTAAAATCCAGTCTCGAGTAAAATCCAGTTCCAGTAAAATCCAGTCTCCAGTAAAATCCAGTCTCCAGTCTCCAGTAAAATCCAGTTTTCAGTCTCCAGTCTCCAGTAAAATCCAGTCTCCAGTCTCCAGTCTCCAACTCCAGTAAATTCCAGTCTCCAGTCTCCAACTCCAGTAAAATCCAGTCTGCAGTCTCCAGTCTCCAACTCCAGTAAATTCCAGTCTCCAGTCTCCAACTCCAGTAAAATCCAGTCTCCAGTCTCCAGTAAAATCCAGTCTCCAGTCTCCAGTCTCCAGTAAAATCCAGTCTCCAGTCTCCAGTAAAATCCAGTCTCCAGTAAAATCCAGTCTCCAGTAAAATCCAGTCTCCAGTCTCCAGTAAAATCCAGTCTCCAGTCTCCAGTAAAATCCAATCTCCAGTACAATCCAGTCTCCAGTAAAATCCAGTCTCCAGTAAAATCCAGTCTCCAGTAATATCCAGTCTCCAGTAAAATCCAGTCTCCAGTAAAATCCACTCTCCAGTAAAATCCAGTCTCCAGTAAAATCCAGTCTCCAGTAAAATCCAGTCTCCAGTCTCCAGTAAAATCCAGTCTCCAGTAAAATCCAGTCTCCGGTCTCCAGTAAAATTCAGTCTCCAGTCTCCAGTAAAATCCAGTCTCCAGTCTCCAGTAAAATCCAGTCTCCAGTAAAATCCAGTCTCCAGTCTCCAGTAAAATCCAGTCTCCAGTCTCCAGTCTCCAGTAAAATCCAGTCTCTAGTCTCCAGTAAAATCCAGTCTCCAGTAAAATCCAGTCTCCAATCTCCAGTCTGCAGTAAAATCCAGTCTCCAGTCTCCAGTCTCCAGTAAAATCCAGTCTCCAGCAAAATTCAGTCTCCAGCCTCCAGTAAAATCCAGTCTCCGGTCTCCAGTAAAATCCAGTCTCCAGTCTCAAGTCTCCAGTCTCCAGTAAAATCCAGTTTTCAGACTCCAGTCTCCAGTAAAATCCAGTCTCCAGTCTCCAGTAAAATCCAGTCTCCAGTCTCCAGTAAAATCCAGTCTCCAGAAAAATCCAGCTCCAGTCTCTAGTCTCCAGTATCCATTCTCCAGTAAAATCCAGTCTCCAGTAAAATCCAGTCTCGAGTAAAATCCAGTTCCAGTAAAATCCAGTCTCCAGTTAAATCCAGTCTCCAGTCTCCAGTAAAATCCAGTCTCCAGTAAAATCCAGTCTATAGTAAAATACAGTCTCCAGTAAATTCCAGTCTCCACTCTCCAGTTAAATCCAGTCTCCAGTCTCCAGTAAAATCCAGTCTCCAGTAGAATCCAGTCTCCAGCCTCCAGTAAAATCCAGTCTCCAGTCTCCAGTAAAATCCAGTCTCCAGTCTCCAGTAAAATCCAGTCTCCAGTCTCCAGTCTCCAGTAAAATCCAGTCTCCAGTAAAATCCAGTTCCAGTAAAATCCAGTCTCCAGTAAAATCCAGTCTCCAGTCTCCAGTAAAATCCAGTCTCCAGTCTCCAATCTCCAGTAAAATACAGTCTCCAGTTAAATCCAGTCTCCAGTAACATCCAGTCTCCAGTCCCCAGTCTCCAGTAAAATCCAGTCTCCAGTCTCCAGTAAAATCCAGTCTCCAGTCTCCAGTAAAATCTAGTCTCCAGTAAAATCCAGTCTCCAGTAAAATCAAGTCTCCAGTAAAATCCAGTCTCCACTAAAATCCAGTCTCTAGTAAAATCCATTCTCCAGTAAAATCCAGTCTCCAGTAAAATCCAGTCTCCAGTAAAATCCAGTCTCCAGTCTCCAGTCTCTAGTAAAATCCAGTCTCCAGTCTCTAGTTTCCAGTCTCCAGTAAAATCCATCCTCCAGTCTCCAGTCTCCAGTATAATCCAGTCTCCAGTAAAATCCAGTCTCTAGTCTCCAGTCTGCCGTAAAATCCAGTCTCCAGTCTCCAGTAAAATCCAGTCTCCAGTCTCCAGCCTCCAGTAAAATCCAGTCTCCAGTCTCCAGTAAAATCCACTCTCCAGTAAAATCCAGTCTCCAGTAAAATCCAGTCTCCAGTAAAATCTAGTGTCCAGTCTCCAGTAAAATCCAGTCTCCAGTAAAATCCAGTCTCCAGTTAAATCCAGTCTCCAGTAAAATCCAGTCTCCACTAAAATCCAGTCTCTAGTAAAATCCAGTCTCCAATAAAATCCAGTCTCCAGTAAAATCCAGTCTCCAGTAAAATCAAGTCTCCAGTCTCCAGTAAAATCCAGTCTCCAGTATAATATGGTCTCCAGTCTCTAGTAAAATCCAGTCTACAGTAAAATCCAGTCTCCAGTAAAATCCAGTCTCCAGTAAAATCCAGTCTCCAGTCTCCAGTAAAATCCAGTCTCCAGTCTCCAGTAAAATCCAATCTCCAGTACAATCCAGTCGCCAGTAAAATCCAGTCTCCAGTAAAATCCAGTCTCCAGTAAAATCCAGTCTTCAGTAAAATCCAGTCTCCAGTAAAATCCAGTCTCCTGTAAAATCCAGTCTCCAGTAAAATCCAGTCTCCAGTCTCCAGTAAAATCCAGTCTCCAGTAAAATCCAGTCTCCAGTAAATTCCAGTCTCCAGTAAAATCCAGTCTCCCGTCTCCAGTAAAATCCAGTCTCCAGTCTCCAGTAAAATCCAGTCTCCAGTCTCCAGTAAAATCCAGTCTCCAGTAAAATCCAGTCTCCAGTCTCCAGTCTCCAGTAAAATCCAGTCTCTAGTCTCCAGTAAAATCCAGTCTCCAGTAAAATCCAGTCTCCAGTCTGCAGTAAAATCCAGTCTCCAGTCTCCAGTAAAATCCAGTCTCCAGCAAAATTCAGTCTCCAGTCTCCAGTAAAATCCAGTCTCCGGTCTCCAGTAAAATCCAGTCTCCAGTCTCAAGTCTCCAGTCTCCAGTCTCCAGTAAAATCCAGTTTTCAGTCTCCAGTCTCCAGTAAAATCCAGTCTCTAGTAAAATCCAGTCTCCAGTCTCCAGTAAAATCCAGTCTCCAGTAAAATCCAGTCTCCAGTCTCTAGTCTCCAGTCTCCAGTATCCATTCTCCAGTAAAATCCAGTCTCCAGTAAAATCCAGTCTCGAGTAAAATCCAGTCTCCAGTAAAATCCAGTCTCCAGTAAAATCCAGTCTCCAGTAAAATCCAGTCTCCAGTAAAATCCTGTCTCCAGTAAAATCCAGTCTCCAGTAAAATCCGGTCTCCAGTAAAATCCAGTCTCCAGAAAAATCCAGTCTCCAGTAAAATCCAGTCTCCAGAAAAATCCAGTCTCCAGTAAAATCCAGTCTCCAGTAAAATCCAGTCTCCAGTAAAATCCAGTTCCAGTAAAAACCAGTCTCCAGTAAAATCCAGTCTCCAGTAAAATCCAGTCTCCAGTAAAATCCAGTCTCCAGTAAAATCCAGTCTCCAGTAAATTCCAGTCTCCACTCTCCAGTAAAATCCAGTCTCCAGTAGAATCCAGTCTCCAGCCTCCAGTAAAATCCAGTCTCCAGTCTCCAGTAAAATCCAGTCTCTAGTCTCCAGTAAAATCCAGTCTCCAGTCTCCAGTAAAATCCAGTCTCCAGTCTCCAGTAAAATCCAGTCTCCAGTCTCCAGTAAAATCCAGTCTCCAATCTCCAGTAAAATCCTGTCTCCAGTAAATTCCAGTCTCCAGTCTCCAATAAAATCCAGTCTCCAGCCTCCAGTAAAATTCAGTCTCCAGTCTCAAATCTCCAGTCTCCAGTCTCCAGTAAAATCCAGTCTCCAGTCTCCAGTAAAATCCAGTTTTCAGTCTCCAGTCTCCAGTAAAATCCAGTCTCCAGTCTCCAGTCTCCAACTCCAGTAAATTCCAGTCTCCAGTCTCCAACTCCAGTAAAATCCAGTCTGCAGTCTCCAGTCTCCAACTCCAGTAAATTCCAGTCTCCAGTCTCCAACTCCAGTAAAATCCAGTCTCCAGTCTCCAGTAAAATCCAGTCTCCAGTCTCCAGTCTCCAGTAAAATCCAGTCTCCAGTCTCCAGTAAAATCCAGTCTCCAGTAAAATCCAGTCTCCAGTAAAATCCAGTCTCCAGTAAAATCCAGTCTCCAGTCTCCAGTAAAATCCAATCTCCAGTACAATCCAGTCTCCAGTAAAATCCAGTCTCCAGTAAAATCCAGTCTCCAGCAAAATTCAGTCTCCAGCCTCCAGTAAAATCCAGTCTCCGGTCTCCAGTAAAATCCAGTCTCCAGTCTCAAGTCTCCAGTCTCCAGTAAAATCCAGTTTTCAGTCTCCAGTCTCCAGTAAAATCCAGTCTCCAGTCTCCAGTAAAATCCAGTCTCCAGTCTCCAGTAAAATCCAGTCTCCAGAAAAATCCAGCTCCAGTCTCTAGTCTCCAGTATCCATTCTCCAGTAAAATCCAGTCTCCAGTAAAATCCAGTCTCGAGTAAAATCCAGTTCCAGTAAAATCCAGTCTCCAGTAAAATCCAGTCTCCAGTCTCCAGTAAAATCCAGTTTTCAGTCTCCAGTCTCCAGTAAAATCCAGTCTCCAGTCTCCAGTCTCCAACTCCAGTAAATTCCAGTCGCCAGTCTCCAACTCCAGTAAAATCCAGTCTGCAGTCTCCAGTCTCCAACTCCAGTAAATTCCAGTCTCCAGTCTCCAACTCCAGTAAAATCCAGTCTCCAGTCTCCAGTAAAATCTAGTCTCCAGTCTCCAGTCTCCAGTAAAATCCAGTCTCCAGTCTCCAGTAAAATCCAGTCTCCAGTAAAATCCAGTCTCCAGTAAAATCCAGTCTCCAGTCTCCAGTAAAATCCAGTCTCCAGTCTCCAGTAAAATCCAATCTCCAGTACAATCCAGTCTCCAGTAAAATCCAGTCTCCAGTAAAATCCAGTCTCCAGTAATATCCAGTCTCCAGTAAAATCCAGTCTCCAGTAAAATCCACTCTCCAGTAAAATCCAGTCTCCAGTAAAATCCAGTCTCCAGTAAAATCCAGTCTCCAGTCTCCAGTAAAATCCAGTCTCCAGTAAAATCCAGTCTCCGGTCTCCAGTAAAATTCAGTCTCCAGTCTCCAGTAAAATCCAGTCTCCAGTCTCCAGTAAAATCCAGTCTCCAGTCTCCAGTAAAATCCAGTCTCCAGTCTCCATTCTCCAGTAAAATCCAGTCTCCAGTAAAATCCAGTCTCGAGTAAAATCCAGTTCCAGTAAAATCCAGTCTCCAGTTAAATCCAGTCTCCAGTCTCCAGTAAAATCCAGTCTCCATAAAATCCAGTCTCCAGTAAAATCCAGTCTCCAGTAAATTCCAGTCTCCACTCTCCAGTTAAATCCAGTCTCCAGTCTCCAGTAAAATCCAGTCTCCAGTAGAATCCAGTCTCCAGCCTCCAGTAAAATCCAGTCTCCAGTCTCCAGTAAAATCCAGTCTCCAGTCTCCAGTAAAATCCAGTCTCCAGTCTCCAGTAAAATCCAGTCTCCATTAAAATCCAGTTCCAGTAAAATCCAGTCTCCAGTAAAATCCAGTCTCCAGTCTCCAGTAAAATCCAGTCTCCAGTCTCCAATCTCCAGTAAAATACAGTCTCCAGTTAAATCCAGTCTCCAGTAACATCCAGTCTCCAGTCCCCAGTCTCCAGTAAAATCCAGTCTCCAGTCTCCAGTCTCCAGTAAAATCCAGTCTCCAGTCTCCAGTAAAATCTAGTCTCCAGTAAAATCCAGTCTCCAGTAAAATCAAGTCTCCAGTAAAATCCAGTCTCCACTAAAATCCAGTCTCTAGTAAAATCCATTCTCCAGTAAAATCCAGTCTCCAGTAAAATCCAGTCTCCAGTAAAATCCAGTCTCCAGTCTCCAGTCTCTAGTAAAATCCAGTCTCCAGTCTCTAGTTTCCAGTCTCCAGTAAAATCCATCCTCCAGTCTCCAGTCTCCAGTATAATCCAGTCTCCAGTAAAATCCAGTCTCTAGTCTCCAGTCTGCCATAAAATCCAGTCTCCAGTCTCCAGTAAAATCCAGTCTCCAGTCTCCAGCCTCCAGTAAAATCCAGTCTCCAGTCTCCAGTAAAATCCACTCTCCAGTAAAATCCAGTCTCCAGTAAAATCCAGTCTCCAGTAAAATCTAGTCTCCAGTCTCCAGTAAAATCCAGTCTCCAGTAAAATCCAGTCTCCAGTTAAATCCAGTCTCCAGTAAAATCCAGTCTCCACTAAAATCCAGTCTCTAGTAAAATCCAGTCTCCAATAAAATCCAGTCTCCAGTAAAATCCAGTCTCCAGTAAAATCCAGTCTCCAGTAAAATCAAGTCTCCAGTCTCCAGTAAAATCCAGTCTCCAGTATAATATGGTCTCCAGTCTCTAGTAAAATCCAGTCTACAGTAAAATCCAGTCTCCAGTAAAATCCAGTCTCCAGTAAAATCCAGTCTCCAGTCTCCAGTAAAATCCAGTCTCCAGTCTCCAGTAAAATCCAATCTCCAGTACAATCCAGTCGCCAGTAAAATCCAGTCTCCAGTAAAATCCAGTCTCCAGTAAAATCCAGTCTCCAGTAAAATCCAGTCTCCAGTAAAATCCAGTCTCCAGTAAAATCCAGTCTCCTGTAAAATCCAGTCTCCAGTAAAATCCAGTCTCCAGTCTCCAGTAAAATCCAGTCTCCAGTAAAATCCAGTCTCCAGTAAATTCCAGTCTCCAGTAAAATCCAGTCTCCCGTCTCCAGTAAAATCCAGTCTCCAGTCTCCAGTAAAATCCAGTCTCCAGTCTCCAGTAAAATCCAGTCTCCAGTCTCCAGTCTCCAGTAAAATCCAGTCTCTAGTCTCCAGCAAAATCCAGTCTCCAGTAAAATCCAGTCTCCAGTCTGCAGTAAAATCCAGTCTCCAGTCTCCAGTAAAATCCAGTCTCCAGCAAAATTCAGTCTCCAGTCTCCAGTAAAATCCAGTCTCCGGTCTCCAGTAAAATCCAGTCTCCAGTCTCAAGTCTCCAGTCTCCAGTCTCCAGTAAAATCCAGTTTTCAGTCTCCAGTCTCCAGTAAAATCCAGTCTCTAGTAAAATCCAGTCTCCAGTCTCCAGTAAAATCCAGTCTCCAGTAAAATCCAGTCTCCAGTCTCTAGTCTCCAGTCTCCAGTATCCATTCTCCAGTAAAATCCAGTCTCCAGTAAAATCCAGTCTCGAGTAAAATCCAGTCTCCAGTAAAATCCAGTCTCCAGTAAAATCCAGTCTCCAGTAAAATCCAGTCTCCAGTAAAATCCTGTCTCCAGTAAAATCCAGTCTCCAGTAAAATCCGGTCTCCAGTAAAATCCAGTCTCCAGAAAAATCCAGTCTCCAGTAAAATCCAGTCTCCAGAAAAATCCAGTCTCCAGTAAAATCCAGTCTCCAGTAAAATCCAGTCTCCAGTAAAATCCAGTTCCAGTAAAAACCAGTCTCCAGTAAAATCCAGTCTCCAGTAAAATCCAGTCTCCAGTAAAATCCAGTCTCCAGTAAAATCCAGTCTCCAGTAAATTCCAGTCTCCACTCTCCAGTAAAATCCAGTCTCCAGTAGAATCCAGTCTCCAGCCTCCAGTAAAATCCAGTCTCCAGTCTCCAGTAAAATCCAGTCTCTAGTCTCCAGTAAAATCCAGTCTCCAGTCTCCAGTAAAGTCCAGTCTCCAGTCTCCAGTAAAATCCAGTCTCCAGTCTCCAGTAAAATCCAGTCTCCAATCTCCAGTAAAATCCTGTCTCCAGTAAATTCCAGTCTCCAGTCTCCAATAAAATCCAGTCTCCAGCCTCCAGTAAAATTCAGTCTCCAGTCTCAAATCTCCAGTCTCCAGTAAAATCCAGTTTTCAGTCTCCAGTCTCCAGTAAAATCCAGTCTCCAGTCTCCAGTCTCCAACTCCAGTAAATTCCAGTCTCCAGTCTCCAACTCCAGTAAAATCCAGTCTGCAGTCTCCAGTCTCCAACTCCAGTAAATTCCAGTCTCCAGTCTCCAACTCCAGTAAAATCCAGTCTCCAGTCTCCAGTAAAATCCAGTCTCCAGTCTCCAGTCTCCAGTAAAATCCAGTCTCCAGTCTCCAGTAAAATCCAGTCTCCAGTAAAATCCAGTCTCCAGTAAAATCCAGTCTCCAGTAAAATCCAGTCTCCAGTCTCCAGTAAAATCCAGTCTCCAGTCTCCAGTAAAATCCAATCTCCAGTACAATCCAGTCTCCAGTAAAATCCAGTCTCCAGTAAAATCCAGTCTCCAGTAATATCCAGTCTCCAGTAAAATCCAGTCTCCAGTAAAATCCACTCTCCAGTAAAATCCAGTCTCCAGTAAAATCCAGTCTCCAGTAAAATCCAGTCTCCAGTCTCCAGTAAAATCCAGTCTCCAGTAAAATCCAGTCTCCGGTCTCCAGTAAAATTCAGTCTCCAGTCTCCAGTAAAATCCAGTCTCCAGTCTCCAGTAAAATCCAGTCTCCAGTAAAATCCAGTCTCCAGTCTCCAGTAAAATCCAGTCTCCAGTCTCCAGTCTCCAGTAAAATCCAGTCTCTAGTCTCCAGTAAAATCCAGTCTCCAGTAAAATCCAGTCTCCAATCTCCAGTCTGCAGTAAAATCCAGTCTCCAGTCTCCAGTCTCCAGTAAAATCCAGTCTCCAGCAAAATTCAGTCTCCAGCCTCCAGTAAAATCCAGTCTCCGGTCTCCAGTAAAATCCAGTCTCCAGTCTCAAGTCTCCAGTCTCCAGTCTCCAGTAAAATCCAGTTTTCAGTCTCCAGTCTCCAGTAAAATCCAGTCTCCAGTCTCCAGTAAAATCCAGTCTCCAGTCTCCAGTAAAATCCAGTCTCCAGAAAAATCCAGCTCCAGTCTCTAGTCTCCAGTATCCATTCTCCAGTAAAATCCAGTCTCCAGTAAAATCCAGTCTCGAGTAAAATCCAGTTCCAGTAAAATCCAGTCTCCAGTAAAATCCAGTCTCCAGTCTCCAGTAAAATCCAGTCTCCAGTAAAATCCAGTCTCCAGTAAAATCCAGTCTCCAGTAAATTCCAGTCTCCACTCTCCAGTTAAATCCAGTCTCCAGTCTCCAGTAAAATCCAGTCTCCAGTAGAATCCAGTCTCCAGCCTCCAGTAAAATCCAGTCTCCAGTCTCCAGTAAAATCCAGTCTCCAGTCTCCAGTAAAATCCAGTCTCCAGTCTCCAGTCTCCAGTAAAATCCAGTCTCCAGTCTCCAGTAAAATCCAGTCTCCAGTCTCCAATCTCCAGTAAAATACAGTCTCCAGTTAAATCCAGTCTCCAGTAACATCCAGTCTCCAGTCCCCAGTCTCCAGTAAAATCCAGTCTCCAGTCTCCAGTCTCCAGTAAAATCCAGTCTCCAGTCTCCAGTAAAATCTAGTCTCCAGTAAAATCCAGTCTCCAGTAAAATCAAGTCTCCAGTAAAATCCAGTCTCCACTAAAATCCAGTCTCTAGTAAAATCCATTCTCCAGTAAAATCCAGTCTCCAGTAAAATCCAGTCTCCAGTAAAATCCAGTCTCCAGTCTCCAGTCTCTAGTAAAATCCAGTCTCCAGTCTCTAGTTTCCAGTCTCCAGTAAAATCCATCCTCCAGTCTCCAGTCTCCAGTATAATCCAGTCTCCAGTAAAATCCAGTCTCTAGTCTCCAGTCTCCCGTAAAATCCAGTCTCCAGTCTCCAGTAAAATCCAGTCTCCAGTCTCCAGCCTCCAGTAAAATCCAGTCTCCAGTCTCCAGTAAAATCCACTCTCCAGTAAAATCCAGTCTCCAGTAAAATCCAGTCTCCAGTAAAATCTAGTCTCCAGTCTCCAGTAAAATCCAGTCTCCAGTAAAATCCAGTCTCCAGTTAAATCCAGTCTCCAGTAAAATCCAGTCTCCACTAAAATCCAGTCTCTAGTAAAATCCAGTCTCCAATAAAATCCAGTCTCCAGTAAAATCCAGTCTCCAGTAAAATCCAGTCTCCAGTAAAATCAAGTCTCCAGTCTCCAGTAAAATCCAGTCTCCAGTATAATATGGTCTCCAGTAAAATCCAGTCTCCAGTCTCCAGTAAAATCCAGTCTCCGGTCTCCAGTAAAATCCAGTGTCCAGTCTCCAGTCTCCAGTAAAATCCAGTCTCCAGTCCCCAGTCTCTAGTAAAACCCAGTCTCCAGTCTCCAGTCTCCAGTAAAATCCAGTCTCCAGTCTCCAGTAAAATCCAGTCTCCAGTAAAATCCAGTCTCCAGTCTCCAGTAAAATCCAGTCTCCAGTAAAATCCAGTCTCCAGTAAAATCCAGTCTCCAGTGAAATCCAGTCTCCAGTCTCCAGTAAAATCCAGTAAAATCCAGTCTCCAGTCTCCAGTAAAATCCAGTAAAATCCAGTCTCCAGTCTCCAGTAAAATCCAGTAAAATCCAGTCTCCAGTCTCCAGTCTCCAGTAAAATCCAGTCTCCAGTCTCCAGTAAAATCCAGACTCCGGTAAAATCCAGTCTCCAGTCTCCAGTAAAATCCAGACTCCGGTAAAATCCAGTCTCCAGTCTCCAGTAAAATCCAGTTTCTAGTCTCCAGTAAAATCCAGTCTCTAGCCTCCAGTAAAATCCAGTCTCTAGACTCCAGTAAAATCCAGTCTCCAGTCTCCAGTAAAATCCAGTAAAATCCAGTAAAATCGAGTAAAATCCAGTAAAATCCAGTAAAATCCAGTCTCCAGTCTCCAGTAAAATCCAGTAAAATCCAGTCTCCAGACTCCAGTCTCCAGCAAAATCCAGTAAAATCCAGTCTCCAGTCTCCAGTCTCCAGTAAAATCCAGTCTCCAGTCTCCAGTAAAATCCAGTCTCCAGTCTCCAGTAAAATCCAGTCTCCGGTCTCCAGTAAAATCCAGTCTCCAGTCTCAAGTCTCCAGTCTCCAGTCTCCAGTAAAATCCAGTTTTCAGTCTCCAGTCTCCAGTAAAATCCAGTCTCCAGTCTCCAGTAAAATCCAGTCTCCAGTCTCCAGTAAAATCCAGTCTCCAGTAAAATCCAGCTCCAGTCTCTAGTCTCCAGTCTCCAGTATCCATTCTCCAGTAAAATCCAGTCTCCAGTAAAATCCAGTCTCGAGTAAAATCCAGTCTCCAGTAAAATCCAGTCTCCAGTAAAATCCAGTTTCCAGTAAAATCCAGTCTCCAGTAAAATCCAGTCTCCAATAAAATCCAGTTCCAGTAAAAACCAGTCTCCAGTAAAATCCAGTCTCCAGTAAAATCCAGTCTCCAGTAAAATCCAGTCTCCAGTAAAATCCAGTCTCCAGTAAATTCCAGTCTCCACTCTCCAGTTAAATCCAGTCTCCAGTCTCCAGTAAAATCCAGTCTCCAGTCTCCAGTAAAATCCAGTCTCCAGTAGAATCCAGTCTCCAGCCTCCAGTAAAATCCAGTCTCCAGTCTCCAGTAAAATCCAGTCTCTAGTCTCCAGTAAAATCCAGTCTCCAGTCTCCAGTAAAATCCAGTCTCCAGTCTCCAGTAAAATCCAGTCTCCAGTCTCCAGTAAAATCCAGTCTCCAATCTCCAGTAAAATCCTGTCTCCAGTAAATTCCAGTCTCCAGTCTCCAATAAAATCCAGTCTCCAGCCTCGAGTAAAATTCAGTCTCCAGGCTCAAGTCTCCAGTCTCCAGTCTCCAGTAAAATCCAGTCTCCAGTCTCCAGTAAAATCTAGTTTTCAGTCTCCAGTCTCCAGTAAAATCCAGTCTCCAGTCTCCAGTCTCCAACTCCAGTAAATTCCAGTCTCCAGTCTCCAACTCCAGTAAAATCCAGTCTGCAGTCTCCAGTCTCCAACTCCAGTAAATTCCAGTCTCCAGTCTCCAACTCCAGTAAAATCCAGTCTCCAGTCTCCAGTAAAATCCAGTCTCCAGTCTCCAGTAAAATCCAGTCTCCAGTCTCCAGTAAAATCCAGTCTCCAGTAAAATCCACTCTCCAGTCTCTAGTAAAATCCAGTCTCCAGTAAAATCCAGTCTCCAGTAAAATCCAGTCTCCAGTAAAATCCAGTCTCCAGTAAAATCCAGTCTCCAGTCTCCAGTAAAATCCAGTCTCCAGTCTCCAGTAAAATCCAGTCTCCAGTCTCCAGTAAAATCATATCTCCAGTACAATCCAGTCTCCAGTAAAATCCTGTCTCCAGTAAAATCCAGTCTCCAGTAAAATCCAGTCTCCAGTAAAATCCAGTCTCCAGTAAAATCCACTCTCCAGTAAAATCCAGTCTCCAGTAAAATCCAGTCTCCAGTAAAATCCAGTCTCCAGTCTCCAGTAAAATCCAGTCTCCAGTAAAATCCAGTCTCCGGTCTCCAGTAAAATCCAGTCTCCAGTCTCCAGTAAAATCCAGTCTCCAGTCTCCAGTAAAATCCAGTCTCCAGTCTCCAGTAAAATCCAGTCTCCAGTCTCCAGTCTCCAGTAAAATCCAGTCTCTAGTCTCCAGTAAAATCCAGTCTCCAGTAAAATCCAGTCTCCAGTCTCCAGTCTGCAGTAAAATCCAGTCTCCAGTCTCCAGTCTCCAGTAAAATCCAGTCTCCAGCAAAATTCAGTCTCCAGTCTCCAGTAAAATCCAGTCTCCGGTCTCCAGTAAAATCCAGTCTCCAGTCTCAAGTCTCCAGTCTCCAGTCTCCAGTAAAATCCAGTTTTCAGTCTCCAGTCTCCAGTAAAATCCAGTAAAATCCAGTCTCCAGTCTCCAGTCTCCAGTAAAATCCAGTCTCCAGTCTCCAGTAAAATCCAGACTCCGGTAAAATCCAGTCTCCAGTCTCCAGTAAAATCCAGACTCCAGTAAAATCCAGTCTCCAGTAAAATCCAGTCTCCAGTAAAATCCAGTCTCCAGTAAAATCCAGTCTCCAGTCTCCAGTAAAATCCAGTCTCCAGTCTCCAGTAAAATCCAGTCTCCAGTCTCCAGTAAAATCATATCTCCAGTACAATCCAGTCTCCAGTAAAATCCAGTCTCCAGTAAAATCCAGTCTCCAGTAAAATCCAGTCTCCAGTAAAATCCAGTCTCCAGTAAAATCCACTCTCCAGTAAAATCCAGTCTCCAGTAAAATCCAGTCTCCAGTAAAATCCAGTCTCCAGTCTCCAGTAAAATCCAGTCTCCAGTAAAATCCAGTCTCCGGTCTCCAGTAAAATCCAGTCTCCAGTCTCCAGTAAAATCCAGTCTCCAGTCTCCAGTAAAATCCAGTCTCCAGTCTCCAGTAAAATCCAGTCTCCAGTCTCCAGTCTCCAGTAAAATCCAGTCTCTAGTCTCCAGTAAAATCCAGTCTGCAGTAAAATCCAGTCTCCAGTCTCCAGTCTGCAGTAAAATCCAGTCTCCAGTCTCCAGTCTCCAGTAAAATCCAGTCTCCAGCAAAATTCAGTCTCCAGTCTCCAGTAAAATCCAGTCTCCGGTCTCCAGTAAAATCCAGTCTCCAGTCTCAAGTCTCCAGTCTCCAGTCTCCAGTAAAATCCAGTTTTCAGTCTCCAGTCTCCAGTAAAATCCAGTAAAATCCAGTCTCCAGTCTCCAGTCTCCAGTAAAATCCAGTCTCCAGTCTCCAGTAAAATCCAGACTCCGGTAAAATCCAGTCTCCAGTCTCCAGTAAAATCCAGACTCCGGTAAAATCCAGTCTCCAGTCTCCAGTAAAATCCAGTTTCTAGTCTCCAGTAAAATCCAGTCTCTAGCCTCCAGTAAAATCCAGTCTCTAGACTCCAGTAAAATCCAGTCTCCAGTCTCCAGTAAAATCCAGTAAAATCCAGTAAAATCGAGTAAAATCCAGTAAAATCCAGTAAAATCCAGTCTCCAGTCTCCAGTAAAATCCAGTAAAATCCAGTCTCCAGACTCCAGTCTCCAGCAAAATCCAGTAAAATCCAGTCTCCAGTCTCCAGTCTCCAGTAAAATCCAGTCTCCAGTCTCCAGTAAAATCCAGTCTCCAGTCTCCAGTAAAATCCAGTCTCCGGTCTCCAGTAAAATCCAGTCTCCAGTCTCAAGTCTCCAGTCTCCAGTCTCCAGTAAAATCCAGTTTTCAGTCTCCAGTCTCCAGTAAAATCCAGTCTCCAGTCTCCAGTAAAATCCAGTCTCCGGTCTCCAGTAAAATCCAGTCTCCAGTAAAATCCAGCTCCAGTCTCTAGTCTCCAGTCTCCAGTATCCATTCTCCAGTAAAATCCAGTCTCGAGTAAAATCCAGTCTCGAGTAAAATCCAGTCTCCAGTAAAATCCAGTCTCCAGTAAAATCCAGTTTCCAGTAAAATCCAGTCTCCAGTAAAATCCAGTCTCCAATAAAATCCAGTTCCAGTAAAAACCAGTCTCCAGTAAACTCCAGTCTCCAGTAAAATCCAGTCTCCAGTAAAATCCAGTCTCCAGTAAAATCCAGTCTCCAGTAAATTCCAGTCTCCACTCTCCAGTTAAATCCAGTCTCCAGTCTCCAGTAAAATCCAGTCTCCAGTCTCCAGTAAAATCCAGTCTCCAGTAGAATCCAGTCTCCAGCCTCCAGTAAAATCCAGTCTCCAGTCTCCAGTAAAATCCAGTCTCTAGTCTCCAGTAAAATCCAGTCTCCAGTCTCCAGTAAAATCCAGTCTCCAGTCTCCAGTAAAATCCAGTCTCCAGTCTCCAGTAAAATCCAGTCTCCAATCTCCAGTAAAATCCTGTCTCCAGTAAATTCCAGTCTCCAGTCTCCAATAAAATCCAGTCTCCAGCCTCGAGTAAAATTCAGTCTCCAGGCTCAAGTCTCCAGTCTCCAGTCTCCAGTAAAATCCAGTCTCCAGTCTCCAGTAAAATCTAGTTTTCAGTCTCCAGTCTCCAGTAAAATCCAGTCTCCAGTCTCCAGTCTCCAACTCCAGTAAATTCCAGTCTCCAGTCTCCAACTCCAGTAAAATCCAGTCTGCAGTCTCCAGTCTCCAACTCCAGTAAATTCCAGTCTCCAGTCTCCAACTCCAGTAAAATCCAGTCTCCAGTCTCCAGTAAAATCCAGTCTCCAGTCTCCAGTCTCCAGTAAAATCCAGTCTCCAGTCTCCAGTAAAATCCAGTCTCCAGTAAAATCCACTCTCCAGTCTCTAGTAAAATCCAGTCTCCAGTAAAATCCAGTCTCCAGTAAAATCCAGTCTCCAGTAAAATCCAGTCTCCAGTCTCCAGTAAAATCCAGTCTCCAGGCTCCAGTAAAATCCAGTCTCCAGTCTCCAGTAAAATCATATCTCCAGTACAATCCAGTCTCCAGTAAAATCCAGTCTCCAGTAAAATCCAGTCTCCAGTAAAATCCAGTCTCCAGTAAAATCCAGTCTCCAGTAAAATCCACTCTCCAGTAAAATCCAGTCTCCAGTAAAATCCAGTCTCCAGTAAAATCCAGTCTCCAGTCTCCAGTAAAATCCAGTCTCCAGTAAAATCCAGTCTCCGGTCTCCAGTAAAATCCAGTCTCCAGTCTCCAGTAAAATCCAGTCTCCAGTCTCCAGTAAAATCCAGTCTCCAGTCTCCAGTAAAATCCAGTCTCCAGTCTCCAGTCTCCAGTAAAATCCAGTCTCTAGTCTCCAGTAAAATCCAGTCTCCAGTAAAATCCAGTCTCCAGTCTCCAGTCTGCAGTAAAATCCAGTCTCCAGTCTCCAGTCTCCAGTAAAATCCAGTCTCCAGCAAAATTCAGTCTCCAGTCTCCAGTAAAATCCAGTCTCCGGTCTCCAGTAAAATCCAGTCTCCAGTCTCAAGTCTCCAGTCTCCAGTCTCCAGTAAAATCCAGTTTTCAGTCTCCAGTCTCCAGTAAAATCCAGTCTCCAGTCTCCAGTAAAATCCAGTCTCCAGTCTCCAGTAAAATCCAGTCTCCAGTAAAATCCAGCTCCAGTCTAGTCTCCAGTCTCCAGTATCCATTCTCCAGTAAAATCCAGTCTCCAGTAAAATCCAGTCTCGAGTAAAATCCAGTTCCAGTAAAATCCAGTCTCCAGTAAAATCCAGTCTCCAGTCTCCAGTAAAATCCAGTCTCCAGTAAAATCCAGTCTCCAGTAAAATCCAGTCTCCAGTAAATTCCAGTCTCCACTCTCCAGTTAAATCCAGTCTCCAGTCTCCAGTAAAATCCAGTCTTCAGTCTCCAGTAAAATCCAGTCTCCAGTAGAATCCAGTATCCAGCCTCCAGTAAAATCCAGTCTCCAGTCTCCAGTAAAATCCAGTCTCCAGTCTCCAGTAAAATCCAGTCTCCAGTCTCCAGTCTCCAGTAAAATCCAGTCTCCAGTAAAATCCAGTTCCAGTAAAATCCAGTCTCCAGTAAAATCCAGTCTCCAGTCTCCAATCTCCAGTAAAATACAGCCTCCAGTTAAATCCAGTCTCCAGTAACATCCAGTCTCCAGTCCCCAGTCTCCAGTAAAATCCAGTCTCCAGTCTCCAGTCTCCAGTAAAATCCAGTCTCCAGTCTCCAGTAAAATCTAGTCTCCAGTAAAATCCAGTCTCCAGTAAAATCCAGTCTCCAGTAAAATCCAGTCTCCACTAAAATCCAGTCTCTAGTAAAATCCATTCTCCAGTAAAATCCAGTCTCCAGTAAAATCCAGTCTCCAGTCTCCAGTCTCTAGTAAAATCCAGTCTCCAGTAAAATCCAGCCTCCAGTCTCCAGTCTCCAGTATAATCCAGTCTCCAGTAAAATCCAGTCTCTAGTCTCCAGTCTCCAGTAAAATCCAGTCTCCAGTCTCCAGTAAAATCCAGTCTCCAGTCTCCAGCCTCCAGTAAAATCCAGTCTCCAGTCTCCAGTAAAATCCACTCTCCAGTAAAATCCAGTCTCCAGTAAAATCCAGTCTCCAGTAAAATCTAGTCTCCAGTCTCCAGTAAAATCCAGTCTCCAGTAAAATCCAGTCTCCAGTCTCCAGTAAAATCCAGTCTCCAGTAAAATCCAGTCTCCAGTAAAATCCAGTCTCCAGTGAAATCCAGTCTCCAGTCTCCAGTAAAATCCAGTAAAATCCAGTCTCCAGTCTCCAGTCTCCAGTAAAATCCAGTCTCCAGTCTCCAGTAAAATCCAGACTCCGGTAAAATCCAGTCTCCAGTCTCCAGTAAAATCCAGACTCCGGTAAAATCCAGTCTCCAGTCTCCAGTAAAATCCAGTTTCTAGTCTCCAGTAAAATCCAGTCTCTAGCCTCCAGTAAAATCCAGTCTCTAGACTCTAGTAAAATCCAGTCTCCAGTCTCCAGTAAAATCCAGTAAAATCCAGTAAAATCGAGTAAAATCCAGTAAAATCCAGTAAAATCCAGTCTCCAGTAAAATCCAGTAAAATCCAGTCTCCAGACTCCAGTCTCCAGCAAAATCCAGTAAAATCCAGTCTCCAGTCTCCAGTAAAATCCAGTCTCCAGTCTCCAGTAAAATCCAGTCTCCAGTCTCCAGTAAAATCCAGTCTCCGGTCTCCAGTAAAATCCAGTCTCCAGTCTCAAGTCTCCAGTCTCCAGTCTCCAGTAAAATCCAGTTTTCAGTCTCCAGTCTCCAGTAAAATCCAGTCTCCAGTCTCCAGTAAAATCCAGTCTCCAGTCTCCAGTAAAATCCAGTCTCCAGTAAAATCCAGCTCCAGTCTCTAGTCTCCAGTCTCCAGTATCCATTCTCCAGTAAAATCCAGTCTCCAGTAAAATCCAGTCTCGAGTAAAATCCATTTGTGACGGAACAGCGCAAAACACCGGGACAAGAAACAAGCGCTGACTTACAACTGGTTTTTATTTCGAAGAAACACTGCTTCTTATACCTTCTTCCCCCTCAAAAAAACACAACAAATGCGTCACAACCGTATCGTTCAAGCGTCCAAAAAAAAACATACGATAAATAATCAGAGATTTATAATCACATTTTTAACATTTCAAATTCTTTCTTAGTCAAAGCAACAGACGGCGTGCTGACACAATCGTCGCGCAGACTCGCTATCGAAGCTGCCTCGATTATTTCCCTGACTAACTGGTCTTTGTGATTAGCCAAAGCTTTGCAATTCTGGAAAACAGGTGCACAACTTGTTGAAGGGCAATCTCTGCAATGAATTCCCAGGTTCCGGCAAGCTTGCTCGAAATTAGTTTTGTGTTCTAGTAGCCTTTCGTTCATGCACCTACCAGTCTGCCCTATGTATTGTTTACCACATGCCACTGGCAACGAATAAACAAGGCCTTCGGTGCACTCCACAAAGGGTGTTCGATGCTTTATCGTGCATCCCTGCTTCTTTTTGGTCGGGTCGGAATTGACTCGTCTGCACAGACTTTTGAGTTTGTTAGGAGCAGTCATCACTACATTCACGCCAGCTCTTCGACCTATGCTCTTCAGGCGATGAGAAACGTTGTGAATATACGGTATTGCTACTACCGCCCTCCTTTCTTTTTGTTTCTTTGCCTCATCTTGCTGCTCGGGCCTAGCCTGCATCAGGTGCTTTTTCATCTGCTTGGCAACAGAAACCAAAAGGTGCGAGGGGTAACCCGAGTTGCCAAGCCGTTCAGCCTGGCGAAGAAAGCTCACTTCCATTTTGTGAGCACATGATTTCCTCAAGGCATTTGTGAGGGACAAGTTCACAATAGCCCTCTTGGTCAACTTAGAGTGAGCTGATTGGAAGGGCATTGGCGCTTTCTCCCCTCTGGGCTCATAGGCCCAGCAGGCATGCCCTTTAGCGAACTCAAGTCTCAGGTCTAAAAACCTTAGTGACCCTTGAGCAGGAAGCTCGTGCGTGACAATAAGTGGCTGCAAAGCCTGTGCAAAGCGACCCACCTCCTCCATTACTGTTTCTAACGTATTCGCGCGTTGGCCATCACAAAGAACCAGGTAGTCATCAACGTACCTAAATACCTTTTTTACGCTTGTACCAGCGAGGGTTTCGTTCAGGAACCTGTCTTTTCGCGCCAAGTACAAATCACTGAGTAGAGGCGCTATGCACGAGCCAATGCAAACACCGCGTTTCTGAAGATACACTTTTTCTTCCCAGACGACGTAAGTCGACCTGAGGTACACTGATAATAGTTCCAGGAACCCTCTAATAGACATTCCACAGGCGTTTTGGAATGCAACAGCACCATGCGTATCTATGCATGGTGCTGTTGCATTCCAAAACGCCTGTGGAATGTCTATTAGAGGGTTCCTGGAACTATTATCAGTGTACCTCAGGTCGACTTACGTCGTCTGGGAAGAAAAAGTGTATCTTCAGAAACGCGGTGTTTGCATTGGCTCGTGCATAGCGCCTCTACTCAGTGATTTGTACTTGGCGCGAAAAGACAGGTTCCTGAACGAAACCCTCGCTGGTACAAGCGTAAAAAAGGTATTTAGGTACGTTGATGACTACCTGGTTCTTTGTGATGGCCAACGCGCGAATACGTTAGAAACAGTAATGGAGGAGGTGGGTCGCTTTGCACAGGCTTTGCAGCCACTTATTGTCACGCACGAGCTTCCTGCTCAAGGGTCACTAAGGTTTTTAGACCTGAGACTTGAGTTCGCTAAAGGGCATGCCTGCTGGGCCTATGAGCCCAGAGGGGAGAAAGCGCCAATGCCCTTCCAATCAGCTCACTCTAAGTTGACCAAGAGGGCTATTGTGAACTTGTCCCTCACAAATGCCTTGAGGAAATCATGTGCTCACAAAATGGAAGTGAGCTTTCTTCGCCAGGCTGAACGGCTTGGCAACTCGGGTTACCCCTCGCACCTTTTGGTTTCTGTTGCCAAGCAGATGAAAAAGCACCTGATGCAGGCTAGGCCCGAGCAGCAAGATGAGGCAAAGAAACAAAAAGAAAGGAGGCCGGTAGTAGCAATACCGTATATTCACAACGTTTCTCATCGCCTGAAGAGCATAGGTCGAAGAGCTGGCGTGAATGTAGTGATGACTGCTCCTAACAAACTCAAAAGTCTGTGCAGACGAGTCAATTCCGACCCGACCAAAAAGAAGCAGGGATGCACGATAAAGCATCGAACACCCTTTGTGGAGTGCACCGAAGGCCTTGTTTATTCGTTGCCAGTGGCATGTGGTAAACAATACATAGGGCAGACTGGTAGGTGCATGAACGAAAGGCTACTAGAACACAAAACTAATTTCGAGCAAGCTTGCCGGAACCTGGGAATTCATTGCAGAGATTGCCCTTCAACAAGTTGTGCACCTGTTTTCCAGAATTGCAAAGCTTTGGCTAATCACAAAGACCAGTTAGTCAGGGAAATAATCGAGGCAGCTTCGATAGCGAGTCTGCGCGACGATTGTGTCAGCACGCCGTCTGTTGCTTTGACTAAGAAAGAATTTGAAATGTTAAAAATGTGATTATAAATCTCTGATTATTTATCGTATGTTTTTTTTGGACGCTTGAACGATACGGTTGTGACGCATTTGTTGTGTTTTTTTGAGGGGGAAGAAGGTATAAGAAGCAGTGTTTCTTCGAAATAAAAACCAGTTGTAAGTCAGCGCTTGTTTCTTGTCCCGGTGTTTTGCGCTGTTCCGTCACAAATGAATAACCAACATGCCCAAGCTGCTGTCCTGAGTAAAATCCAGTCTCCAGTAAAATCCAGTCTCCAGTAAAATCCAGTTTCCAGTAAAATCCAGTCTCCAGTAAAATCCAGTCTCCAGTAAAATCCAGTTCCAGTAAAATCCAGTCTCCAGTAAAATCCAGTCTCCAGTCTCCAGTAAAATCCAGTCTCCAGTAAAATCCAGTCTCCAGTAAAATCCAGTCTCCAGTAAATTCCAGTCTCCACTCTCAAGTTAAATCCAGTCTCCAGTCTCCAGTAAAATCCAGTCTCCAGTCTCCAGTAAAATCCAGTCTCCAGTAGAATCCAGTCTCCAGCCTCCAGTAAAATCCAGTCTCCAGTCTCCAGTAAAATCCAGTCTCCAGTCTCCAGTAAAATCCAGTCTCCAGTCTCCAGTAAAATCCAGTCTCCAGTAAAATCCAGTTCCAGTAAAATCCAGTCTCCAGTAAAATCCAGTCTCCAGTAAAATCCAGTCTCCAGTCTCCAATCTCCAGTAAAATACAGTCTCCAGTTAAATCCAGTCTCCAGTCTCCAGTAAAATCCAGTCTCCAGTCCCCAGTCTCCAGTAAAATCCAGTCTCCAGTCTCCAGTCTCCAGTAAAATCTAGTCTCCAGTCTCCAGTAAAATCTAGTCTCCAGTAAAATCCAGTCTCCAGTAAAATCCAGTCTCCAGTAAAATCCAGTCTCCACTAAAATCCAGTCTCTAGTAAAATCCATTCTCCAGTAAAATCCAGTCTCCAGTAAAATCCAGTCTCCAGTAAAATGCAGTCTCCAGTCTCCAGTCTCTAGTAAAATCCAGTCTCCAGTCTCCAGTAAAATCCAGTCTCCAGTCTCCAGCCTCCAGTAAAATCCAGTCTCCAGTCTTCAGTAAAATCCACTCTCCAGTAAAATCCAGTCTCCAGTAAAATCCAGTCTCCAGTAAAATCTAGTCTCCAGTCTCCAGTAAAATCCAGTCTCCAGTAAAATCCAGTCTCCACTAAAATCCAGTCTCTAGTAAAATCCAGTCTCCAATAAAATCCAGTCTCCAGTAAAATCCAGTCTCCAGTAAAATCCAGTCTCCAGTAAAATCAAGTCTCCAGTCTCCAGTAAAATCCAGTCTCCAGTATAATATGGTCTCCAGTAAAATTCAGTCTCCAGTCTCCAGTAAAATCCAGTCTCCGGTCTCCAGTAAAATCCAGTGTCCAGTCTCCAGTCTCCAGTAAAATCCAGTCTCCAGTCGCCAGTCTCTAGTAAAACCCAGTCTCCAGTCTCCAGTCTCCAGTAAAATCCAGTCTCCAGTCTCCAGTAAAATCCAGTCTCCAGTAAAATCCAGTCTCCAGTCTCCAGTAAAATCCAGTCTCCAGTAAAATCCAGTAAAATCCAGTAAAATCCAGTCTCCAGTCTCCAGTGAAATCCAGTCTCCAGTCTCCAGTAAAATCCAGTAAAATCCAGTCTCCAGTCTCCAGTAAAATCCAGACTCCGGTAAAATCCAGTCTCCAGTCTCCAGTAAAATCCAGACTCCGGTAAAATCCAGTCTCCAGTCTCCAGTAAAAGCCAGTTTCTAGTCTCCAGTAAAATCCAGTCTCTAGCCTCCAGTAAAATCCAGTCTCTAGACTCCAGTAAAATCCAGTCTTCAGTCTCCAGTAAAATCCAGTAAAATCGAGTAAAATCCAGTAAAATCCAGTAAAATCCAGTAAAATCCAGTCTCCAGTAAAATCCAGTCTCCAGACTCCAGTCTCCAGCAAAATCCAGTAAAATCCAGTCTCCAGTAAAATCCAGTCTCCAGTCTCCAGTAAAATCCAGTCTCCAGTCTCCAGTAAAATCCAGTCTCCAGTCTCCAGTAAAATCCAGTCTCCAGTCTCCAGTAAAATGCAGTCTCTAGTCTCCAGTAAAACCCAGTCTCTAGTCTCCAGTAAAATCCAGTCTCCAGTCTCCAGTAAAATCCAGTCTCCAGTCTCCAGTCTGCAGTAAAATCCAGTCTCCAGTCTCCAGTAAAATCCAGTCTCCAGTCTCCAGTAAAATCCAGTCTCCAGTTTCCAGTAAAATCCAGTCTCCAGTCTCCAATCTCCAGTAAAATCCTGTCTCCAGTCTCCAATAAAATCCAGTCTCCAGTCTCCAGTCTCCAGGAAAATCCAGTCTCCAGTTAAATCCAGTCTCCAGTAAAATCCAGTCTCCACTAAAATCCAGTCTCCAGTAAAATCCAGTCTTCAGTAAAATCCAGTCTCCAGTAAAATCCACTCTCCAGTAAAATCCAGTCTCTAGTAAAATCCAGTCTCCAGTAAAATCTAGTCTCCAGGAAAATCCAGTCTCCAGTAAAATCCAGTCTCCAGTAAAATCAAGTCTCCAGTATAATATGGTCTCCAGTAAAATCCAGTCTCCAGTAAAATCCAGTCTCCAGTAAAATCCAGTCTCCAGTCTCCAGTAAAATCCAGTCTCCAGTAAAATCCAGTCTCCAGTCTCCAGTAAAATCCAGTCTCCAGTCTCCAGTAAAATCCGGTCTCTAGTCTCCAGTAAAATCCAGTCTCCAGTAAAATCCAGTCTCCAGTCTCCAGTCTGCAGTAAAATCCAGTCTCCAGTCTCCAGTAAAATCCAGTCTCCAGTCTCCAGTAAAATCCAGTCTCCAGTCTCCAATCTCCAGTAAAATCCAGTCTCCAGCAAAATTCAGTCTCCAGTCTAGAGTAAAATCCAGTCTCCGGTCTCCAGTAAAATCCAGTCTCAAGTCTCCAGTCTCCAGTCTCCATTAAAATCCAGTTTTCAGTCTCCAGTCTCCAGTAAAATCCAGTCTCCAGTCTCCAGTAAAATCCAGTCTCCAGTCTCCAGTAAAATCCAGTCTCCAGTCTCCAATCTCCAGTAAAATCCTGTCTCCAGTAAATTCCAGTCTCCAGTCTCCAATAAAATCCAGTCTCCAGCCTCCAGTAAAATTCAGTCTCCAGTCTCAAGTCTGCAGTCTCCAGTCTCCAGTAAAATCCAGTCTCCAGTCTCCAGTAAATCCAGTTTTCAGTCTCCAGTCTCCAGTAAAATCCAGTCTCCAGTCTCCAACTCCAGTAAAATCCAGTCTCCAGTCTCCAGTAAAATCCAGTCTCCAGTCTCCAGTAAAATCTAGTCTCCAGTAAAATCCAGTCTCCATTAAAATCCAGCCTCCAGTAAAATCCAGTCTCCACTAAAATCCAGTCTCTAGTAAAATCTAGTCTCCAGTAAAATCCAGTCTCCAGTAAAATCCAGTCTCCAGTAAAATCCAGTCTCCAGTAAAATCCAGTCTCCAGTCTCCAGTCTCCTTAAAATCCAGTCTCCAGTCTCTAGTTTCCAGTCTCCAGTAAAATCCAGCCTCCAGTCTCCAGTCTCCAGTATAATCCAGTCTCCAGTAAAATCCAGTCTCTAGTCTCCAGTCTCCAGTAAAATCCAGTCTACAGTCTCCAGTAAAATCCAGTCTCCAGTCTCCAGTAAAATCCAGTCTCCAGTCTCCAGCCTCCAGTAAAATCCAGTCTCCAGTCTCCAGTAAAATCCACTCTCCAGTAAAATCCAGTCTCCAGTAAAATCCAGTCTCCAGTAAAATCCACTCTCCAGTAAAATCCAGTCTCCAGTAAAATACAGTCTCCAGTCTCCAGTAAAATCCAGTCTCCAGTCTCCAGTAAAATCCAGTAAAATCCAGTAAAATCGAGTAAAATCCAGTAAAATCCAGTAAAATCCAGTAAAATCCAGTCTCCAGTAAAATCCAGTCTCCAGACTCCAGTCTCCAGCAAAATCCAGTAAAATCCAGTCTCCAGTCTCCAGTAAAATCCAGTCTCCAGTCTCCAGTAAAATCCAGTCTCCAGTCTCCAGTAAAATCCAGTCTCCAGTCTCCAGTAAAATCCAGTCTCCAGTCTCCAGTAAAATGCAGTCTCTAGTCTCCAGTAAAACCCAGTCTCTAGTCTCCAGTAAAATCCAGTCTCCAGTCTCCAGTAAAATCCAGTCTCCAGTCTCCAGTCTGAGGTAAAATCCAGTCTCCAGTCTCCAGTAAAATCCAGTCTCCAGTCTCCAGTCTCCAGTAAAATCCAGTCTCCAGTTTCCAGTAAAATCCAGTCTCCAGTCTCCAATCTCCAGTAAAATCCTGTCTCCAGTCTCCAATAAAATCCAGTCTCCAGCCTCCAGTCTCCAGGAAAATCCAGTCTCCAGTTAAATCCAGTCTCCAGTAAAATCCAGTCTCCACTAAAATCCAGTCTCCAGTAAAATCCAGTCTTCAGTAAAATCCAGTCTCCAGTAAAATCCACTCTCCAGTAAAATCCAGTCTCTAGTAAAATCCAGTCTCCAGTAAAATCTAGTCTCCAGGAAAATCCAGTCTCCAGTAAAATCCAGTCTCCAGTAAAATCAAGTCTCCAGTATAATATGGTCTCCAGTAAAATCCAGTCTCCAGTAAAATCCAGTCTCCAGTAAAATCCAGTCTCCAGTCTCCAGTAAAATCCAGTCTCCAGTAAAATCCAGTCTCCAGTCTCCAGTAAAATCCAGTCTCCAGTCTCCAGTAAAATCCGGTCTCTAGTCTCCAGTAAAATCCAGCCTCCAGTAAAATCCAGTCTCCAGTCTCCAGTCTGCAGTAAAATCCAGTCTCCAGTCTCCAGTAAAATCCAGTCTCCAGTCTCCAGTAAAATCCAGTCTCCAGTCTCCAATCTCCAGTAAAATCCAGTCTCCAGCAAAATTCAGTCTCCAGTCTAGAGTAAAATCCAGTCTCCGGTCTCCAGTAAAATCCAGTCTCAAGTCTCCAGTCTCCAGTCTCCATTAAAATCCAGTTTTCAGTCTCCAGTCTCCAGTAAAATCCAGTCTCCAGTCTCCAGTAAAATCCAGTCTCCAGTCTCCAGTAAAATCCAGTCTCCAGTCTCCAATCTCCAGTAAAATCCTGTCTCCAGTAAATTCCAGTCTCCAGTCTCCAATAAAATCCAGTCTCCAGCCTCCAGTAAAATTCAGTCTCCAGTCTCAAGTCTGCAGTCTCCAGTCTCCAGTAAAATCCAGTCTCCAGTCTCCAGTAAATCCAGTTTTCAGTCTCCAGTCTCCAGTAAAATCCAGTCTCCAGTCTCCAAGTCCAGTAAAATCCAGTCTCCAGTCTCCAGTAAAATCCAGTCTCCAGTCTCCAGTAAAATCTAGTCTCCAGTAAAATCCAGTCTCCAGTAAAATCCAGCCTCCAGTAAAATCCAGTCTCCACTAAAATCCAGTCTCTAGTAAAATCTAGTCTCCAGTAAAATCCAGTCTCCAGTAAAATCCAGTCTCCAGTAAAATCCAGTCTCCAGTAAAATCCAGTTTCCAGTCTCCAGTCTCCTTAAAATCCAGTCTCCAGTCTCTAGTTTCCAGTCTCCAGTAAAATCCAGCCTCCAGTCTCCAGTCTCCAGTATAATCCAGTCTCCAGTAAAATCCAGTCTCTAGTCTCCAGTCTCCAGTAAAATCCAGTCTACAGTCTCCAGTAAAATCCAGTCTCCAGTCTCCAGTAAAATCCAGTCTCCAGTCTCCAGCCTCCAGTAAAATCCAGTCTCCAGTCTCCAGTAAAATCCACTCTCCAGTAAAATCCAGTCTCCAGTAAAATCCAGTCTCCAGTAAAATCCACTCTCCAGTAAAATCCAGTCTCCAGTAAAATACAGTCTCCAGTCTCCAGTAAAATCCAGTCTCCAGTCTCCAGTACAATCCAGTCTCCAGTCTCCAGTAAAATCCAGTCTCCAGTAAAATCCAGTCTCCAGTCTCCAGTAAAATCCAGTCTCCAGTCTCAAATCTCCAGTAAAATCCTGTCTCCAGTAAATTCCAGTCTCCAGTCTCCAATAAAATCCAGTCTCCAGCCTCCAGTAAAATTCAGTCTCCAGTCTCAAGTCTGCAGGCTCCAGTCTCCAGTAAAATCCAGTCTCCAGTCTCCAGTAAATCCAGTTTTCAGTCTCCAGTCTCCAGTAAAATCCAGTCTCCAGTCTCCAACTCCAGTAAAATCCAATCTCCAGTCTCCAGTAAAATCCAGTCTCCCGTCTCCAGTAAAATCCAGTCTCCAGTAAAATCCAGTCTCCAGTCTCTAGTAAAATCCATTCTCGAGTAAAATCCAGTCTCCAGTAAAATCCAGTCTCCACTCTCCAGTAAAATCCAGTCTCCAGTAAAATCCAGTCTCCAGTCTCCAATCTCCAGTAAAATACAGTCTCCAGTTAAATCCAGTCTCCAGTCTCCAGTAAAATCCAGTCTCCAGTCCCCAGTCTCCAGTAAAATCCAGTCTCCAGTCTCCAGTAAAATCCAGTCTCCAGTCTCCAGTAAAATCTAGTCTCCAGTAAAATCCAGTCTCCAGTAAATTCCAGCCTCCAGTAAAATCCAGTCTCCACTAAAATCCAGTCTCTAGTAAAATCCAGTCTCCAGTAAAATCCAGTCTCCAGTAAAATCCAGTCTCCAGTAAAATCCAGTCTCCAGTAAAATCCAGTCTCCAGTCTCCAGTCTCTAGTAAAATCCAGTCTCCAGTCTCTAGTTTCCAGTCTCCAGTAAAATCCAGCCTCCAGTCTCCAGTCTCCAGTCTCCAGTAAAATCCAGTCTCCAGTCTCCAGTAAAATCTAGTTTTCAGTCTCCAGTCTCCAGTAAAATCCAGTCTCCAGTCTCCAGTCTCCAACTCCAGTAAATTCCAGTCTCCAGTCTCCAACTCCAGTAAAATCCAGTCTGCAGTCTCCAGTCTCCAACTCCAGTAAATTCCAGTCTCCAGTCTCCAACTCCAGTAAAATCCAGTCTCCAGTCTCCAGTAAAATCCAGTCTCCAGTCTCCAGTCTCCAGTAAAATCCAGTCTCCAGTCTCCAGTAAAATCCAGTCTCCAGTAAAATCCACTCTCCAGTCTCTAGTAAAATCCAGTCTCCAGTAAAATCCAGTCTCCAGTAAAATCCAGTCTCCAGTAAAATCCAGTCTCCAGTAAAATTCAGTCTCCAGTCTCCAGTAAAATCCAGTCTCCAGTCTCCAGTAAAATCCAGTCTCCAGTCTCCAGTAAAATCATATCTCCAGTACAATCCAGTCTCCAGTAAAATCCAGTCTCCAGTAAAATCCAGTCTCCAGTAAAATCCAGTCTCCAGTAAAATCCAGTCTCCAGTAAAATCCACTCTCCAGTAAAATCCAGTCTCCAGTAAAATCCAGTCTCCAGTAAAATCCAGTCTCCAGTCTCCAGTAAAATCCAGTCTCCAGTAAAATCCAGTCTCCGGTCTCCAGTAAAATCCAGTCTCCAGTCTCCAGTAAAATCCAGTCTCCAGTCTCCAGTAAAATCCAGTCTCCAGTCTCCAGTAAAATCCAGTCTCCAGTCTCCAGTCTCCAGTAAAATCCAGTCTCTAGTCTCCAGTAAAATCCAGTCTCCAGTAAAATCCAGTCTCCAGTCTCCAGTCTGCAGTAAAATCCAGTCTCCAGTCTCCAGTCTCCAGTAAAATCCAGTCTCCAGCAAAATTCAGTCTCCAGTCTCCAGTAAAATCCAGTCTCCGGTCTCCAGTAAAATCCAGTCTCCAGTCTCAAGTCTCCAGTCTCCAGTCTCCAGTAAAATCCAGTTTTCAGTCTCCAGTCTCCAGTAAAATCCAGTCTCCAGTCTCCAGTAAAATCCAGTCTCCAGTCTCCAGTAAAATCCAGTCTCCAGTAAAATCCAGCTCCAGTCTAGTCTCCAGTCTCCAGTATCCATTCTCCAGTAAAATCCAGTCTCCAGTAAAATCCAGTCTCGAGTAAAATCCAGTTCCAGTAAAATCCAGTCTCCAGTAAAATCCAGTCTCCAGTCTCCAGTAAAATCCAGTCTCCAGTAAAATCCAGTCTCCAGTAAAATCCAGTCTCCAGTAAAATCCAGTCTCCAGTAAATTCCAGTCTCCACTCTCCAGTTAAATCCAGTCTCCAGTCTCCAGTAAAATCCAGTCTTCAGTCTCCAGTAAAATCCAGTCTCCAGTAGAATCCAGTATCCAGCCTCCAGTAAAATCCAGTCTCCAGTCTCCAGTAAAATCCAGTCTCCAGTCTCCAGTAAAATCCAGTCTCCAGTAAAATCCAGTCTCCAGTAAAATCCAGTTCCAGTAAAATCCAGTCTCCAGTAAAATCCAGTCTCCAGTCTCCAATCTCCAGTAAAATACAGCCTCCAGTTAAATCCAGTCTCCAGTAACATCCAGTCTCCAGTCCCCAGTCTCCAGTAAAATCCAGTCTCCAGTCTCCAGTCTCCAGTAAAATCCAGTCTCCAGTCTCCAGTAAAATCTAGTCTCCAGTAAAATCCAGTCTCCAGTAAAATCCAGTCTCCAGTAAAATCCAGTCTCCACTAAAATCCAGTCTCTAGTAAAATCCATTCTCCAGTAAAATCCAGTCTCCAGTAAAATCCAGTCTCCAGTCTCCAGTCTCTAGTAAAATCCAGTCTCCAGTAAAATCCAGCCTCCAGTCTCCAGTCTCCAGTATAATCCAGTCTCCAGTAAAATCCAGTCTCTAGTCTCCAGTCTCCAGTAAAATCCAGTCTCCAGTCTCCAGTAAAATCCAGTCTCCAGTCTCCAGCCTCCAGTAAAATCCAGTCTCCAGTCTCCAGTAAAATCCACTCTCCAGTAAAATCCAGTCTCCAGTAAAATCCAGTCTCCAGTAAAATCTAGTCTCCAGTCTCCAGTAAAATCCAGTCTCCAGTAAAATCCAGTCTCCAGTCTCCAGTAAAATCCAGTCTCCAGTAAAATCCAGTCTCCAGTAAAATCCAGTCTCCAGTAAAATCCAGTCTCCAGTGAAATCCAGTCTCCAGTCTCCAGTAAAATCCAGTAAAATCCAGTCTCCAGTCTCCAGTCTCCAGTCTCCAGTAAAATCCAGTCTCCAGTCTCCAGTAAAATCCAGACTCCGGTAAAATCCAGTCTCCAGTCTCCAGTAAAATCCAGACTCCGGTAAAATCCAGTCTCCAGTCTCCAGTAAAATCCAGTTTCTAGTCTCCAGTAAAATCCAGTCTCTAGCCTCCAGTAAAATCCAGTCTCTAGACTCTAGTAAAATCCAGTCTCCAGTCTCCAGTAAAATCCAGTAAAATCCAGTAAAATCGAGTAAAATCCAGTAAAATCCAGTAAAATCCAGTCTCCAGACTCCAGTCTCCAGCAAAATCCAGTAAAATCCAGTCTCCAGTCTCCAGTAAAATCCAGTCTCCAGTCTCCAGTAAAATCCAGTCTCCAGTCTCCAGTAAAATCCAGTCTCCGGTCTCCAGTAAAATCCAGTCTCCAGTCTCAAGTCTCCAGTCTCCAGTCTCCAGTAAAATCCAGTTTTCAGTCTCCAGTCTCCAGTAAAATCCAGTCTCCAGTCTCCAGTAAAATCCAGTCTCCAGTCTCCAGTAAAATCCAGTCTCCAGTAAAATCCAGCTCCAGTCTCTAGTCTCCAGTCTCCAGTATCCATTCTCCAGTAAAATCCAGTCTCCAGTAAAATCCAGTCTCGAGTAAAATCCAGTCTCCAGTAAAATCCAGTCTCCAGTAAAATCCAGTTTCCAGTAAAATCCAGTCTCCAGTAAAATCCAGTCTCCAGTAAAATCCTGTCTCCAGTAAAATCCAGTCTCCAGTAAAATCCAGTCTCCAGTAAAATCCAGTCTCCAGTAAAATCCAGTTCCAGTAAAATCCAGTCTCCAGTAAAATCCAGTCTCCAGTCTCCAGTAAAATCCAGTCTCCAGTAAAATCCAGTCTCCAGTAAATTCCAGTCTCCACTCTCAAGTTAAATCCAGTCTCCAGTCTCCAGTAAAATCCAGTCTCCAGTCTCCAGTAAAATCCAGTCTCCAGTAGAATCCAGTCTCCAGCCTCCAGTAAAATCCAGTCTCCAGTCTCCAGTAAAATCCAGTCTCCAGTCTCCAGTAAAATCCAGTCTCCAGTCTCCAGTAAAATCCAGTCTCCAGTAAAATCCAGTTCCAGTAAAATCCAGTCTCCAGTAAAATCCAGTCTCCAGTAAAATCCAGTCTCCAGTCTCCAATCTCCAGTAAAATACAGTCTCCAGTTAAATCCAGTCTCCAGTCTCCAGTAAAATCCAGTCTCCAGTCCCCAGTCTCCAGTAAAATCCAGTCTCCAGTCTCCAGTCTCCAGTAAAATCCAGTCTCCAGTCTCCAGTAAAATCTAGTCTCCAGTAAAATCCAGTCTCCAGTAAAATCCAGTCTCCAGTAAAATCCAGTCTCCACTAAAATCCAGTCTCTAGTAAAATCCATTCTCCAGTAAAATCCAGTCTCCAGTAAAATCCAGTCTCCAGTAAAATGCAGTCTCCAGTCTCCAGTCTCTAGTAAAATCCAGTCTCCAGTCTCCAGTAAAATCCAGTCTCCAGTCTCCAGCCTCCAGTAAAATCCAGTCTCCAGTCTTCAGTAAAATCCACTCTCCAGTAAAATCCAGTCTCCAGTAAAATCCAGTCTCCAGTAAAATCTAGTCTCCAGTCTCCAGTAAAATCCAGTCTCCAGTAAAATCCAGTCTCCACTAAAATCCAGTCTCTAGTAAAATCCAGTCTCCAATAAAATCCAGTCTCCAGTAAAATCCAGTCTCCAGTAAAATCCAGTCTCCAGTAAAATCAAGTCTCCAGTCTCCAGTAAAATCCAGTCTCCAGTATAATATTGTCTCCAGTAAAATTCAGTCTCCAGTCTCCAGTAAAATCCAGTCTCCGGTCTCCAGTAAAATCCAGTGTCCAGTCTCCAGTCTCCAGTAAAATCCAGTCTCCAGTCGCCAGTCTCTAGTAAAACCCAGTCTCCAGTCTCCAGTCTCCAGTAAAATCCAGTCTCCAGTCTCCAGTAAAATCCAGTCTCCAGTAAAATCCAGTCTCCAGTCTCCAGTAAAATCCAGTCTCCAGTAAAATCCAGTAAAATCCAGTAAAATCCAGTCTCCAGTCTCCAGTGAAATCCAGTCTCCAGTCTCCAGTAAAATCCAGTAAAATCCAGTCTCCAGTCTCCAGTAAAATCCAGACTCCGGTAAAATCCAGTCTCCAGTCTCCAGTAAAATCCAGACTCCGGTAAAATCCAGTCTCCAGTCTCCAGTAAAAGCCAGTTTCTAGTCTCCAGTAAAATCCAGTCTCTAGCCTCCAGTAAAATCCAGTCTCTAGACTCCAGTAAAATCCAGTCTCCAGTCTCCAGTAAAATCCAGTAAAATCGAGTAAAATCCAGTAAAATCCAGTAAAATCCAGTAAAATCCAGTCTCCAGTAAAATCCAGTCTCCAGACTCCAGTCTCCAGCAAAATCCAGTAAAATCCAGTCTCCAGTCTCCAGTAAAATCCAGTCTCCAGTCTCCAGTAAAATCCAGTCTCCAGTCTCCAGTAAAATCCAGTCTCCAGTCTCCAGTAAAATCCAGTCTCCAGTCTCCAGTAAAATGCAGTCTCTAGTCTCCAGTAAAACCCAGTCTCTAGTCTCCAGTAAAATCCAGTCTCCAGTCTCCAGTAAAATCCAGTCTCCAGTCTCCAGTCTGCAGTAAAATCCAGTCTCCAGTCTCCAGTAAAATCCAGTCTCCAGTCTCCAGTCTCCAGTAAAATCCAGTCTCCAGTTTCCAGTAAAATCCAGTCTCCAGTCTCCAATCTCCAGTAAAATCCTGTCTCCAGTCTCCAATAAAATCCAGTCTCCAGTCTCCAGTCTCCAGGAAAATCCAGTCTCCAGTTAAATCCAGTCTCCAGTAAAATCCAGTCTCCACTAAAATCCAGTCTCCAGTAAAATCCAGTCTTCAGTAAAATCCAGTCTCCAGTAAAATCCACTCTCCAGTAAAATCCAGTCTCTAGTAAAATCCAGTCTCCAGTAAAATCTAGTCTCCAGGAAAATCCAGTCTCCAGTAAAATCCAGTCTCCAGTAAAATCAAGTCTCCAGTATAATATGGTCTCCAGTAAAATCCAGTCTCCAGTAAAATCCAGTCTCCAGTAAAATCCAGTCTCCAGTCTCCAGTAAAATCCAGTCTCCAGTAAAATCCAGTCTCCAGTCTCCAGTAAAATCCAGTCTCCAGTCTCCAGTAAAATCCGGTCTCTAGTCTCCAGTAAAATCCAGTCTCCAGTAAAATCCAGTCTCCAGTCTCCAGTCTGCAGTAAAATCCAGTCTCCAGTCTCCAGTAAAATCCAGTCTCCAGTCTCCAGTAAAATCCAGTCTCCAGTCTCCAATCTCCAGTAAAATCCAGTCTCCAGCAAAATTCAGTCTCCAGTCTAGAGTAAAATCCAGTCTCCGGTCTCCAGTAAAATCCAGTCTCAAGTCTCCAGTCTCCAGTCTCCAGTAAAATCCAGTCTCCAGTCTCCAGTAAAATCCAGTCTCCAGTCTCCAGTAAAATCCAGTCTCCAGTCTCCAGTAAAATCCAGTCTCCAGTCTCCAATCTCCAGTAAAATCCTGTCTCCAGTAAATTCCAGTCTCCAGTCTCCAATAAAATCCAGTCTCCAGCCTCCAGTAAAATTCAGTCTCCAGTCTCAAGTCTGCAGTCTCCAGTCTCCAGTAAAATCCAGTCTCCAGTCTCCAGTAAATCCAGTTTTCAGTCTCCAGTCTCCAGTAAAATCCAGTCTCCAGTCTCCAACTCCAGTAAAATCCAGTCTCCAGTCTCCAGTAAAATCCAGTCTCCAGTCTCCAGTAAAATCTAGTCTCCAGTAAAATCCAGTCTCCAGTAAAATCCAGCCTCCAGTAAAATCCAGTCTCCACTAAAATCCAGTCTCTAGTAAAATCTAGTCTCCAGTAAAATCCAGTCTCCAGTAAAATCCAGTCTCCAGTAAAATCCAGTCTCCAGTAAAATCCAGTCTCCAGTCTCCAGTCTCCTTAAAATCCAGTCTCCAGTCTCTAGTTTCCAGTCTCCAGTAAAATCCAGCCTCCAGTCTCCAGTCTCCAGTATAATCCAGTCTCCAGTAAAATCCAGTCTCTAGTCTCCAGTCTCCAGTAAAATCCAGTCTACAGTCTCCAGTAAAATCCAGTCTCCAGTCTCCAGTAAAATCCAGTCTCCAGTCTCCAGCCTCCAGTAAAATCCAGTCTCCAGTCTCCAGTAAAATCCACTCTCCAGTAAAATCCAGTCTCCAGTAAAATCCAGTCTCCAGTAAAATCCACTCTCCAGTAAAATCCAGTCTCCAGTAAAATACAGTCTCCAGTCTCCAGTAAAATCCAGTCTCCAGTCTCCAGTAAAATCCAGTAAAATCCAGTAAAATCGAGTAAAATCCAGTAAAATCCAGTAAAATCCAGTAAAATCCAGTCTCCAGTAAAATCCAGTCTCCAGACTCCAGTCTCCAGCAAAATCCAGTAAAATCCAGTCTCCAGTCTCCAGTAAAATCCAGTCTCCAGTCTCCAGTAAAATCCAGTCTCCAGTCTCCAGTAAAATCCAGTCTCCAGTCTCCAGTAAAATCCAGTCTCCAGTCTCCAGTAAAATGCAGTCTCTAGTCTCCAGTAAAACCCAGTCTCTAGTCTCCAGTAAAATCCAGTCTCCAGTCTCCAGTAAAATCCAGTCTCCAGTCTCCAGTCTGCAGTAAAATCCAGTCTCCAGTCTCCAGTAAAATCCAGTCTCCAGTCTCCAGTCTCCAGTAAAATCCAGTCTCCAGTTTCCAGTAAAATCCAGTCTCCAGTCTCCAATCTCCAGTAAAATCCTGTCTCCAGTCTCCAATAAAATCCAGTCTCCAGCCTCCAGTCTCCAGGAAAATCCAGTCTCCAGTTAAATCCAGTCTCCAGTAAAATCCAGTCTCCACTAAAATCCAGTCTCCAGTAAAATCCAGTCTTCAGTAAAATCCAGTCTCCAGTAAAATCCACTCTCCAGTAAAATCCAGTCTCTAGTAAAATCCAGTCTCCAGTAAAATCTAGTCTCCAGGAAAATCCAGTCTCCAGTAAAATCCAGTCTCCAGTAAAATCAAGTCTCCAGTATAATATGGTCTCCAGTAAAATCCAGTCTCCAGTAAAATCCAGTCTCCAGTAAAATCCAGTCTCCAGTCTCCAGTAAAATCCAGTCTCCAGTAAAATCCAGTCTCCAGTCTCCAGTAAAATCCAGTCTCCAGTCTCCAGTAAAATCCGGTCTCTAGTCTCCAGTAAAATCCAGTCTCCAGTAAAATCCAGTCTCCAGTCTCCAGTCTGCAGTAAAATCCAGTCTCCAGTCTCCAGTAAAATCCAGTCTCCAGTCTCCAGTAAAATCCAGTCTCCAGTCTCCAATCTCCAGTAAAATCCAGTCTCCAGCAAAATTCAGTCTCCAGTCTAGAGTAAAATCCAGTCTCCGGTCTCCAGTAAAATCCAGTCTCAAGTCTCCAGTCTCCAGTCTCCATTAAAATCCAGTTTTCAGTCTCCAGTCTCCAGTAAAATCCAGTCTCCAGTCTCCAGTAAAATCCAGTCTCCAGTCTCCAGTAAAATCCAGTCTCCAGTCTCCAATCTCCAGTAAAATCCTGTCTCCAGTAAATTCCAGTCTCCAGTCTCCAATAAAATCCAGTCTCCAGCCTCCAGTAAAATTCAGTCTCCAGTCTCAAGTCTGCAGTCTCCAGTCTCCAGTAAAATCCAGTCTCCAGTCTCCAGTAAATCCAGTTTTCAGTCTCCAGTCTCCAGTAAAATCCAGGCTCCAGTCTCCAAGTCCAGTAAAATCCAGTCTCCAGTCTCCAGTAAAATCCAGTCTCCAGTCTCCAGTAAAATCTAGTCTCCAGTAAAATCCAGTCTCCAGTAAAATCCAGCCTCCAGTAAAATCCAGTCTCCACTAAAATCCAGTCTCTAGTAAAATCTAGTCTCCAGTAAAATCCAGTCTCCAGTAAAATCCAGTCTCCAGTAAAATCCAGTCTCCAGTAAAATCCAGTCTCCAGTCTCCAGTCTCCTTAAAATCCAGTCTCCAGTCTCTAGTTTCCAGTCTCCAGTAAAATCCAGCCTCCAGTCTCCAGTCTCCAGTATAATCCAGTCTCCAGTAAAATCCAGTCTCTAGTCTCCAGTCTCCAGTAAAATCCAGTCTACAGTCTCCAGTAAAATCCAGTCTCCAGTCTCCAGTAAAATCCAGTCTCCAGTCTCCAGCCTCCAGTAAAATCCAGTCTCCAGTCTCCAGTAAAATCCACTCTCCAGTAAAATCCAGTCTCCAGTAAAATCCAGTCTCCAGTAAAATCCACTCTCCAGTAAAATCCAGTCTCCAGTAAAATACAGTCTCCAGTCTCCAGTAAAATCCAGTCTCCAGTCTCCAGTACAATCCAGTCTCCAGTCTCCAGTAAAATCCAGTCTCCAGTCTCCAGTAAAATCCAGTCTCCAGTCTCAAATCTCCAGTAAAATCCTGTCTCCAGTAAATTCCAGTCTCCAGTCTCCAATAAAATCCAGTCTCCAGCCTCCAGTAAAATTCAGTCTCCAGTCTCAAGTCTGCAGTCTCCAGTCTCCAGTAAAATCCAGTCTCCAGTCTCCAGTAAATCCAGTTTTCAGTCTCCAGTCTCCAGTAAAATCCAGTCTCCAGTCTCCAACTCCAGTAAAATCCAATCTCCAGTCTCCAGTAAAATCCAGTCTCCCGTCTCCAGTAAAATCCAGTCTCCAGTAAAATCCAGTCTCCAGTCTCTAGTAAAATCCATTCTCGAGTAAAATCCAGTCTCCAGTAAAATCCAGTCTCCACTCTCCAGTAAAATCCAGTCTCCAGTAAAATCCAGTCTCCAGTCTCCAATCTCCAGTAAAATACAGTCTCCAGTTAAATCCAGTCTCCAGTCTCCAGTAAAATCCAGTCTCCAGTCCCCAGTCTCCAGTAAAATCCAGTCTCCAGTCTCCAGTAAAATCCAGTCTCCAGTCTCCAGTAAAATCTAGTCTCCAGTAAAATCCAGTCTCCAGTAAATTCCAGCCTCCAGTAAAATCCAGTCTCCACTAAAATCCAGTCTCTAGTAAAATCCAGTCTCCAGTAAAATCCAGTCTCCAGTAAAATCCAGTCTCCAGTAAAATCCAGTCTCCAGTAAAATCCAGTCTCCAGTCTCCAGTCTCTAGTAAAATCCAGTCTCCAGTCTCTAGTTTCCAGTCTCCAGTAAAATCCAGCCTCCAGTCTCCAGTCTCCAGTATAATCCAGTCTCCAGTAAAATCCAGTCTCTAGTCTCCAGTCTCCAGTAAAATCCAGTCTCCAGTCTCCAGTAAAATCCAGTCTCCAGTCTCCAGTAAAATCCAGTCTCCAGCCTCCAGTAAAATCCAGTCTCCAGTCTCCAGTAAAATCCACTCTCCAGTAAAATCCAGTCTCCAGTAAAATCCAGTCTCCAGTCTCCAGTAAAATCCAGTCTCCAGTCTCCAGTAAAATCCGGTCTCCAATCTCCAGTAAAATCCAGTCTCCAGCAAAATTCAGTCTCCAGTCTCCAGTAAAATCCAGTCTCCGGTCTCCAGTAAAATCCAGTCTCAAGTCTCCAGTCTCCAGTCTCCATTAAAATCCAGTTTTCAGTCTCCAGTCTCCAGTAAAATCCAGTCTCCAGTCTCCAGTAAAATCCAGTCTCCAGTCTCCAGTAAAATCCAGTCTCCAGTCTCCAGTAAAATCCAGTCTCCAGTCTCCAATCTCCAGTAAAATCCTGTCTCCAGTAAATTCCAGTCTCCAGTCTCCAATAAAATCCAGTCTCCAGCCTCCAGTAAAATTCAGTCTCCAGTCTCAAGTCTGCAGTCTCCAGTCTCCAGTAAAATCCAGTCTCCAGTCTCCAGTAAATCCAGTTTTCAGTCTCCAGTCTCCAGTAAAATCCAGTCTCCAGTCTCCAACTCCAGTAAAATCCAGTCTCCAGTCTCCAGTAAAATCCAGTCTCCAGTCTCCAGTAAAATCTAGTCTCCAGTAAAATCCAGTCTCCAGTAAAATCCAGCCTCCAGTAAAATCCAGTCTCCACTAAAATCCAGTCTCTAGTAAAATCCAGTCTCCAGTAAAATCCAGTCTCCAGTAAAATCCAGTCTCCAGTAAAATCCAGTCTCCAGTAAAATCCAGTCTCCAGTCTCCAGTCTCTAGTAAAATCCAGTCTCCAGTCTCTAGTTTCCAGTCTCCAGTAAAATCCAGCCTCCAGTCTCCAGTCTCCAGTATAATCCAGTCTCCAGTAAAATCCAGTCTCTAGTCTCCAGTCTCCAGTAAAATCCAGTGTCCAGTCTCCAGTAAAATCCAGTCTCCAGTCTCCAGCAAAAATCCAGTCTCCAGTCTCCAGCCTCCAGTAAAATCCAGTCTCCAGTCTCCAGTAAAATCCACTCTCCAGTAAAATCCAGTCTCCAGTAAAATCCAGTCTCCAGTAAAATCCAGTCTCCAGTAAAATCCAGTCTCCAGTCTCCAGTCTCTAGTAAAATCCAGTCTCCAGTCTCTAGTTTCCAGTCTCCAGTAAAATCCAGCCTCCAGTCTCCAGTCTCCAGTATAATCCAGTCTCCAGTAAAATCCAGTCTCTAGTCTCCAGTCTCCAGTAAAATCCAGTCTCCAGTCTCCAGTAAAATCCAGTCTCCAGTCTCCAGTAAAATCCAGTCTCCAGCCTCCAGTAAAATCCAGTCTCCAGTCTCCAGTAAAATCCACTCTCCAGTAAAATCCAGTCTCCAGTAAAATCCAGTCTCCAGTCTCCAGTAAAATCCAGTCTCCAGTCTCCAGTAAAATCCGGTCTCCAATCTCCAGTAAAATCCAGTCTCCAGCAAAATTCAGTCTCCAGTCTCCAGTAAAATCCAGTCTCCGGTCTCCAGTAAAATCCAGTCTCAAGTCTCCAGTCTCCAGTCTCCATTAAAATCCAGTTTTCAGTCTCCAGTCTCCAGTAAAATCCAGTCTCCAGTCTCCAGTAAAATCCAGTCTCCAGTCTCCAGTAAAATCCAGTCTCCAGTCTCCAGTAAAATCCAGTCTCCAGTCTCCAATCTCCAGTAAAATCCTGTCTCCAGTAAATTCCAGTCTCCAGTCTCCAATAAAATCCAGTCTCCAGCCTCCAGTAAAATTCAGTCTCCAGTCTCAAGTCTGCAGTCTCCAGTCTCCAGTAAAATCCAGTCTCCAGTCTCCAGTAAATCCAGTTTTCAGTCTCCAGTCTCCAGTAAAATCCAGTCTCCAGTCTCCAACTCCAGTAAAATCCAGTCTCCAGTCTCCAGTAAAATCCAGTCTCCAGTCTCCAGTAAAATCTAGTCTCCAGTAAAATCCAGTCTCCAGTAAAATCCAGCCTCCAGTAAAATCCAGTCTCCACTAAAATCCAGTCTCTAGTAAAATCCAGTCTCCAGTAAAATCCAGTCTCCAGTAAAATCCAGTCTCCAGTAAAATCCAGTCTCCAGTAAAATCCAGTCTCCAGTAAAATCCAGTCTCCAGTCTCCAGTCTCTAGTAAAATCCAGTCTCCAGTCTCTAGTTTCCAGTCTCCAGTAAAATCCAGCCTCCAGTCTCCAGTCTCCAGTATAATCCAGTCTCCAGTAAAATCCAGTCTCTAGTCTCCAGTCTCCAGTAAAATCCAGTGTCCAGTCTCCAGTAAAATCCAGTCTCCAGTCTCCAGCAAAAATCCAGTCTCCAGTCTCCAGCCTCCAGTAAAATCCAGTCTCCAGTCTCCAGTAAAATCCACTCTCCAGTAAAATCCAGTCTCCAGTAAAATCCAGTCTCCAGTAAAATCCACTCTCCAGTAAAATCCAGTCTCCAGTAAAATCCAGTCTCCAGTCTCCAGTAAAATCCAGTCTCCAGTCTCCAGTAAAATCCAGTCTCCAGTCTCCAGTAAAATCCAATCTCCAGTACAATCGAGTCTCCAGTAAAATCGAGTCTCCAGTAAAATCCAGTCTACAGTAAAATCCAGTCTCCAGTAAAATCCAGTCTCCAGTAAAATCCAGTCTCCAGTAAAATCCACTCTCCAGTAAAATCCAGTCTCCAGTAAAATCCAGTCTCCAGTAAAATCCAGTCTCCAGTCTCCAGTAAAATCCAGTCTCCAGTAAAATCCAGTCTCCAGTCTCCAGTAAAATCCAGTCTCCAGTCTCCAGTAAAATCCGGTCTCTAGTCTCCAGTAAAATCCAGTCTCCAGTAAAATCCAGTCTCCAGTCTCCAGTCTGCAGTAAAATCCAGTCTCCAGTCTCCAGTAAAATCCAGTCTCCAGTCTCCAGTCTCCAGTAAAATCCAGTCTCCAGTCTCCAATCTCCAGTAAAATCCAGTCTCCAGCAAAATTCAGTCTCCAGGCTCCAGTAAAATCCAGTCTCCGGTCTCCAGTAAAATCCAGTCTCAAGTCTCCAGTCTCCAGTCTCCATTAAAATCCAGTTTTCAGTCTCCAGTCTCCAGTAAAATCCAGTCTCCAGTCTCCAGTAAAATCCAGTCTCCAGTCTCCAGTAAAATCCAGTCTCCAGTCTCCAGTAAAATCCAGTCTCCAGTCTCCAATCTCCAGTAAAATCCTGTCTCCAGTAAATTCCAGTCTCCAGTCTCCAATAAAATCCAGTCTCCAGCCTCCAGTAAAATTCAGTCTCCAGTCTCAAGTCTGCAGTCTCCAGTCTCCAGTAAAATCCAGTCTCCAGTCTCCAGTAAATCCAGTTTTCAGTCTCCAGTCTCCAGTAAAATCCAGTCTCCAGTCTCCAACTCCAGTAAAATCCAGTCTCCAGTCTCCAGTAAAATCCAGTCTCCCGTCTCCAGTAAAATCCAGTCTCCAGTAAATTCCAGTCTCCAGTCTCTAGTAAAATCCATTCTCGAGTAAAATCCAGTCTCCAGTAAAATCCAGTTCCAGTAAAATCCAGTCTCCAGTAAAATCCAGTCTCCAGTCTCCAGTAAAATCCAGTCTCCAGTAAAATCCAGTCTCCAGTCTCCAATCTCCAGTAAAATACAGTCTCCAGTTAAATCCAGTCTCCAGTCTACAGTAAAATCCAGTCTCCAGTCCCCAGTCTCCAGTAAAATCCAGTCTCCAGTCTCCAGTAAAATCCAGTCTCCAGTCTCCAGTAAAATCTAGTCTCCAGTAAAATCCAGTCTCCAGTAAAATAGAGCCTCCAGTAAAATCCAGTCTCCACTAAAATCCAGTCTCTAGTAAAATCCAGTCTCCAGTAAAATCCAGTCTCCAGTAAAATCCAGTCTCCAGTAAAATCCAGTCTCCAGTAAAATCCAGTCTCCAGTCTCCAGTCTCTAGTAAAATCCAGTCTCCAGTCTCTAGTTTCCAGTCTCCAGTAAAATCCAGCCTCCAGTCTCCAGTCTCCAGTATAATCCAGTCTCCAGTAAAATCCAGTCTCTAGTCTCCAGTCTCCAGTAAAATCCAGTCTCCAGTCTCCAGTAAAATCCAGTCTCCAGTCTCCAGTAAAATCCAGTCTCCAGCCTCCAGTAAAATCCAGTCTCCAGTCTCCAGTAAAATCCACTCTCCAGTAAAATCCAGTCTCCAGTAAAATCCAGTCTCCAGTCTCCAGTAAAATCCAGTCTCCAGTCTCCAGTAAAATCCGGTCTCTAGTCTCCAGTAAAATCCAGTCTCCAGTAAAATCCAGTCTCCAGTCTCCAGTCTGCAGTAAAATCCAGTCTCCAGTCTCCAGTAAAATCCAGTCTCCAGTCTCCAGTCTCCAGTAAAATCCAGTCTCCAATCTCCAGTAAAATCCAGTCTCCAGCAAAATTCAGTCTCCAGTCTCCAGTAAAATCCAGTCTCCGGTCTCCAGTAAAATCCTGTCTCAAGTCTCCAGTCTCCAGTCTCCATTAAAATCCAGTTTTCAGTCTCCAGTCTCCAGTAAAATCCAGTCTCCAGTCTCCAGTAAAATCCAGTCTCCAGTCTCCAGTAAAATCCAGTCTCCAGTCTCCAGTAAAATCCAGTCTCCAGTCTCCAATCTCCAGTAAAATCCTGTCTCCAGTAAATTCCAGTCTCCAGTCTCCAATAAAATCCAGTCTCCAGCCTCCAGTAAAATTCAGTCTCCAGTCTCAAGTCTGCAGTCTCCAGTCTCCAGTAAAATCCATTCTCCAGTCTCCAGTAAATCCAGTTTTCAGTCTCCAGTCTCCAGTAAAATCCATTCTCCAGTCTCCAACTCCAGTAAAATCCAGTCTCCAGTCTCCAGTAAAATCCAGTCTCCCGTCTCCAGTAAAATCCAGTCTCCAGTAAAATCCAGTCTCCAGTCTCCAGTAAAATCCAGTCTCCAGTCTCCAATCTCCAGTAAAATACAGTCTCCAGTTAAATCCAGTCTCCAGTCTCCAGTAAAATCCAGTCTCCAGTCCCCAGTCTCCAGTAAAATCCAGTCTCCAGTCTCCAGTAAAATCCAGTCTCCAGTCTCCAGTAAAATCTAGTCTCCAGTAAAATCCAGTCTCCAGTAAAATCTAGCCTCCAGTAAAATCCAGTCTCCACTAAAATCCAGTCTCTAGTAAAATCCAGTCTCCAGTAAAATCCAGTCTCCAGTAAAATCCAGTCTCCAGTAAAATCCAGTCTCCAGTCTCCAGTCTCTAGTAAAATCCAGTCTCCAGTCTCTAGTTTCCAGTCTCCAGTAAAATCCAGTCTCCAGTAAAATCCAGTCTCTAGTCTCCAGTCTCCAGTAAAATCCAGTCTCCAGTCTCCAGTAAAATCCAGTCTCCAGTCTCCAGTAAAATCCAGTCTCCAGTCTCCAACCTCGAGTAAAATCCAGTCTCCAGTCTCCAGTAAAATCCACTCTCCAGTAAAATCCAGTCTCCAGTAAAATCCAGTCTCCAGTAAAATCTAGTCTCCAGGAAAATCCAGTCTCCAGTAAAATCCAGTCTCCAGTAAAATCAAGTCTCCAGTATAATATGGTCTCCAGTAAAATCCAGTCTCCAGTATAATATGGTCTCCAGTAAAATCCAGTCTCCAGTCTCCAGTAAAATCCAGTCTCCAGTCTCCAGTAAAATCTAGTCTCCAGTAAAATCCAGTCTCCAGTCTCCAGTAAAATCCAGTCTCTAGTTAAACCCAGTATCCAGTCTCCAGTCTCCAGTAAAATCCAGTCTCCAGTCTCCAGTCTCCAGTAAAATCCAGTCTCCAGTAAAATCCAGTCTCCAGTTAAATCCAGTCTCCAGTAAGATCCAGTCTCCACTAAAATCCAGTCTCTAGTAAAATCCAGTCTCCAGTAAAATCCAGTCTCCAGTATCCAGTCTCCAGTAAAATCCAGTCTCGAGTAAAATCCAGTCTCCAGTAAAATCCAGTCTCCAGTAAAATCCAGTCTCCAGTAAAATCCAGTCTCCAGTAAAATCCAATCTCCAGTAAAATCCAGTCTCCAGTAAAATCCAGTCTCCAGTAAAATCCAGTCTCCAGTATAACATGGTCTCCAGTAAAATCCAGTCTCCAGTCTCCAGTAAAATCCAGTCTCCAGTAAAATCCAGTCTCCAGTCTCCAGTAAAATCCAGTCTCCAGTAAAATCCAGCCTCCAGTCCCCAGTCTCTAGTAAAACCCAGTCTCCAGTCTCCAGTAAAATCCAGTCTCCAGTCTCCAGCAAAATCCAGTCTCCAGTAAAATCCAGTCTCCAGTTAAATCCAGTCTCCAGTAAAATCCAGTCTCCACTAAAATCCAGTCTCTAGTAAAATCCAGTCTCCAATAAAATCCAGTCTCCAGTAAAATCCAGTCTCCAGTAAAATCAAGTCTCCAGTCTCCAGTAAAATCCAGTCTCCAGTATAATATGGTCTCCAGTAAAATCCAGTCTCCAGTCTCCAGTAAAATCCAGTCTCCAGTAAAATCCAGTCTCCAGTCTCCAGTAAAATCCAGTCTCCAGTAAAATCCAGTCTCCAGTCTCCAGTAAAATCCAGTCTCCAGTCCCCAGTCTCTAGTAAAACCCAGTCTCCAGTCTCCAGTAAAATCCAGTCTCCAGTCTCCAGTCTCCAGTAAAATCCAGTCTCCAGTAAAATCCAGTCTCCAGTCTCCAGTCTCCAGTAAAATCCAGTCTCCAGTAAATTCCAGTCTCCAGTGAAATCGAGTCTCCAGTCTCCAGTCTCCAGTAAAATCCAGTCTCCAGTAAAATCCAGTCTCCAGTGAAATCGAGTCTCCAGTCTCCAGTAAAATCCAGTAAAATTCAGTCTCCAGTCTCCAGTAAAATCCAGTAAAATCCAGTCTCCAGTCTCCAGTCTCCAGGAAAATCCAGTCTCCAGTCTCCAGTAAAATCCAGTCTCCGGTAAAATCCAGTCTCCAGTCTCCAGTAAAATCCAGTTTCTAGTCTCCAGTAAAATCCAGTCTCCAGTAAAATCCAGTCTCCAGTCTCCAATAAAATCCAGTCTCCAGCCTCTAGTAAAATCCAGTCTACAGTCTCAAGTCTGCAGTCTCCAGTAAAATCCAGTCTCCAGTCTCCAGTAAAATCCAGTTTTCAGTCTCCAGTCTCCAGTAAAATACAGTCTCCAGTCTCCAACTCCAGTAAAATTCAGTCTCCAGTCACCAGTAAAATCCAGTCTCCAGTCTCCAGTCTCCAGTAAAATCCAGTCTCCAGTAAAATCCAGTATCCAGTCTCTAGTCTCCAGTCTCCAGTATCCAGTCTCCAGTAAAATCCAGTCTCCAGTAAAATCCAGTCTCCAGTCTCCAGTCTCCAGTAAAATCCAGTCTCCAGTCCCCAGTCTCTAGTAAAACCCAGTCTCCAGTCTCCAGTCTCCAGTAAAATCCAGTCTCCAGTCTCCAGTCTCCAGGAAAATCCAGTCTCCAGTTAAATCCAGTCTCCAGTAAAATCCAGTCTCCACTAAAATCCAGTCTCCAGTAAAATCCAGTCTCCAGTAAAATCCAGTCTCCAGTCTCCAGTAAAATCCAGTCTCCAGTCTCCAGTAAAATCCAGTCTCCAGTCTCCAATCTCCAGTAAAATCCTGTCTCCAGTAAATTCCAGTCTCCAGTCTCCAATAAAATCCAGTCTCCAGCCTCCAGTAAAATTCAGTCTCCAGTCTCAAGTCTCCAGTCTCCAGCAAAATCCATTCTCCAGTCTCCAGTAAAATCCAGTTTTCAGTCGCCAGTCTCCAGTAAAATCCAGTCTCCAGTAAAATCCAGTCTCCAGTCTCCAATCTCCAGTAAAATCCTGTCTCCAGTCTCCAATAAAATCCACTCTCCAGCCTCCAGTAAAATCCAGTCTCCAGTCTCAAGTCTCCAGTCTCCAGTAAAATCCAGTTTTCAGTCTCCAGTCTCCAGTAAAATCCAGTCTCCAGTCTCGAGTCTCCAACTCCAGTAAAATCCAGTCTCCAGTAAAATCCAGTCTCCAGTCTCCAGTAAAATCCAGTCTCCAGTCTAGTCTCCAGTCTCCAGTATCCAGTCTCCAGTAAAATCCAGTCTCATGTAAAATCCAGTCTCCAGTAAAATCCAGTCTCCAGTAAAATCCAGTCTCCAGTAAAATCCAGTCTCCAGTAAAATCCAGTCTCCAGTAAAATCCAGTCTCCAGTAAAATCCACTCTCCAGTAAAATCCAGTCTCCAGTAAAATCCAGTCTCCAGTCTCCAGTAAAATCCAGTCTCCAGTCTCCAGTAAAATCCAGTCTCCAGTCTCCAATCTCCAGTAAAATCCTGTCTCCAGTCTCCAATAAAATCCAGTCTCCAGCCTTCAGTGAAATCCAGTCTCCAGTCTCAAGTCTCCAGTCTCCAGTAAAATCCAGTTTTCAGTCTCCAGTCTCCAGTCAAATCCAGTCTCCAGTCTCCAGTAAAATCCAGTCTCCAGTCTCCAATCTCCAGTAAAATCCTGTCTCCAGTCTCCAATAAAATCCAGTCTCCAGCCTCCAGTAAAATCCAGTCTCCAGTCTCAAGTCTCCAGTCTCCAGTAAAATCCAGTTTTCAGTCTCCAGTCTCCAGTAAAATCCAGTCTCCAGTCTCGAGTCTCCAACTCCAGTAAAATCCAGTCTCCAGTAAAATCCAGTCTCCAGTCTCCAGTCTCCAGTAAAATCCAGTCTCCAGTAAATTCCAGTCTCCAGTAAAATCCAGTCTCCAGTCTCCAGTCTCCAGTAAAATCCAGTCTCCAGTAAATTCCAGTCTCCAGTGAAATCGAGGCTCCAGTCTCCAGTCTCCAGTAAAATCCAGTCTCCAGTAAAATCCAGTCTCCAGTGAAATCGAGTCTCCAGTCTCCAGTAAAATCCAGTAAAATCCAGTCTCCAGTCTCCAGTAAAATCCAGTAAAATCCAGTCTCCAGTCTCCAGTCTCCAGGAAAATCCAGTCTCCAGTCTCCAGTAAAATCCAGTCTCCAGTCTCCAGTAAAATCCAGTCTCCAGTCTCCAGTAAAATCCAGTTTCTAGTCTCCAGTAAAATCCAGTCTCCAGTAAAATCCAGTCTCCAGTCTCCAATAAAATCCAGTCTCCAGCCTCTAGTAAAATCCAGTCTACAGTCTCAAGTCTGCAGTCTCCAGTAAAATCCAGTCTCCAGTCTCCAGTAAAATCCAGTTTTCAGTCTCCAGTCTCCAGTAAAATCCAGTCTCCAGTCTCCAACTCCAGTAAAATCCAGTCTCCAGTCACCAGTAAAATCCAGTCTCCAGTCTCCAGTCTCCAGTAAAATCTTGTCTCCAGTCTCCAGTAAAATCCAGTCTCCAGTAAAATCCAGTATCCAGTCTCTAGTCTCCAGTCTCCAGTATCCAGTCTCCAGTAAAATCCAGTCTCCAGTAAAATCCAGTCTCCAGTCTCCAGTCTCCAGTAAAATCCAGTCTCCAGTCCCCAGCCTCTAGTAAAACCCAGTCTCCAGTCTCCAGTCTCCAGTAAAATCCAGTCTCCAGTCTCCAGTCTCCAGGAAAATCCAGTCTCCAGTTAAATCCAGTCTCCAGTAAAATCCAGTCTCCACTAAAATCCAGTCTCCAGTAAAATCCAGTCTCCAGTAAAATCCAGTCTCCAGTCTCCAGTAAAATCCAGTCTCCAGTCTCCAGTAAAATCCAGTCTCCAGTCTCCAATCTCCAGTAAAATCCTGTCTCCAGTAAATTCCAGTCTCCAGCCTCCAATAAAATCCAGTCTCCAGCCTCCAGTAAAATTCAGTCTCCAGTCTCAAGTCTCCAGTCTCCAGCAAAATCCAGTCTCCAGTCTCCAGTAAAATCCAGTTTTCAGTCTCCAGTCTCCAGTAAAATCCAGTCTCCAGTAAAATCCAGTCTCCAGTCTCCAATCTCCAGTAAAATCCTGTCTCCAGTCTCCAATAAAATCCACTCTCCAGCCTCCAGTAAAATCCAGTCTCCAGTCTCAAGTCTCCAGTCTCCAGTAAAATCCAGTTTTCAGTCTCCAGTCTCCAGTAAAATCCAGTCTCCAGTCTCGAGTCTCCAACTCCAGTAAAATCCAGTCTCCAGTAAAATCCAGTCTCCAGTCTCCAGTAAAATCCAGTCTCCAGTAAAATCCAGTCTCCAGTCTCTAGTCTCCAGTCTCCAGTATCCAGTCTCCAGTAAAATCCAGTCTCATGTAAAATCCAGTCTCCAGTAAAATCCAGTCTCCAGTAAAATCCAGTCTCCAGTAAAATCCAGTCTCCAGTAAAATCCAGTCTCCAGTAAAATCCAGTCTCCAGTAAAATCCACTCTCCAGTAAAATCCAGTCTCCAGTAAAATCCAGTCTCCAGTCTCCAGTAAAATCCAGTCTCCAGTCTCCAGTAAAATCCAGTCTCCAGTCTCCAATCTCCAGTAAAATCCTGTCTCCAGTCTCCAATAAAATCCAGTCTCCAGCCTTCAGTGAAATCCAGTCTCCAGTCTCAAGTCTCCAGTCTCCAGTAAAATCCAGTTTTCAGTCTCCAGTCTCCAGTCAAATCCAGTCTCCAGTCTCCAGTAAAATCCAGTCTCCAGTCTCCAATCTCCAGTAAAATCCTGTCTCCAGTCTCCAATAAAATCCAGTCTCCAGCCTCCAGTAAAATCCAGTCTCCAGTCTCAAGTCTCCAGTCTCCAGTAAAATCCAGTTTTCAGTCTCCAGTCTCCAGTAAAATCCAGTCTCCAGTCTCGAGTCTCCAACTCCAGTAAAATCCAGTCTCCAGTAAAATCCAGTCTCCAGTCTCCAGTAAAATCGTCTCCAGTAAAATCCATTCTCCAGTACAATCCAGTTTCCAGTAAAATCCAGTCTCCAGTAAAATCCAGTCTACAGTAAAATCCAGTCTCCAGTAAAATCCAGTCTCCAGTCTCCAGTAAAATCCAGTCTCCAGTAAAATCCAGTCTCCAGTAAAATCCAGCCTCCAGTCTTCAGTAAAATCCAGTCTCCAGTCTCCAGTAAAATCCAGTCTTTAGTCTCCAGTAAAATCCAGTCTCCAGTAAAATCCAGTCTCCAGTCTCCAGTAAAATCCAGTCTCCAGTCTCCAGTAAAATCCAGTCGCTAGTCTCCAGTAAAATCCAGTCTCCAGTAAAATCCAGTCTCTAGTCTCCAGTCTGCAGTAAAATCCAGTCTCCAGTCTCCAGTAAAATCCAGTCTCCAGTCTCCAGTCTCCAGTAAAATCCAGTCTCCAGTCTCCAATCTCCAGTAAAATCCAGTCTCCAGCAAAATTCAGTCTCCAGTCTCGAGTAAAATCCAGTCTCCGGTCTCCAGTAAAATCCAGTCTCAAGTCTCCAGTCTCCAGTCTCCATTAAAATCCAGTTTTCAGTCCCCAGTCTCCAGTAAAATCCAGTCTCCAGTCTCCAATCTCCAGTAAAATCCTGTCTCCAGTAAATTCCAGTCTCCAGTCTCCAATAAAATCCAGTCTCCAGCCTCCAGTAAAATTCAGTCTCCAGTCTCAAGTCTGCAGTCTCCAGTCTCCAGTAAAATCCAGTCTCCAGTCTCCAGTAAATCCAGTTTTCAGTCTCCAGTCTCCAGTAAAATCCAGTCTCCAGTCTCCAACTCCAGTAAAATCCAGTCTCCAGTAAAATCCAGTCTCCCGTCTCCAGTAAAATCCAGTCTCCAGTAAAATCCAGTCTCCAGTCTCTAGTAAAATCCATTCTCGAGTAAAATCCAGTCTCCAGTAAAATCCAGTTCCAGTAAAATCCAGTCTCCAGTAAAATCCAGTCTCCAGTCTCCAGTAAAATCCAGTCTCCAGTAAAATCCAGTCTCCAGTCTCCAATCTCCAGTAAAATACAGTCTCCAGTTAAATCCAGTCTCCAGTCTCCAGTAAAATCCAGTCTCCAGTCCCCAGTCTCCAGTAAAATCCAGTCTCCAGTCTCCAGTAAAATCCAGTCTCCAGTCTCCAGTAAAATCTAGTCTCCAGTAAAATCCAGTCTCCAGTAAAATCCAGCCTCCAGTAAAATCCAGTCTCCACTAAAATCCAGTCTCTAGTAAAATCCAGTCTCCAGTAAAATCCAGTCTCCAGTAAAATCCAGTCTCCAGTCTCCAGTCTCTAGTAAAATCCAGTCTCCAGTCTCTAGTTTCCAGTCTCCAGTAAAATCCAGCCTCCAGTCTCCAGTCTCCAGTATAATCCAGTCTCCAGTAAAATCCAGTCTCTAGTCTCCAGTCTCCAGTAAAATCTAGTCTCCAGTCTCCAGTAAAATCCAGTCTCCAGTCTCCAGTAAAATCCAGTCTCCAGTCTCCAGCCTCCAGTAAAATCCAGTCTCCAGTCTCCAGTAAAATCCACTCTCCAGTAAAATCCAGTCTCCAGTAAAATCCAGTCTCCAGTAAAATCTAGTCTCCAGGAAAATCCAGTCTCCAGTAAAATCCAGTCTCTAGTAAAATCAAGTCTCCAGTATAATATGGTCTCCAGTAAAATCCAGTCTCCAGTAAAATCCAGTCTCCAGTATAATATGGTCTCCAGTAAAATCCAGTCTCCAGTATCCAGTAAAATCCAGTCTCCAGTCTCCAGTAAAATCCAGTCTCCAGTCTCCAGTAAAATCCAGTCTCCAGTCCCCAGTCTCTAGTTAAACCCAGTATCCAGTCTCCAGTCTCCAGTAAAATCCAGTCTCCAGTCTCCAGTCTCCAGTAAAATCCAGTCTCCAGTAAAATCCAGTTTCCAGTTAAATCCAGTCTCCAGTAAAATCCAGTCTCCACTAAAATCCAGTCTCTAGTAAAATCCAGTCTCCAGTAAAATCCAGTCTCCAGTAAAATCCAGTCTCCAGTAAAATTAAGTCTCGAGTATAATATGGCCTCCAGTAAAATCCAGTCTCCAGTCTCAAGTCTCCATTAAAATCCAGTCTCCAGTAAAATCCAGTCTCCAGTCTCCAGTAAAATCCAGTCTCCAGTCCCCAGTCTCTAGTAAAACCCAGTCTCCAGTCTCCAGTCTCCAGTAAAATCCAGTCTCCAGTCTCCAGTAAAATCCAGTCTCCAGTAAAATCCAGTAAAATCAAGTAAAATCCAGTAAAATCCAGTAAAATCTAGTCTCCAGTCTCCAGTAAAATCCAGTAAAATCCAGTCTCCAGACTCCAGTCTCCAGCAAAATCCAGTAAAATCCAGTCTCCAGTCTCCAGAAAAATCCAGTCTCCAGTCTCCAGTAAAATCCAGTCTCCAGTCTCCAGTAAAATCCAGTCTCCAGTCTACAGTAAAATCCAGTCTCCAGTCTCCAGTAAAATGCAGTCTCTAGTCTCCTGTAAAATCCAGTCTCTAGTCTCCAGTAAAATCCAGTCTCCAGTCTCCAGTAAAATCCAGTGTCCAGTCTCCAGTCTGCAGTAAAATCCAGTCTCCAGTCTCCAGTAAAATCCAGTCTCCTGTCTCCAGTAAAATCCAGTCTCCAGTCTCCAATCTCCAGTAAAATCCTGTCTCCAGTCTCCAATAAAATCCAGTCTCCAGCCTCCAGTAAAATCCAGTCTCCAGTCTCCAGTCTCCAGTATCCAGTCTCCAGTCTCCAGTAAAATCCAGTCTCATGTAAAATCCAGTCTCCAGTAAAATCCAGTCTCCAGTAAAATCCAGTCTACAGTAAAATCCAGTCTCCAGTAAAATCCAGTCTCCAGTAAAATCCAGTCTCCACTCTCCAGTTAAATCCAGTCTCCAGTCTCCAGTCTCCAGTAAAATCCAGTCTCCAGTCTCCAGTAAAATCCAGTCTCCAGTAGAATCCAGTCTCCAGCCTCCAGTAAAATCCAGTCTCCAGTCTCCAGTAAAATCCAGTCTCTAGTCTCCAGTAAAATCCAGTCTCTAGTCTCCAGTAAAATCCAGTCTCCAGTCTTCAGTCTCCAGTTAAATCCAGTCTCCAGTCTCCAGTAAAATCCAGTCTCCAGTCCCCAGTCTCCAGTAAAATCCAGTCTCCAGTCTCCAGTAAAATCCAGTCTCCAGTAAAATCCAGTCTCCAGTAAAATCCAGTCTCCACTAAAATCCAGTCTCTAGTAAAATCCAGTCTCCAGTAAAATCCAGTCTCCAGTAAAATCCAGTCTCCAGTAAAATCCAGTCTCCAGTCTCCAGTCTCTAGTAAAATCCAGTCTTCAGTCTCTAGTTTCCAGTCTCCAGTAAAATCCAGCCTCCAGTCTCCAGTCTCCAGTATAATCCAGTCTCCAGTCTCCAGTAAAATCCAGTCTCCAGTCTCCAGTAAAATCCAGTCTCCAGTCTCCAGCCTCCAGTAAAATCCAGTCTCCAGTCTCCAGTAAAATCCACTCTCCAGTAAAATCCAATCTCCAGTAAAATCCAGTCTCCAGTAAAATCTAGTCTCCAGTCTCCAGTAAAATCCAGTCTCCAGTAAAATCCAGTCTCCAGCCTCCAGTAAAATTCAGTCTCCAGTCTCAAGTCTCCAGTCTCCAGTCTCCAGTAAAATCCAGTCTCCAGTCTCCAGTAAAATCCAGTTTTCAGTCTCCGGTCTCCAGTAAAATCCAGTCTCCAGTCTCCAGTAAAATCCAGTCTCCAGTAAAATCCAGTCTCCAGTCTCCAGTAAAATCCAGTCGCTAGTCTCCAGTAAAATCCAGTCTCCAGTAAAATCCAGTCTCCAGTCTCCAGTAAAATCCAGTCTCCAGTCTCCAGTCTCCAGTAAAATCCAGTCTCCAGTCTCCAATCTCCAGTAAAATCCAGTCTCCAGCAAAATTCAGTCTCCAGTCTCCAGTAAAATCCAGTCTCCGGTCTCCAGTAAAATCCAGTCTCAAGTCTCCAGTCTCCAGTCTCCATTAAAATCCAGTTTTCAGTCCCCAGTCTCCAGTAAAATCCAGTCTTCAGTCTCCAATCTCCAGTAAAATCCTGTCTCCAGTAAATTCCAGTCTCCAGTCTCCAATAAAATCCAGTCTCCAGCCTCCAGTAAAATTCAGTCTCCAGTCTCAGGTCTGCAGTCTCCAGTCTCCAGTAAAATCCAGTCTCCAGTCTCCAGTAAATCCAGTTTTCAGTCTCCAGTCTCCAGTAAAATCCAGTCTCCAGTCTCCAACTCCAGTAAAATCCAGTCTCCAGTCTCCAGTAAAATCCAGTCTCCCGTCTCCAGTAAAATCCAGTCTCCAGTAAAATCCAGTCTCCAGTCTCTAGTAAAATCCATTCTCGAGTAAAATCCAGTCTCCAGTAAAATCCAGTTCCAGTAAAATCCAGTCTCCAGTAAAATCCAGTCTCCAGTCTCCAGTAAAATCCAGTCTCCAGTAAAATCCAGTCTCCAGTCTCCAATCTCCAGTAAAATACAGTCTCCGGTTAAATCCAGTCTCCAGTCTCCAGTAAAATCCAGTCTCCAGTCCCCAGTCTCCAGTAAAATCCAGTCTCCAGTCTCCAGTAAAATCCAGTCTCCAGTCTCCAGTAAAATCTAGTCTCCAGTAAAATCCAGTCTCCAGTGAAATCCAGCCTCCAGTAAAATCCAGTCTCCACTAAAATCCAGTCTCTAGTAAAATCCAGTCTCCAGTAAAATCCAGTCTCCAGTAAAATCCAGTCTCCAGTCTCCAGTCTCTAGTAAAATCCAGTCTCCAGTCTCTAGTTTCCAGTCTCCAGTAAAATCCAGCCTCCAGTCTCCAGTCTCCAGTATAATCCAGTCTCCAGTAAAATCCAGTCTCTAGTCTCCAGTCTCCAGTAAAATCCAGTCTCCAGTCTCCAGTAAAATCCAGTCTCCAGTCTCCAGTAAAATCCAGTCTCCAGTCTCCAGTAAAATCCAGTCTCCAGTAAAATCCAGTCTCCAGTCTCCAGTAAAATCCACTCTCCAGTAAAATCCAGTCTCCAGTAAAATCCAGTCTCCAGTAAAATCTAGTCTCCAGGAAAATCCAGTCTCCAGTAAAATCCAGTCTCTAGTAAAATCAAGTCTCCAGTATAATATGGTCTCCAGTAAAATCCAGTCTCCAGTAAAATCCAGTCTCCAGTATAATATGGTCTCCAGTAAAATCCAGTCTCCAGTATCCAGTAAAATCCAGTCTCCAGTCTCCAGTAAAATCCAGTCTCCAGTAAAATCCAGTCTCCAGTCTCCAGTAAAATCCAGTCTCCAGTCCCCAGTCTCTAGTTAAACCCAGTATCCAGTCTCCAGTCTCCAGTAAAATTAAGTCTCGAGTATAATATGGCCTCCAGTAAAATCCAGTCTCCAGTCTCCAGTAAAATCCATTCTTCAGTCCCCAGTCTCTAGTAAAACCCAGTCTCCAGTCTCCAGTAAAATCCAGTCTCGAGTATAATATGGCCTCCAGTAAAATCCAGTCTCCAGTCTCCAGTAAAATCCAGTCTCCAGTCTCCAGTAAAATCCAGTCTCCAGTCTCCAATCTCCAGTAAAATCCTGTCTCCAGTCTCCAATAAAATCCAGTCTCCAGCCTCCAGTGAAATCCAGTCTCCAGTCTCAAGTCTCCAGTCTCCAGTAAAATCCAGTTTTCAGTCTCCAGTCTCCAGTCAAATCCAGTCTCCAGTCTCCAATCTCCAGTAAAATACAGTCTCCAGTTAAATCCAGTCTCCAGTCTCCAGTAAAATCCAGTCTCCAGTCCCCAGTCTCCAGTAAAATCCAGTCTCCAGTCTCCAGTAAAATCCAGTCTCCAGTCTCCAGTAAAATCTAGTCTCCAGTAAAATCCAGTCTCCAGTAAAATCCAGCCTCCAGTAAAATCCAGTCTCCACTAAAATCCAGTGTCTAGTAAAATCCAGTCTCCAGTAAAATCCAGTCTCCAGTAAAATCCAGTCTCCAGTCTCCAGTCTCTAGTAAAATCCAGTCTCCAGTCTCTAGTTTCCAGTCTCCAGTAAAATCCAGCCTCCAGTCTCCAGTATAATCCAGTCTCCAGTAAAATCCAGTCTCTAGTCTCCAGTCTCCAGTAAAATCTAGTCTCCAGTCTCCAGTAAAATCCAGTCTCCAGTCTCCAGTAAAATCCAGTCTCCAGTCTCCAGCCTCCAGTAAAATCCAGTCTCCAGTCTCCAGTAAAATCCACTCTCCAGTAAAATCCAGTCTCCAGTAAAATCCAGTCTCCAGTAAAATCTAGTCTCCAGGAAAATCCAGTCTCCAGTAAAATCCAGTCTCTAGTAAAATCAAGTCTCCAGTATAATATGGTCTCCAGTAAAATCCAGTCTCCAGTAAAATCCAGTCTCCAGTATAATATGGTCTCCAGTAAAATCCAGTCTCCAGTATCCAGTAAAATCCAGTCTCCAGTCTCCAGTAAAATCCAGTCTCCAGTAAAATCCAGTCTCCAGTCTCCAGTAAAATCCAGTCTCCAGTCCCCAGTCTCTAGTTAAACCCAGTATCCAGTCTCCAGTCTCCAGTAAAATCCAGTCTCCAGTCTCCAGTCTCCAGTAAAATCCAGTCTCCAGTAAAATCCAGTCTCCAGTTAAATCCAGTCTCCAGTAAAATCCAGTCTCCACTAAAATCCAGTCTCTAGTAAAATCCAGTCTCCAGTAAAATCCAGTCTCCAGTAAAATCCAGTCTCCAGTAAAATTAAGTCTCGAGTATAATATGGCCTCCAGTAAAATCCAGTCTCCAGTCTCAAGTCTCCATTAAAATCCAGTCTCCAGTAAAATCCAGTCTCCAGTCTCCAGTAAAATCCAGTCTCCAGTCCCCAGTCTCTAGTAAAACCCAGTCTCCAGTCTCCAGTCTCCAGTAAAATCCAGTCTCCAGTCTCCAGTCTCCAGTAAAATCCAGTCTCCAGTAAAATCCAGTAAAATCCAGTAAAATCAAGTAAAATCCAGTAAAATCCAGTAAAATCTAGTCTCCAGTCTCCAGTAAAATCCAGTAAAATCCAGTCTCCAGACTCCAGTCTCCAGCAAAATCCAGTAAAATCCAGTCTCCAGTCTCCAGTCTCCAGAAAAATCCAGTCTCCAGTCTCCAGTAAAATCCAGTCTCCAGTCTCCAGTAAAATCCAGTCTCCAGTCTACAGTAAAATCCAGTCTCCAGTCTCCAGTAAAATGCAGTCTCTAGTCTCCTGTAAAATCCAGTCTCTAGTCTCCAGTAAAATCCAGTCTCCAGTCTCCAGTAAAATCCAGTGTCCAGTCTCCAGTCTGCAGTAAAATCCAGTCTCCAGTCTCCAGTAAAATCCAGTCTCCTGTCTCCAGTAAAATCCAGTCTCCAGTCTCCAATCTCCAGTAAAATCCTGTCTCCAGTCTCCAATAAAATCCAGTCTCCAGCCTCCAGTAAAATCCAGTCTCCAGTCTCTAGTCTCCAGTCTCCAGTATCCAGTCTCCAGTCTCCAGTAAAATCCAGTCTCATGTAAAATCCAGTCTCCAGTAAAATCCAGTCTCCAGTAAAATCCAGTCTACAGTAAAATCCAGTCTCCAGTAAAATCCAGTCTCCAGTAAAATCCAGTCTCCACTCTCCAGTTAAATCCAGTCTCCAGTCTCCAGTCTCCAGTAAAATCCAGTCTCCAGTCTCCAGTAAAATCCAGTCTCCAGTAGAATCCAGTCTCCAGCCTCCAGTAAAATCCAGTCTCCAGTCTCCAGTAAAATCCAGTCTCTAGTCTCCAGTAAAATCCAGTCTCTAGTCTCCAGTAAAATCCAGTCTCCAGTCTTCAGTCTCCAGTTAAATCCAGTCTCCAGTCTCCAGTAAAATCCAGTCTCCAGTCCCCAGTCTCCAGTAAAATCCAGTCTCCAGTCTCCAGTCTCCAGTAAAATCTAGTCTCCAGTAAAATCCAGTCTCCAGTAAAATCCAGTCTCCACTAAAATCCAGTCTCTAGTAAAATCCAGTCTCCAGTAAAATCCAGTCTCCAGTAAAATCCAGTCTCCAGTAAAATCCAGTCTCCAGTCTCCAGTCTCTAGTAAAATCCAGTCTTCAGTCTCTAGTTTCCAGTCTCCAGTAAAATCCAGCCTCCAGTCTCCAGTCTCCAGTATAATCCAGTCTCCAGTCTCCAGTAAAATCCAGTCTCCAGTCTCCAGTAAAATCCACTCTCCAGTAAAATCCAATCTCCAGTAAAATCCAGTCTCCAGTAAAATCTAGTCTCCAGTCTCCAGTAAAATCCAGTCTCCAGTAAAATCCAGTCTCCAATAAAATCCAGTCTCCAGCCTCCAGTAAAATTCAGTCTCCAGTCTCAAGTCTCCAGTCTCCAGTCTCCAGTAAAATCCAGTCTCCAGTCTCCAGTAAAATCCAGTTTTCAGTCTCCAGTCTCCAGTAAAATCCAGTCTCCAGTCTCCAGTAAAATCCAGTCTCCAGTAAAATCCAGTCTCCAGTCTCCAGTAAAATCCAGTCTCCAGTCTCCAGTAAAATCCAGTCGCTAGTCTCCAGTAAAATCCAGTCTCCAGTAAAATCCAGTCTCCAGTCTCCAGTCTGCAGTAAAATCCAGTCTCCAGTCTCCAGTAAAATCCAGTCTCCAGTCTCCAGTCTCCAGTAAAATCCAGTCTCCAGTCTCCAATCTCCAGTAAAATCCAGTCTCCAGCAAAATTCAGTCTCCAGTCTCCAGTAAAATCCAGTCTCCGGTCTCCAGTAAAATCCAGTCTCAAGTCTCCAGTCTCCAGTCTCCATTAAAATCCAGTTTTCAGTCCCCAGTCTCCAGTAAAATCCAGTCTCCAGTCTCCAATCTCCAGTAAAATCCTGTCTCCAGTAAATTCCAGTCTCCAGTCTCCAATAAAATCCAGTCTCCAGCCTCCAGTAAAATTCAGTCTCCAGTCTCAAGTCTGCAGTCTCCAGTCTCCAGTAAAATCCAGTCTCCAGTCTCCAGTAAATCCAGTTTTCAGTCTCCAGTCTCCAGTAAAATCCAGTCTCCAGTCTCCAACTCCAGTAAAATCCAGTCTCCAGTCTCCAGTAAAATCCAGTCTCCCGTCTCCAGTAAAATCCAGTCTCCAGTAAAATCCAGTCTCCAGTCTCTAGTAAAATCCATTCTCGAGTAAAATCCAGTCTCCAGTAAAATCCAGTTGCAGTAAAATCCAGTCTCCAGTAAAATCCAGTCTCCAGTCTCCAGTAAAATCCAGTCTCCAGTAAAATCCAGTCTCCAGTCTCCAATCTCCAGTAAAATACAGTCTCCAGTTAAATCCAGTCTCCAGTCTCCAGTAAAATCCAGTCTCCAGTCCCCAGTCTCCAGTAAAATCCAGTCTCCAGTCTCCAGTAAAATCCAGTCTCCAGTCTCCAGTAAAATCTAGTCTCCAGTAAAATCCAGTCTCCAGTAAAATCCAGCCTCCAGTAAAATCCAGTCTCCACTAAAATCCAGTCTCTAGTAAAATCCAGTCTCCAGTAAAATCCAGTCTCCAGTCTCCAGTCTCTAGTAAAATCCAGTCTCCAGTCTCTAGTTTCCAGTCTCCAGTAAAATCCAGCCTCCAGTCTCCAGTCTCCAGTATAATCCAGTCTCCAGTAAAATCCAGTCTCTAGTCTCCAGTCTCCAGTAAAATCCAGTCTCCAGTCTCCAGTAAAATCCAGTCTCCAGTCTCCAGTAAAATCCAGTCTCCAGTCTCCAGCCTCCAGTAAAATCCAGTCTCCAGTCTCCAGTAAAATCCACTCTCCAGTAAAATCCAGTCTCCAGTAAAATCCAGTCTCCAGTAAAATCTAGTCTCCAGGAAAATCCAGTCTCCAGTAAAATCCAGTCTCTAGTAAAATCAAGTCTCCAGTATAATATGGTCTCCAGTAAAATCCAGTCTCCAGTAAAATCCAGTCTCCAGTATAATATGGTCTCCAGTAAAATCCAGTCTCCAGTATCCAGTAAAATCCAGTCTCCAGTCTCCAGTAAAATCCAGTCTCCAGTAAAATCCAGTCTCCAGTCTCCAGTAAAATCCAGTCTCCAGTCCCCAGTCTTTAGTTAAACCCAGTATCCAGTCTCCAGTCTCCAGTAAAATCCAGTCTCCAGTCTCCAGTCTCCAGTAAAATCCAGTCTCCAGTAAAATCCAGTCTCCAGTTAAATCCAGTCTCCAGTAAAATCCAGTCTCCACTAAAATCCAGTCTCTAGTAAAATCCAGTCTCCAGTAAAATCCAGTCTCCAGTAAAATCCAGTCTCCAGTAAAATCCAGTCTCCAGTCTCCAGTCTCTAGTAAAATCCAGTCTTCAGTCTCTAGTTTCCAGTCTCCAGTAAAATCCAGCCTCCAGTCTCCAGTCTCCAGTATAATCCAGTCTCCAGTCTCCAGTAAAATCCAGTCTCCAGTCTCCAGTAAAATCCAGTCTCCAGTCTCCAGCCTCCAGTAAAATCCAGTCTCCAGTCTCCAGTAAAATCCACTCTCCAGTAAAATCCAATCTCCAGTAAAATCCAGTCTCCAGTAAAATCTAGTCTCCAGTCTCCAGTAAAATCCAGTCTCCAGTAAAATCCAGTCTCCAATAAAATCCAGTCTCCAGCCTCCAGTAAAATTCAGTCTCCAGTCTCAAGTCTCCAGTCTCCAGTCTCCAGTAAAATCCAGTCTCCAGTCTCCAGTAAAATCCAGTTTTCAGTCTCCAGTCTCCAGTAAAATCCAGTCTCCAGTCTCCAGTAAAATCCAGTCTCCAGTAAAATCCAGTCTCCAGTCTCTAGTAAAATCCAGTCTCCAGTCTCCAGTAAAATCCAGTCGCTAGTCTCCAGTAAAATCCAGTCTCCAGTAAAATCCAGTCTCCAGTCTCCAGTCTGCAGTAAAATCCAGTCTCCAGTCTCCAGTAAAATCCAGTCTCCAGTCTCCAGTCTCCAGTAAAATCCAGTCTCCAGTCTCCAATCTCCAGTAAAATCCAGTCTCCAGCAAAATTCAGTCTCCAGTCTCCAGTAAAATCCAGTCTCCGGTCTCCAGTAAAATCCAGTCTCAAGTCTCCAGTCTCCAGTCTCCATTAAAATCCAGTTTTCAGTCCCCAGTCTCCAGTAAAATCCAGTCTCCAGTCTCCAATCTCCAGTAAAATCCTGTCTCCAGTAAATTCCAGTCTCCAGTCTCCAATAAAATCCAGTCTCCAGCCTCCAGTAAAATTCAGTCTCCAGTCTCAAGTCTGCAGTCTCCAGTCTCCAGTAAAATCCAGTCTCCAGTCTCCAGTAAATCCAGTTTTCAGTCTCCAGTCTCCAGTAAAATCCAGTCTCCAGTCTCCAACTCCAGTAAAATCCAGTCTCCAGTCTCCAGTAAAATCCAGTCTCCCGTCTCCAGTAAAATCCAGTCTCCAGTAAAATCCAGTCTCCAGTCTCTAGTAAAATCCATTCTCGAGTAAAATCCAGTCTCCAGTAAAATCCAGATGCAGTAAAATCCAGTCTCCAGTAAAATCCAGTCTCCAGTCTCCAGTAAAATCGAGTCTCCAGTAAAATATAGTCTCCAGTCTCCAATCTCCAGTAAAATACAGTCTCCAGTTAAATCCAGTCTCCAGTCTCCAGTAAAATCCAGTCTCCAGTCCCCAGTCTCCAGTAAAATCCAGTCTCCAGTCTCCAGTAAAATCCAGTCTCCAGTCTCCAGTAAAATCTAGTCTCCAGTAAAATCCAGTCTCCAGTAAAATCCAGCCTCCAGTAAAATCCAGTCTCCACTAAAATCCAGTCTCTAGTAAAATCCAGTCTCCAGTAAAATCCAGTCTCCAGTCTCCAGTCTCTAGTAAAATCCAGTCTCCAGTCTCTAGTTTCCAGTCTCCAGTAAAATCCAGCCTCCAGTCTCCAGTCTCCAGTATAATCCAGTCTCCAGTAAAATCCAGTCTCTAGTCTCCAGTCTCCAGTAAAATCCAGTCTCCAGTCTCCAGTAAAATCCAGTCTCCAGTCTCCAGTAAAATCCAGTCTCCAGTCTCCAGCCTCCAGTAAAATCCAGTCTCCAGTCTCCAGTAAAATCCAGTCTCCAGTAAAATCTAGTCTCCAGGAAAATCCAGTCTCCAGTAAAATCCAGTCTCTAGTAAAATCAAGTCTCCAGTATAATATGGTCTCCAGTAAAATCCAGTCTCCAGTAAAATCCAGTCTCCAGTATAATATGGTCTCCAGTAAAATCCAGTCTCCAGTATCCAGTAAAATCCAGTCTCCAGTCTCCAGTAAAATCCAGTCTCCAGTAAAATCCAGTCTCCAGTCTCCAGTACAATCCAGTCTCCAGTCCCCAGTCTCTAGTTAAACCCAGTATCCAGTCTCCAGTCTCCAGTAAAATCCAGTCTCCAGTCTCCAGTCTCCAGTAAAATCCAGTCTCCAGTAAAATCCAGTCTCCAGTTAAATCCAGTCTCCAGTAAAATCCAGTCTCCACTAAAATCCAGTCTCTAGTAAAATCCAGTTTCCAGTAAAATCCAGTATCCAGTAAAATCCAGTCTCCAGTAAAATTAAGTCTCGAGTATAATATGGCCTCCAGTAAAATCCAGTCTCCAGTAAAATCCAGTCTCCAGTCTCAAGTCTCCATTAAAATCCAGTCTCCAGTAAAATCCAGTCTCCAGTCTCCAGTAAAATCCAGTCTCCAGTCCCCAGTCTCTAGTAAAACCCAGTCTCCAGTCTCCAGTCTCCAGTAAAATCCAGTCTCCAGTCTCCAGTAAAATCCAGTCTCCAGTAAAATCCAGTCTCCAGTCTCCAGTAAAATCCAGTAAAATCCAGTAAAATCAAGTAAAATCCAGTAAAATCCAGTAAAATCTAGTCTCCAGTCTCCAGTAAAATCCAGTAAAATCCAGTCTCCAGACTCCAGTCTCCAGCAAAATCCAGTAAAATCCAGTCTCCAGTCTCCAGTCTCCAGAAAAATCCAGTCTCCAGTCTCCAGTAAAATCCAGTCTCCAGTCTCCAGTAAAATCCAGTCTCCAGTCTACAGTAAAATCCAGTCTCCAGTCTCCAGTAAAATGCAGTCTCTAGTCTCCTGTAAAATCCAGTCTCTAGTCTCCAGTAAAATCCAGTCTCCAGTCTCCAGTAAAATCCAGTGTCCAGTCTCCAGTCTGCAGTAAAATCCAGTCTCCAGTCTCCAGTAAAATCCAGTCTCCAGTCTCCAGTAAAATCCAGTCTCCAGTCTCCAGTAAAATCCAGTCTCCAGTCTCCAATCTCCAGTAAAATCCTGTCTCCAGTCTCCAATAAAATCCAGTCTCCAGCCTCCAGTAAAATCCAGTCTCCAGTCTCTAGTCTCCAGTCTCCAGTATCCAGTCTCCAGTCTCCAGTAAAATCCAGTCTCATGTAAAATCCAGTCTCCAGTAAAATCCAGTCTCCAGTAAAATCCAGTCTACAGTAAAATCCAGTCTCCAGTAAAATCCAGTCTCCAGTAAAATCCAGTCTCCAGTAAAATCCAGTCTCCAGTAAAATCCAGCCTCCAGTCTCCAGTAAAATCCAGTCTCCAGTCTCCAGTAAAATCCAGTCTCCAGTAAAATCCAGTCTCCAGTCTCCAGTAAAATCCAGTCTCCAGTCTCCAGTAAAATCCAGTCTCTAGTCTCCAGTAAAATCCAGTCTCCAGTAAAATCCAGTCTCCAGTCTCCAGTCTGCAGTAAAATCCAGTCTCCAGTAAAATCCAGTCTCCAGTCTCCAGTAAAATCCAGTCTCCAGTCTCCAATCTCCAGCAAAATTCAGGCTCCAGTCTCCAGTAAAATCCAGTCTCCGGTCTCCAGTAAAATCCAGTCTCCAGTCTCAAGTCTCCAGTCTCCAGTAAAATCCAGTTTGCAGTCTCCAGTCTCCAGTAAAATCCAGTCTCCAGTCTCCAGTAAAATCCAGTCTCCAGTCTCCAGTAAAATCCAGTCTCCAGTAAAATCCAGTCTCCAGTCTCTAGTCTCCAGTCTCCAGTATCCAGTCTCCAGTAAAATCCAGTCTCCAGTAAAATCCAGTCTCGAGTAAAATCCAGTCTCCAGTAAAATCCAGTCTCCAGTAAAATCCAGTCTCCAGTAAAATCCAGTCTCCAGTAAAATCCTGTCTCCAGTAAAATCCAGTCTCCAGTAAAATCCGGTCTCCAGTAAAATCCAGTCTCCAGTAAAATCCAGTCTCCAGTAAAATCCAGTCTCCAGTCTCTAGTGAAATCCAGTCTCCAGTAAAATCCAGTCTCCAGTAAAATCCAGTTCCAGTAAAATCCAGTCTCCAGTAAAATCCAGTCTCCAGTAAATTCCAGTCTCCAGTAAAATCCAGTCTCCACTCTCCAGTTAAATCCAGTCTCCAGTCTCCAGTCTCCAGTAAAATCCAGTCTCCAGTAAAATCCAGTCTCCAGTAGAATCCAGTCTCCAGCCTCCAGTAAAATCCAGTCTCCAGTCTCCAGTAAAATCCAGTCTCTAGTCTCCAGTAAAATCCAGTCTCTAGTCTCCAGTAAAATCCAGTCTCCAGTCTTCAGTCTCCAGTTAAATCCAGTCTCCAGTCTCCAGTAAAATCCAGTCTCCAGTCCCCAGTCTCCAGTAAAATCCAGTCTCTAGTCTCCAGTCTCCAGTAAAATCCAGTCTCCAGTCTCCAGTAAAATCTAGTCTCCAGTAAAATCCAGTCTCCAGTAAAATCCAGTCTCCAGTAAAATCCAGTCTCCACTAAAATCCAGTCTCTAGTAAAATCCAGTCTCCAGTAAAATCCAGTCTCCAGTAAAATCCAGTCTCCAGTAAAATCCAGTCTCCAGTCTCCAGTCTCTAGTAAAATCCAGTCTTCAGTCTCTAGTTTCCAGTCTCCAGTAAAATCCAGCCTCCAGTCTCCAGTCTCCAGTATAATCCAGTCTCCAGTCTCCAGTAAAATCCAGTCTCCAGTCTCCAGTAAAATCAGTCTCCAGTCTCCAGCCTCCAGTAAAATCCAGTCTCCAGTCTCCAGTAAAATCCACTCTCCAGTAAAATCCAATCTCCAGTAAAATCCAGTCTCCAGTAAAATCTAGTCTCCAGTCTCCAGTAAAATCCAGTCTCCAGTAAAATCCAGTCTCCAATAAAATCCAGTCTCCAGCCTCCAGTAAAATTCAGTCTCCAGTCTCAAGTCTCCAGCCCCCAGTCTCCAGTAAAATCCAGTCTCCAGTCTCCAGTAAAATCCAGTTTTCAGTCTCCAGTCTCCAGTAAAATCCAGTCTCCAGTCTCCAACTCCAGTAAAATCCAGTCTCCAGTCTCCAACTCCAGTAAAATCCAGTCTCCAGTCTCCAGTGAAATCCAGTCTCCAGTCTCCAGTAAAATCCAGTCTCCAGTAAAATCCAGTCTCCAGTCTCCAGTAAAATCTAGTCTCCAATAAAATCCAGTCTCGAGCCTCCAGTAAAATTCAGTCTCCAGTCTCAAGTCTCCAGTCTCCAGTCTCCAGTAAAATCCAGTCTCCAGTCTCCAGTAAAATTCAGTTTTCAGTCTCCAGTCTCCAGTAAAATCCAGTCTCCAGTCTCCAGTCTCCAACTCCAGTAAAATCCAGTCTCCAGTCTCCAACTCCAGTAAAATCCAGTCTCCAGTCTCCAGTCTACAGTCTCCAGTAAAATCCAGTCTCCAGTAAAATCCAGTCTCCAGTCTCCAGTAAAATCCAGTCTCCAGTAAAATCCAGTCTCCAGTCTCTAGTAAAATCCAGTCTCCAGTAAAATCCAGTCTCCAGCAAAATTCAGTCTCCAGTCTCCAGTAAAATCCAGTCTCCGGTCTCCAGTAAAATCCAGTCTCAAGTCTCCAGTCTCCAGTCTCCATTAAAATCCAGTTTTCAGTCCCCAGTCTCCAGTAAAATCCAGTCTCCAGTCTCCAATCTCCAGTAAAATCCTGTCTCCAGTAAATTCCAGTCTCCAGTCTCCAATAAAATCCAGTCTCCAGCCTCCAGTAAAATTCAGTCTCCAGTCTCAAGTCTGCAGTCTCCAGTCTCCAGTAAAATCCAGTCTCCAGTCTCCAGTAAATCCAGTTTTCAGTCTCCAGTCTCCAGTAAAATCCAGTCTCCAGTCTCCAACTCCAGTAAAATCCAGTCTCCAGTCTCCAGTAAAATCCAGTCTCCCGTCTCCAGTAAAATCCAGTCTCCAGTAAAATCCAGTCTCCAGTCTCTAGTAAAATCCATTCTCGAGTAAAATCCAGTCTCCAGTAAAATCCAGTTGCAGTAAAATCCAGTCTCCAGTAAAATCCAGTCTCCAGTCTCCAGTAAAATCCAGTCTCCAGTAAAATCCAGTCTCCAGTCTCCAATCTCCAGTAAAATACAGTCTCCAGTTAAATCCAGTCTCCAGTCTCCAGTAAAATCCAGTCTCCAGTCCCCAGTCTCCAGTAAAATCCAGTCTCCAGTCCCCAGTCTCCAGTAAAATCCAGTCTCCAGTCTCCAGTAAAATCCAGTCTCCAGTCTCCAGTAAAATCTAGTCTCCAGTAAAATCCAGTCTCCAGTAAAATCCAGCCTCCAGTAAAATCCAGTCTCCACTAAAATCCAGTCTCTAGTAAAATCCAGTCTCCAGTAAAATCCAGTCTCCAGTCTCCAGTCTCTAGTAAAATCCAGTCTCCAGTCTCTAGTTTCCAGTCTCCAGTAAAATCCAGCCTCCAGTCTCCAGTCTCCAGTATAATCCAGTCTCCAGTAAAATCCAGTCTCTAGTCTCCAGTCTCCAGTAAAATCCAGTCTCCAGTCTCCAGTAAAATCCAGTCTCCAGTCTCCAGTAAAATCCAGTCTCCAGTCTCCAGCCTCCAGTAAAATCCAGTCTCCAGTCTCCAGTAAAATCCACTCTCCAGTAAAATCCAGTCTCCAGTAAAATCCAGTCTCCAGTAAAATCTAGTCTCCAGGAAAATCCAGTCTCCAGTAAAATCCAGTCTCTAGTAAAATCAAGTCTCCAGTATAATATGGTCTCCAGTAAAATCCAGTCTCCAGTAAAATCCAGTCTCCAGTATAATATGGTCTCCAGTAAAATCCAGTCTCCAGTATCCAGTAAAATCCAGTCTCCAGTCTCCAGTAAAATCCAGTCTCCAGTAAAATCCAGTCTCCAGTCTCCAGTAAAATCCAGTCTCCAGTCCCCAGTCTCTAGTTAAACCCAGTATCCAGTCTCCAGTCTCCAGTAAAATCCAGTCTCCAGTCTCCAGTCTCCAGTAAAATCCAGTCTCCAGTAAAATCCAGTCTCCAGTTAAATCCAGTCTCCAGTAAAATCCAGTCTCCACTAAAATCCAGTCTCTAGTAAAATCCAGTTTCCAGTAAAATCCAGTATCCAGTAAAATCCAGTCTCCAGTAAAATTAAGTCTCGAGTATAATATGGCCTCCAGTAAAATCCAGTCTCCAGTAAAATCCAGTCTCCAGTCTCAAGTCTCCATTAAAATCCAGTCTCCAGTAAAATCCAGTCTCCAGTCTCCAGTAAAATCCAGTCTCCAGTCCCCAGTCTCTAGTAAAACCCAGTCTCCAGTCTCCAGTCTCCAGTAAAATCCAGTCTCCAGTCTCCAGTAAAATCCAGTCTCCAGTAAAATCCAGTCTCCAGTCTCCAGTAAAATCCAGTAAAATCCAGTAAAATCAAGTAAAATCCAGTAAAATCCAGTAAAATCTAGTCTCCAGTCTCCAGTAAAATCCAGTAAAATCCAGTCTCCAGACTCCAGTCTCCAGCAAAATCCAGTAAAATCCAGTCTCCAGTCTCCAGTCTCCAGAAAAATCCAGTCTCCAGTCTCCAGTAAAATCCAGTCTCCAGTCTCCAGTAAAATCCAGTCTCCAGTCTACAGTAAAATCCAGTCTCCAGTCTCCAGTAAAATGCAGTCTCTAGTCTCCTGTAAAATCCAGTCTCTAGTCTCCAGTAAAATCCAGTCTCCAGTCTCCAGTAAAATCCAGTGTCCAGTCTCCAGTCTGCAGTAAAATCCAGTCTCCAGTCTCCAGTAAAATCCAGTCTCCAGTCTCCAGTAAAATCCAGTCTCCAGTCTCCAGTAAAATCCAGTCTCCAGTCTCCAATCTCCAGTAAAATCCTGTCTCCAGTCTCCAATAAAATCCAGTCTCCAGCCTCCAGTAAAATCCAGTCTCCAGTCTCTAGTCTCCAGTCTCCAGTATCCAGTCTCCAGTCTCCAGTAAAATCCAGTCTCATGTAAAATCCAGTCTCCAGTAAAATCCAGTCTCCAGTAAAATCCAGTCTACAGTAAAATCCAGTCTCCAGTAAAATCCAGTCTCCAGTAAAATCCAGTCTCCAGTAAAATCCAGTCTCCAGTAAAATCCAGCCTCCAGTCTCCAGTAAAATCCAGTCTCCAGTCTCCAGTAAAATCCAGTCTCCAGTAAAATCCAGTCTCCAGTCTCCAGTAAAATCCAGTCTCCAGTCTCCAGTAAAATCCAGTCTCTAGTCTCCAGTAAAATCCAGTCTCCAGTAAAATCCAGTCTCCAGTCTCCAGTCTGCAGTAAAATCCAGTCTCCAGTAAAATCCAGTCTCCAGTCTCCAGTAAAATCCAGTCTCCAGTCTCCAATCTCCAGCAAAATTCAGGCTCCAGTCTCCAGTAAAATCCAGTCTCCGGTCTCCAGTAAAATCCAGTCTCCAGTCTCAAGTCTCCAGTCTCCAGTAAAATCCAGTTTGCAGTCTCCAGTCTCCAGTAAAATCCAGTCTCCAGTCTCCAGTAAAATCCAGTCTCCAGTCTCCAGTAAAATCCAGTCTCCAGTAAAATCCAGTCTCCAGTCTCTAGTCTCCAGTCTCCAGTATCCAGTCTCCAGTAAAATCCAGTCTCCAGTAAAATCCAGTCTCGAGTAAAATCCAGTCTCCAGTAAAATCCAGTCTCCAGTAAAATCCAGTCTCCAGTAAAATCCAGTCTCCAGTAAAATCCTGTCTCCAGTAAAATCCAGTCTCCAGTAAAATCCGGTCTCCAGTAAAATCCAGTCTCCAGTAAAATCCAGTCTCCAGTAAAATCCAGTCTCCAGTCTCTAGTGAAATCCAGTCTCCAGTAAAATCCAGTCTCCAGTAAAATCCAGTTCCAGTAAAATCCAGTCTCCAGTAAAATCCAGTCTCCAGTAAATTCCAGTCTCCAGTAAAATCCAGTCTCCACTCTCCAGTTAAATCCAGTCTCCAGTCTCCAGTCTCCAGTAAAATCCAGTCTCCAGTAAAATCCAGTCTCCAGTAGAATCCAGTCTCCAGCCTCCAGTAAAATCCAGTCTCCAGTCTCCAGTAAAATCCAGTCTCTAGTCTCCAGTAAAATCCAGTCTCTAGTCTCCAGTAAAATCCAGTCTCCAGTCTTCAGTCTCCAGTTAAATCCAGTCTCCAGTCTCCAGTAAAATCCAGTCTCCAGTCCCCAGTCTCCAGTAAAATCCAGTCTCTAGTCTCCAGTCTCCAGTAAAATCCAGTCTCCAGTCTCCAGTAAAATCTAGTCTCCAGTAAAATCCAGTCTCCAGTAAAATCCAGTCTCCAGTAAAATCCAGTCTCCACTAAAATCCAGTCTCTAGTAAAATCCAGTCTCCAGTAAAATCCAGTCTCCAGTAAAATCCAGTCTCCAGTAAAATCCAGTCTCCAGTCTCCAGTCTCTAGTAAAATCCAGTCTTCAGTCTCTAGTTTCCAGTCTCCAGTAAAATCCAGCCTCCAGTCTCCAGTCTCCAGTATAATCCAGTCTCCAGTCTCCAGTAAAATCCAGTCTCCAGTCTCCAGTAAAATCCAGTCTCCAGTCTCCAGCCTCCAGTAAAATCCAGTCTCCAGTCTCCAGTAAAATCCACTCTCCAGTAAAATCCAATCTCCAGTAAAATCCAGTCTCCAGTAAAATCTAGTCTCCAGTCTCCAGTAAAATCCAGTCTCCAGTAAAATCCAGTCTCCAATAAAATCCAGTCTCCAGCCTCCAGTAAAATTCAGTCTCCAGTCTCAAGTCTCCAGTCTCCAGTCTCCAGTAAAATCCAGTCTCCAGTCTCCAGTAAAATCCAGTTTTCAGTCTCCAGTCTCCAGTAAAATCCAGTCTCCAGTCTCCAACTCCAGTAAAATCCAGTCTCCAGTCTCCAACTCCAGTAAAATCCAGTCTCCAGTCTCCAGTGAAATCCAGTCTCCAGTCTCCAGTAAAATCCAGTCTCCAGTAAAATCCAGTCTCCAGTCTCCAGTAAAATCTAGTCTCCAATAAAATCCAGTCTCGAGCCTCCAGTAAAATTCAGTCTCCAGTCTCAAGTCTCCAGTCTCCAGTCTCCAGTAAAATCCAGTCTCCAGTCTCCAGTAAAATTCAGTTTTCAGTCTCCAGTCTCCAGTAAAATCCAGTCTCCAGTCTCCAGTCTCCAACTCCAGTAAAATCCAGTCTCCAGTCTCCAACTCCAGTAAAATCCAGTCTCCAGTCTCCAGTCTACAGTCTCCAGTAAAATCCAGTCTCCAGTAAAATCCAGTCTCCAGTCTCCAGTAAAATCCAGTCTCCAGTAAAATCCAGTCTCCAGTCTCTAGTAAAATCCAGTCTCCAGTAAAATCCAGTCTCCAGTAAAATCCAGTCTCCAGTGTCCAGTAAAATCCAGTCTCCAGTAAAATCCAGTCTCCAGTCTCCAATCTCCAGTAAAATACAGTCTCCAGTCTCCAGTAAAATCCAGTCTCCAGTCTCCAGTCTCCAGTAAAATCTAGTCTCCAGTAAAATCTAGTCTCCAGTAAAATCCAGTGTCCAGTAAAATCCAGTCTCCACTAAAATCCAGTCTCCACTAAAATCCAGTCTCTAGTAAAATCCAGTCTCCAGGAAAATCCAGTCTCCAGTAAAATCCAGTCTCCAGTAAAATCCAGTCTCCAGTCTCTAGTAAAATCCAGTCTCCAGTCTCTAGTTTCCAGTCTCCAGTAAAATCCAGCCTCCAGTCTCCAGTCTCCAGTATAATCCAATCTCCAGTAAAATCCAGTCTCTAGTCTCCAGTGTCCAGTAAAATCCAGTCTCCAGTCTCCAGTAAAATCCAGTCTCCAGTCTCCAGCCTCCAGTAAAATCCAGTCTCCAGTGTCCAGTAAAATCCACTCTCCAGTAAAATCCAGTCTCCAGTAAAATCCAGTCTCCAGTAAAATCTAGTCTCCAGTCTCCAGTAAAATCCAGTCTCCAGTCTCTAGTAAAATCCATTCTCGAGTAAAATCCAGTCTCCAGTAAAATCCAGTTCCAGTAAAATCCAGTCTCCAGTAAACCCCAGTCTCCAGTCTCCAGTAAAATCCAGTCTCCAGTAAAATCCAGTCTCCAGTCTCCAATCTCCAGTAAAATACAGTCTCCAGTTAAATCCAGTCTCCAGTCTCCAGTAAAATCCAGTCTCCAGTCCCCAGTCTCCAGTAAAATCCAGTCTCCAGTCTCCAGTAAAATCTAGTCTCCAGTAAAATCCAGTCTCCAGTAAAATCCAGCCTCCAGTAAAATCCAGTCTCCACTAAAATCCAGTCTCTAGTAAAATCCAGTCTCCAGTAAAATCCAGTCTCCAGTAAAATCCAGTCTCCAGTCTCCAGTCTCTAGTAAAATCCAGTCTCCAGTCTCTAGTTTCCAGTCTCCAGTAAAATCCAGCCTCCAGTCTCCAGTCTCCAGTATAATCCAGTCTCCAGTAAAATCCAGTCTCTAGTCTCCAGTCTCCAGTAAAATCTAGTCTCCAGTCTCCAGTAAAATCCAGTCTCCAGTCTCCAGTAAAATCCAGTCTCCAGCCTCCAGTAAAATCCAGTCTCCAGTCTCCAGTAAAATCCACTCTCCAGTAATATCCAGTCTCCAGTAAAATCCAGTCTCCAGTAAAATCTAGTCTCCAGGAAAATCCAGTCTCCAGTAAAATCCAGTCTCTAGTAAAATCAAGTCTCCAGTATAATATGGTCTCCAGTAAAATCCAGTCTCCAGTAAAATCCAGTCTCCAGTATAATATGGTCTCCAGTAAAATCCAGTCTCCAGTATCCAGTAAAATCCAGTCTCCAGTCTCCAGTAAAATCCAGTCTCCAGTAAAATCCAGTCTCCAGTCTCCAGTAAAATCCAGTCTCCAGTCCCCAGTCTCTAGTTAAACCCAGTATCCAGTCTCCAGTCTCCAGTAAAATCCAGTCTCCAGTCTCCAGTCTCCAGTAAAATCCAGTCTCTAGTAAAATCCAGTCTCCAGTAAAATCCAGTCTCCAGTAAAATCCAGTCTCCAGTAAAATTAAGTCTCGAGTATAATATGGCCTCCAGTAAAATCCAGTCTCCAGTCTCAAGTCTCCATTAAAATCCAGTCTCCAGTAAAATCCAGTCTCCAGTCTCCAGTAAAATCTAGTCTCCAGTCCCCAGTCTCTAGTAAAACCCAGTCTCCAGTCTCCAGTCTCCCGTAAAATCCAGTCTCGAGTCTCCAGTCTCCAGTAAAATCCAGTCTCCAGTAAAATCCAGTCTCCAGTAAAATCCAGTAAAATCCAGTAAAATCAAGTAAAATCCAGTAAAATCCAGTAAAATCTAGTCTCCAGTCTCCAGTAAAATCCAGTAAAATCCAGTCTCCAGACTCCAGTCTCCAGCAAAATCCAGTAAAATCCAGTCTCCAGTCTCCAGTCTCCAGAAAAATCCAGTCTCCAGTCTCCAGTAAAATCCAGTCTCCAGTCTCCAGTAAAATCCAGTCTCCAGTCTACAGTAAAATCCAGTCTCCAGTCTCCAGTAAAATGCAGTCTCTAGTCTCCTGTAAAATCCAGTCTCTAGTCTCCAGTAAAATCCAGTCTCCAGTCTCCAGTAAAATCCAGTGTCCAGTCTCCAGTCTGCAGTAAAATCCAGTCTCCAGTCTCCAGTAAAATCCAGTCTCCTGTCTCCAGTAAAATCCAGTCTCCAGTCTCCAATCTCCAGTAAAATCCTGTCTCCAGTCTCCAATAAAATCCAGTCTCCAGCCTCCAGTAAAATCCAGTCTCCAGTCTCTAGTCTCCAGTCTCCAGTATCCAGTCTCCAGTCTCCAGTAAAATCCAGTCTCATGTAAAATCCAGTCTCCAGTAAAATCCAGTCTCCAGTAAAATCCAGTCTACAGTAAAATCCAGTCTCCAGTAAAATCCAGTCTCCAGTAAAATCCAGTCTCCACTCTCCAGTTAAATCCAGTCTCCAGTCTCCAGTCTCCAGTAAAATCCAGTCTCCAGTAGAATCCAGTCTCCAGCCTCCAGTAAAATCCAGTCTCCAGTCTCCAGTAAATTCCAGTCTCTAGTCTCCAGTAAAATCCAGTCTCTAGTCTCCAGTAAAATCCAGTCTCCAGTCTTCAGTCTCCAGTTAAATCCAGTCTCCAGTCTCCAGTAAAATCCAGTCTCCAGTCCCCAGTCTCCAGTAAAATCCAGTCTCCAGTCTCCAGTCTCCAGTAAAATCCAGTCTCCAGTTAAATCCAGTCTCCAGTAAAATCCAGTCTCCACTAAAATCCAGTCTCTAGTAAAATCCAGTCTCCAGTAAAATCCAGTCTCCAGTAAAATCCAGTCTCCAGTAAAATTAAGTCTCGAGTATAATATGGCCTCCAGTAAAATCCAGTCTCCAGTCTCAAGTCTCCATTAAAATCCAGTCTCCAGTAAAATCCAGTCTCCAGTCTCCAGTAAAATCCAGTCTCCAGTCCCCAGTCTCTAGTAAAACCCAGTCTCCAGTCTCCAGTCTCCAGTAAAATCCAGTCTCCAGTCTCCAGTCTCCAGTAAAATCCAGTCTCCAGTAAAATCCAGTCTCCAGTAAAATCCAGTAAAATCCAGTAAAATCAAGTAAAATCCAGTAAAATCCAGTAAAATCTAGTCTCCAGTCTCCAGTAAAATCCAGTAAAATCCAGTCTCCAGACTCCAGTCTCCAGCAAAATCCAGTAAAATCCAGTCTCCAGTCTCCAGAAAAATCCAGTCTCCAGTCTCCAGTAAAATCCAGTCTCCAGTCTCCAGTAAAATCCAGTCTCCAGTCTACAGTAAAATCCAGTCTCCAGTCTCCAGTAAAATGCAGTCTCTAGTCTCCTGTAAAATCCAGTCTCTAGTCTCCAGTAAAATCCAGTCTCCAGTCTCCAGTAAAATCCAGTGTCCAGTCTCCAGTCTGCAGTAAAATCCAGTCTCCAGTCTCCAGTAAAATCCAGTCTCCTGTCTCCAGTAAAATCCAGTCTCCAGTCTCCAATCTCCAGTAAAATCCTGTCTCCAGTCTCCAATAAAATCCAGTCTCCAGCCTCCAGTAAAATCCAGTCTCCAGTCTCTAGTCTCCAGTCTCCAGTATCCAGTCTCCAGTCTCCAGTAAAATCCAGTCTCATGTAAAATCCAGTCTCCAGTAAAATCCAGTCTCCAGTAAAATCCAGTCTACAGTAAAATCCAGTCTCCAGTAAAATCCAGTCTCCAGTAAAATCCAGTCTCCACTCTCCAGTTAAATCCAGTCTCCAGTCTCCAGTCTCCAGTAAAATCCAGTCTCCAGTAGAATCCAGTCTCCAGCCTCCAGTAAAATCCAGTCTCCAGTCTCCAGTAAATTCCAGTCTCTAGTCTCCAGTAAAATCCAGTCTCTAGTCTCCAGTAAAATCCAGTCTCCAGTCTTCAGTCTCCAGTTAAATCCAGTCTCCAGTCTCCAGTAAAATCCAGTCTCCAGTCCCCAGTCTCCAGTAAAATCCAGTCTCCAGTCTCCAGTAAAATCCAGTCTCCAGTAAAATCCAGTCTCCACTAAAATCCAGTCTCTAGTAAAATCCAGTCTCCAGTAAAATCCAGTCTCCAGTAAAATCCAGTCTCCAGTAAAATCCAGTCTCCAGTCTCCAGTCTCTAGTAAAATCCAGTCTTCAGTCTCTAGTTTCCAGTCTCCAGTAAAATCCAGCCTCCAGTCTCCAGTCTCCAGTATAATCCAGTCTCCAGTCTCCAGTAAAATCCAGTCTCCAGTCTCCAGTAAAATCCAGTCTCCAGTCTCCAGCCTCCAGTAAAATCCAGTCTCCAGTCTCCAGTAAAATCCACTCTCCAGTAAAATCCAATCTCCAGTAAAATTCAGTCTCCAGTCTCAAGTCTCCAGTCTCCAGTCTCCAGTAAAATCCAGTCTCCAGTCTCCAGTAAAATCCAGTCTCCAGTAAAATCCAGTCTCCAGTCTCCAGTAAAATCCAGTCTCCAGTCCCCAGTCTCTAGTAAAACCCAGTCTCCAGTCTCCAGTCTCCAGTAAAATCCAGTCTCCAGTCTCCAGTCTCCAGTAAAATCCAGTCTCCAGTAAAATCCAGTCTCCAGTCTCCAGTAAAATCCAGTAAAATCCAGTAAAATCAAGTAAAATCCAGTAAAATCCAGTAAAATCTAGTCTCCAGTCTCCAGTAAAATCCAGTAAAATCCAGTCTCCAGACTCCAGTCTCCAGCAAAATCCAGTAAAATCCAGTCTCCAGTAAAATCCAGTCTCCAGTCTCCAGTCTCTAGTAAAATCCAGTCTCCAGTCTCTAGTTTCCAGTCTCCAGTAAAATCCAGCCTCCAGTCTCCAGTCTCCAGTATAATCCAGTCTCCAGTAAAATCCAGTCTCTAGTCTCCAGTCTCCAGTAAAATCCAGTCTCCAGTCTCCAGTAAAATCCAGTCTCCAGTCTCCAGTAAAATCCAGTCTCCAGCCTCCAGTAAAATCCAGTCTCCAGTCTCCAGTAAAATCCACTCTCCAGTAAAATCCAGTCTCCAGTAAAATCCAGTCTCCAGTCTCCAGTAAAATCCAGTCTCCAGTCTCCAGTAAAATCCGGTCTCTAGTCTCCAGTAAAATCCAGTCTCCAGTAAAATCCAGTCTCCAGTCTCCAGTCTGCAGTAAAATCCAGTCTCCAGTCTCCAGTAAAATCCAGTCTCCAGTCTCCAGTCTCCAGTAAAATCCAGTCTCCAATCTCCAGTAAAATCCAGTCTCCAGCAAAATTCAGTCTCCAGTCTCCAGTAAAATCCAGTCTCCGGTCTCCAGTAAAATCCTGTCTCAAGTCTCCAGTCTCCAGTCTCCATTAAAATCCAGTCTCCAGTCTCCAGTAAAATCCAGTCTCCAGTCTCCAGTAAAATCCAGTCTCCAGTCTCCAGTAAAATCCAGTCTCCAGTCTCCAATCTCCAGTAAAATCCTGTCTCCAGTAAATTCCAGTCTCCAGTCTCCAATAAAATCCAGTCTCCAGCCTCCAGTAAAATTCAGTCTCCAGTCTCAAGTCTGCAGTCTCCAGTCTCCAGTAAAATCCATTCTCCAGTCTCCAGTAAATCCAGTTTTCAGTCTCCAGTCTCCAGTAAAATCCATTCTCCAGTCTCCAACTCCAGTAAAATCCAGTCTCCAGTCTCCAGTAAAATCCAGTCTCCCGTCTCCAGTAAAATCCAGTCTCCAGTAAAATCCAGTCTCCAGTCTCCAGTAAAATCCAGTCTCCAGTCTCCAATCTCCAGTAAAATACAGTCTCCAGTTAAATCCAGTCTCCAGTCTCCAGTAAAATCCAGTCTCCAGTCCCCAGTCTCCAGTAAAATCCAGTCTCCAGTCTCCAGTAAAATCCAGTCTCCAGTCTCCAGTAAAATCTAGTCTCCAGTAAAATCCAGTCTCCAGTAAAATCTAGCCTCCAGTAAAATCCAGTCTCCACTAAAATCCAGTCTCTAGTAAAATCCAGTCTCCAGTAAAATCCAGTCTCCAGTAAAATCCAGTCTCCAGTAAAATCCAGTCTCCAGTCTCCAGTCTCTAGTAAAATCCAGTCTCCAGTCTCTAGTTTCCAGTCTCCAGTAAAATCCAGTCTCCAGTAAAATCCAGTCTCTAGTCTCCAGTCTCCAGTAAAATCCAGTCTCCAGTCTCCAGTAAAATCCAGTCTCCAGTCTCCAGTAAAATCCAGTCTCCAGTCTCCAACCTCGAGTAAAATCCAGTCTCCAGTCTCCAGTAAAATCCACTCTCCAGTAAAATCCAGTCTCCAGTAAAATCCAGTCTCCAGTAAAATCTAGTCTCCAGGAAAATCCAGTCTCCAGTAAAATCCAGTCTCCAGTAAAATCAAGTCTCCAGTATAATATGGTCTCCAGTAAAATCCAGTCTCCAGTAAAATCCAGTCTCCAGTATAATATGGTCTCCAGTAAAATCCAGTCTCCAGTCTCCAGTAAAATCCAGTCTCCAGTCTCCAGTAAAATCTAGTCTCCAGTAAAATCCAGTCTCCAGTCTCCAGTAAAATCCAGTCTCTAGTTAAACCCAGTATCCAGTCTCCAGTCTCCAGTCTCCAGTAAAATCCAGTCTCCAGTAAAATCCAGTCTCCAGTTAAATCCAGTCTCCAGTAAGATCCAGTCTCCACTAAAATCCAGTCTCTAGTAAAATCCAGTCTCCAGTAAAATCCAGTCTCCAGTATCCAGTCTCCAGTAAAATCCAGTCTCGAGTAAAATCCAGTCTCCAGTAAAATCCAGTCTCCAGTAAAATCCAGTCTCCAGTAAAATCCAGTCTCCAGTAAAATCCAGTCTCCAGTAAAATCCAATCTCCAGTAAAATCCAGTCTCCAGTAAAATCCAGTCTCCAGTAAAATCCAGTCTCCAGTATAACATGGTCTCCAGTAAAATCCAGTCTCCAGTCTCCAGTAAAATCCAGTCTCCAGTAAAATCCAGTCTCCAGTCTCCAGTAAAATCCAGTCTCCTGTAAAATCCAGCCTCCAGTCCCCAGTCTCTAGTAAAACCCAGTCTCCAGTCTCCAGTAAAATCCAGTCTCCAGTCTCCAGTAAAATCCAGTCTCCAGTAAAATCCAGTCACCAGTTAAATCCAGTCTCCAGTAAAATCCAGTCTCCACTAAAATCCAGTCTCTAGTAAAATCCAGTCTCCAATAAAATCCAGTCTCCAGTAAAATCCAGTCTCCAGTAAAATCAAGTCTCCAGTCTCCAGTAAAATCCAGTCTCCAGTATAATATGGTCTCCAGTAAAATCCAGTCTCCAGTCTCCAGTAAAATCCAGTCTCCAGTAAAATCCAGTCTCCAGTAAAATCCAGTCTCCAGTAAAATCCAGTCTCCAGTCTCCAGTAAAATCCAGTCTCCAGTCCCCAGTCTCTAGTAAAACCCAGTCTCCAGTCTCCAGTCTCCAGTAAAATCCAGTCTCCAGTCTCCAGTCTCCAGTAAAATCCAGTCTCCAGTAAAATCCAGTCTCCAGTAAAATCCAGTCTCCAGTCTCCAGTCTCCAGTAAAATCCAGTCTCCAGTAAATTCCAGTCTCCAGTGAAATCGAGTCTCCAGTCTCCAGTCTCCAGTAAAATCCAGTCTCCAGTAAAATCCAGTCTCCAGTGAAATCGAGTCTCCAGTCTCCAGTAAAATCCAGTAAAATCCAGTCTCCAGTCTCCAGTAAAATCCAGTAAAATCCAGTCTCCAGTCTCCAGTCTCCAGGAAAATCCAGTCTCCAGTCTCCAGTAAAATCCAGTCTCCGGTAAAATCCAGTCTCCAGTCTCCAGTAAAATCCAGTTTCTAGTCTCCAGTAAAATCCAGTCTCCAGTAAAATCCAGTCTCCAGTCTCCAATAAAATCCAGTCTCCAGCCTCTAGTAAAATCCAGTCTACAGTCTCAAGTCTGCAGTCTCCAGTAAAATCCAGTCTCCAGTCTCCAGTAAAATCCAGTTTTCAGTCTCCAGTCTCCAGTAAAATCCAGTCTCCAGTCTCCAACTCCAGTAAAATCCAGTCTCCAGTCACCAGTAAAATCCAGTCTCCAGTCTCCAGTAAAATCCAGTATCCAGTCTCTAGTCTCCAGTCTCCAGTATCCAGTCTCCAGTAAAATCCAGTCTCCAGTAAAATCCAGTCTCCAGTCTCCAGTCTCCAGTAAAATCCAGTCTCCAGTCCCCAGTCTCTAGTAAAACCCAGTCTCCAGTCTCCAGTCTCCAGTAAAATCCAGTCTCCAGTCTCCAGTCTCCAGGAAAATCCAGTCTCCAGTTAAATCCAGTCTCCAGTAAAATCCAGTCTCCACTAAAATCCAGTCTCCAGTAAAATCCAGTCTCCAGTAAAATCCAGTCTCCAGTCTCCAGTAAAATCCAGTCTCCAGTCTCCAGTAAAATCCAGTCTCCAGTCTCCAATCTCCAGTAAAATCCTGTCTCCAGTAAATTCCAGTCTCCAGTCTCCAATAAAATCCAGTCTCCAGCCTCCAGTAAAATTCAGTCTCCAGTCTCAAGTCTCCAGTCTCCAGCAAAATCCATTCTCCAGTCTCCAGTAAAATCCAGTTTTCAGTCTCCAGTCTCCAGTAAAATCCAGTCTCCAGTAAAATCCAGTCTCCAGTCTCCAATCTCCAGTAAAATCCTGTCTCCAGTCTCCAATAAAATCCACTCTCCAGCCTCCAGTAAAATCCAGTCTCCAGTCTCAAGTCTCCAGTCTCCAGTAAAATCCAGTTTTCAGTCTCCAGTCTCCAGTAAAATCCAGTCTCCAGTCTCGAGTCTCCAACTCCAGTAAAATCCAGTCTCCAGTAAAATCCAGTCTCCAGTCTCCAGTAAAATCCAGTCTCCAGTCTCTAGTCTCCAGTCTCTAGTATCCAGTCTCCAGTAAAATCCAGTCTCATGTAAAATCCAGTCTCCAGTAAAATCCAGTCTCCAGTAAAATCCAGTCTCCAGTAAAATCCAGTCTCCAGTAAAATCCAGTCTCCAGAAAAATCCAGTCTCCAGTAAAATCCACTCTCCAGTAAAATCCAGTCTCCAGTAAAATCCAGTCTCCAGTCTCCAGTAAAATCCAGTCTCCAGTCTCCAGTAAAATCCAGTCTCCAGTCTCCAATCTCCAGTAAAATCCTGTCTCCAGTCTCCAATAAAATCCAGTCTCCAGCCTTCAGTGAAATCCAGTCTCCAGTCTCAAGTCTCCAGTCTCCAGTAAAATCCAGTTTTCAGTCTCCAGTCTCCAGTCAAATCCAGTCTCCAGTCTCCAGTAAAATCCAGTCTCCAGTCTCCAATCTCCAGTAAAATCCTGTCTCCAGTCTCCAATAAAATCCAGTCTCCAGCCTCCAGTAAAATCCAGTCTCCAGTCTCAAGTCTCCAGTCTCCAGTAAAATCCAGTTTTCAGTCTCCAGTCTCCAGTAAAATCCAGTCTCCAGTCTCGAGTCTCCAACTCCAGTAAAATCCAGTCTCCAGTAAAATCCAGTCTCCAGTCTCCAGTCTCCAGTAAAATCCAGTCTCCAGTAAAATCCAGTCTCCAGTAAAATCCAGTCTCCAGTCTCCAGTCTCCAGTAAAATCCAGTCTCCAGTAAATTCCAGTCTCCAGTGAAATCGAGGCTCCAGTCTCCAGTCTCCAGTAAAATCCAGTCTCCAGTAAAATCCAGTCTCCAGTGAAATCGAGTCTCCAGTCTCCAGTAAAATCCAGTAAAATCCAGTCTCCAGTCTCCAGTAAAATCCAGTAAAATCCAGTCTCCAGTCTCCAGTCTCCAGGAAAATCCAGTCTCCAGTCTCCAGTAAAATCCAGTCTCCGGTAAAATCCAGTCTCCAGTCTCCAGTAAAATCCAGTTTCTAGTCTCCAGTAAAATCCAGTCTCCAGTAAAATCCAGTCTCCAGTCTCCAATAAAATCCAGTCTCCAGCCTCTAGTAAAATCCAGTCTACAGTCTCAAGTCTGCAGTCTCCAGTAAAATCCAGTCTCCAGTCTCCAGTAAAATCCAGTTTTCAGTCTCCAGTCTCCAGTAAAATCCAGTCTCCAGTCTCCAACTCCAGTAAAATCCAGTCTCCAGTCACCAGTAAAATCCAGTCTCCAGTCTCCAGTCTCCAGTAAAATCTTGTCTCCAGTCTCCAGTAAAATCCAGTCTCCAGTAAAATCCAGTATCCAGTCTCTAGTCTCCAGTCTCCAGTATCCAGTCTCCAGTAAAATCCAGTCTCCAGTAAAATCCAGTCTCCAGTCTCCAGTCTCCAGTAAAATCCAGTCTCCAGTCCCCAGTCTCTAGTAAAACCCAGTCTCCAGTCTCCAGTCTCCAGTAAAATCCAGTCTCCAGTCTCCAGTCTCCAGGAAAATCCAGTCTCCAGTTAAATCCAGTCTCCAGTAAAATCCAGTCTCCACTAAAATCCAGTCTCCAGTAAAATCCAGTCTCCAGTAAAATCCAGTCTCCAGTCTCCAGTAAAATCCAGTCTCCAGTCTCCAGTAAAATCCAGTCTCCAGTCTCCAATCTCCAGTAAAATCCTGTCTCCAGTAAATTCCAGTCTCCAGTCTCCAATAAAATCCAGTCTCCAGCCTCCAGTAAAATTCAGTCTCCAGTCTCAAGTCTCCAGTCTCCAGCAAAATCCAGTCTCCAGTCTCCAGTAAAATCCAGTTTTCAGTCTCCAGTCTCCAGTAAAATCCAGTCTCCAGTAAAATCCAGTCTCCAGTCTCCAATCTCCAGTAAAATCCTGTCTCCAGTCTCCAATAAAATCCACTCTCCAGCCTCCAGTAAAATCCAGTCTCCAGTCTCAAGTCTCCAGTCTCCAGTAAAATCCAGTTTTCAGTCTCCAGTCTCCAGTAAAATCCAGTCTCCAGTCTCGAGTCTCCAACTCCAGTAAAATCCAGTCTCCAGTAAAATCCAGTCTCCAGTCTCCAGTAAAATCCAGTCTCCAGTAAAATCCAGTCTCCAGTCTCTAGTCTCCAGTCTCCAGTATCCAGTCTCCAGTAAAATCCAGTCTCATGTAAAATCCAGTCTCCAGTAAAATCCAGTCTCCAGTAAAATCCAGTCTCCAGTAAAATCCAGTCTCCAGTAAAATCCAGTCTCCAGTAAAATCCAGTCTCCAGTAAAATCCACTCTCCAGTAAAATCCAGTCTCCAGTAAAATCCAGTCTCCAGTCTCCAGTAAAATCCAGTCTCCAGTCTCCAGTAAAATCCAGTCTCCAGTCTCCAATCTCCAGTAAAATCCTGTCTCCAGTCTCCAATAAAATCCAGTCTCCAGCCTTCAGTGAAATCCAGTCTCCAGTCTCAAGTCTCCAGTCTCCAGTAAAATCCAGTTTTCAGTCTCCAGTCTCCAGTCAAATCCAGTCTCCAGTCTCCAGTAAAATCCAGTCTCCAGTCTCCAATCTCCAGTAAAATCCTGTCTCCAGTCTCCAATAAAATCCAGTCTCCAGCCTCCAGTAAAATCCAGTCTCCAGTCTCAAGTCTCCAGTCTCCAGTAAAATCCAGTTTTCAGTCTCCAGTCTCCAGTAAAATCCAGTCTCCAGTCTCGAGTCTCCAACTCCAGTAAAATCCAGTCTCCAGTAAAATCCAGTCTCCAGTCTCCAGTAAAATCGTCTCCAGTAAAATCCATTCTCCAGTACAATCCAGTTTCCAGTAAAATCCAGTCTCCAGTAAAATCCAGTCTACAGTAAAATCCAGTCTCCAGTAAAATCCAGTCTCCAGTAAAATCCACTCTCCAGTAAAATCCAGTCTCCAGTAAAATCCAGTCTCCAGTAAAATCCAGTCTCCAGTCTCCAGTAAAATCCAGTCTCCAGTAAAATCCAGTCTCCAGTAAAATCCAGCCTCCAGTCTTCAGTAAAATCCAGTCTCCAGTCTCCAGTAAAATCCAGTCTTTAGTCTCCAGTAAAATCCAGTCTCCAGTAAAATCCAGTCTCCAGTCTCCAGTAAAATCCAGTCTCCAGTCTCCAGTAAAATCCAGTCGCTAGTCTCCAGTAAAATCCAGTCTCCAGTAAAATCCAGTCTCCAGTCTCCAGTCTGCAGTAAAATCCAGTCTCCAGTCTCCAGTAAAATCCAGTCTCCAGTCTCCAGTAAAATCCAGTCTCCAGCAAAATTCAGTCTCCAGTCTCGAGTAAAATCCAGTCTCCGGTCTCCAGTAAAATCCAGTCTCAAGTCTCCAGTCTCCAGTCTCCATTAAAATCCAGTTTTCAGTCCCCAGTCTCCAGTAAAATCCAGTCTCCAGTCTCCAATCTCCAGTAAAATCCTGTCTCCAGTAAATTCCAGTCTCCAGTCTCCAATAAAATCCAGTCTCCAGTCCCCAGTCTCCAGTAAAATCCAGTCTCCAGTCTCCAGTAAAATCCAGTCTCCCGTCTCCAGTAAAATCCAGTCTCCAGTAAAATCCAGTCTCCAGTCTCTAGTAAAATCCATTCTCGAGTAAAATCCAGTCTCCAGTAAAATCCAGTTCCAGTAAAATCCAGTCTCCAGTAAAATCCAGTCTCCAGTCTCCAGTAAAATCCAGTCTCCAGTAAAATCCAGTCTCCAGTCTCCAATCTCCAGTAAAATACAGTCTCCAGTTAAATCCAGTCTCCAGTCTCCAGTAAAATCCAGTCTCCAGTCCCCAGTCTCCAGTAAAATCCAGTCTCCAGTCTCCAGTAAAATCCAGTCTCCAGTCTCCAGTAAAATCTAGTCTCCAGTAAAATCCAGTCTCCAGTAAAATCCAGCCTCCAGTAAAATCCAGTCTCCACTAAAATCCAGTCTCTAGTAAAATCCAGTCTCCAGTAAAATCCAGTCTCCAGTAAAATCCAGTCTCCAGTCTCCAGTCTCTAGTAAAATCCAGTCTCCAGTCTCTAGTTTCCAGTCTCCAGTAAAATCCAGCCTCCAGTCTCCAGTCTCCAGTATAATCCAGTCTCCAGTAAAATCCAGTCTCTAGTCTCCAGTCTCCAGTAAAATCTAGTCTCCAGTCTCCAGTAAAATCCAGTCTCCAGTCTCCAGTAAAATCCAGTCTCCAGTCTCCAGCCTCCAGTAAAATCCAGTCTCCAGTCTCCAGTAAAATCCACTCTCCAGTAAAATCCAGTCTCCAGTAAAATCCAGTCTCCAGTAAAATCTAGTCTCCAGGAAAATCCAGTCTCCAGTAAAATCCAGTCTCTAGTAAAATCAAGTCTCCAGTATAATATGGTCTCCAGTAAAATCCAGTCTCCAGTAAAATCCAGTCTCCAGTATAATATGGTCTCCAGTAAAATCCAGTCTCCAGTATCCAGTAAAATCCAGTCTCCAGTCTCCAGTAAAATCCAGTCTCCAGTCTCCAGTAAAATCCAGTCTCCAGTCCCCAGTCTCTAGTTAAACCCAGTATCCAGTCTCCAGTCTCCAGTAAAATCCAGTCTCCAGTCTCCAGTCTCCAGTAAAATCCAGTCTCCAGTAAAATCCAGTTTCCAGTTAAATCCAGTCTCCAGTAAAATCCAGTCTCCACTAAAATCCAGTCTCTAGTAAAATCCAGTCTCCAGTAAAATCCAGTCTCCAGTAAAATCCAGTCTCCAGTAAAATTAAGTCTCGAGTATAATATGGCCTCCAGTAAAATCCAGTCTCCAGTCTCAAGTCTCCATTAAAATCCAGTCTCCAGTAAAATCCAGTCTCCAGTCTCCAGTAAAATCCAGTCTCCAGTCCCCAGTCTCTAGTAAAACCCAGTCTCCAGTCTCCAGTCTCCAGTAAAATCCAGTCTCCAGTCTCCAGTCTCCAGTAAAATCCAGTCTCCAGTAAAATCCAGTAAAATCCAGTAAAATCAAGTAAAATCCAGTAAAATCCAGTAAAATCTAGTCTCCAGTCTCCAGTAAAATCCAGTAAAATCCAGTCTCCAGACTCCAGTCTCCAGCAAAATCCAGTAAAATCCAGTCTCCAGTCTCCAGAAAAATCCAGTCTCCAGTCTCCAGTAAAATCCAGTCTCCAGTCTCCAGTAAAATCCAGTCTCCAGTCTACAGTAAAATCCAGTCTCCAGTCTCCAGTAAAATGCAGTCTCTAGTCTCCTGTAAAATCCAGTCTCTAGTCTCCAGTAAAATCCAGTCTCCAGTCTCCAGTAAAATCCAGTGTCCAGTCTCCAGTCTGCAGTAAAATCCAGTCTCCAGTCTCCAGTAAAATCCAGTCTCCTGTCTCCAGTAAAATCCAGTCTCCAGTCTCCAATCTCCAGTAAAATCCTGTCTCCAGTCTCCAATAAAATCCAGTCTCCAGCCTCCAGTAAAATCCAGTCTCCAGTCTCTAGTCTCCAGTCTCCAGTATCCAGTCTCCAGTCTCCAGTAAAATCCAGTCTCATGTAAAATCCAGTCTCCAGTAAAATCCAGTCTCCAGTAAAATCCAGTCTACAGTAAAATCCAGTCTCCAGTAAAATCCAGTCTCCAGTAAAATCCAGTCTCCACTCTCCAGTTAAATCCAGTCTCCAGTCTCCAGTCTCCAGTAAAATCCAGTCTCCAGTCTCCAGTAAAATCCAGTCTCCAGTAGAATCCAGTCTCCAGCCTCCAGTAAAATCCAGTCTCCAGTCTCCAGTAAAATCCAGTCTCTAGTCTCCAGTAAAATCCAGTCTCCGGTCTCCAGTAAAATCCAGTCTCAAGTCTCCAGTCTCCAGTCTCCATTAAATTCCAGTTTTCAGTCCCCAGTCTCCAGTAAAATCCAGTCTCCAGTCTCCAATCTCCAGTAAAATCCTGTCTCCAGTAAATTCCAGTCTCCAGTCTCCAATAAAATCCAGTCTCCAGTCCCCAGTCTCCAGTAAAATCCAGTCTCCAGTCTCCAGTAAAATCCAGTCTCCCGTCTCCAGTAAAATCCAGTCTCCAGTAAAATCCAGTCTCCAGTCTCTAGTAAAATCCATTCTCGAGTAAAATCCAGTCTCCAGTAAAATCCAGTTCCAGTAAAATCCAGTCTCCAGTAAAATCCAGTCTCCAGTCTCCAGTAAAATCCAGTCTCCAGTAAAATCCAGTCTCCAGTCTCCAATCTCCAGTAAAATACAGTCTCCAGTTAAATCCAGTCTCCAGTCTCCAGTAAAATCCAGTCTCCAGTCCCCAGTCTCCAGTAAAATCCAGTCTCCAGTCTCCAGTAAAATCCAGTCTCCAGTCTCCAGTAAAATCTAGTCTCCAGTAAAATCCAGTCTCCAGTAAAATCCAGCCTCCAGTAAAATCCAGTCTCCACTAAAATCCAGTCTCTAGTAAAATCCAGTCTCCAGTAAAATCCAGTCTCCAGTAAAATCCAGTCTCCAGTCTCCAGTCTCTAGTAAAATCCAGTCTCCAGTCTCTAGTTTCCAGTCTCCAGTAAAATCCAGCCTCCAGTCTCCAGTCTCCAGTATAATCCAGTCTCCAGTAAAATCCAGTCTCTAGTCTCCAGTCTCCAGTAAAATCTAGTCTCCAGTCTCCAGTAAAATCCAGTCTCCAGTCTCCAGTAAAATCCAGTCTCCAGTCTCCAGCCTCCAGTAAAATCCAGTCTCCAGTCTCCAGTAAAATCCACTCTCCAGTAAAATCCAGTCTCCAGTAAAATCCAGTCTCCAGTAAAATCTAGTCTCCAGGAAAATCCAGTCTCCAGTAAAATCCAGTCTCTAGTAAAATCAAGTCTCCAGTATAATATGGTCTCCAGTAAAATCCAGTCTCCAGTAAAATCCAGTCTCCAGTATAATATGGTCTCCAGTAAAATCCAGTCTCCAGTATCCAGTAAAATCCAGTCTCCAGTCTCCAGTAAAATCCAGTCTCCAGTCTCCAGTAAAATCCAGTCTCCAGTCCCCAGTCTCTAGTTAAACCCAGTATCCAGTCTCCAGTCTCCAGTAAAATCCAGTCTCCAGTCTCCAGTCTCCAGTAAAATCCAGTCTCCAGTAAAATCCAGTTTCCAGTTAAATCCAGTCTCCAGTAAAATCCAGTCTCCACTAAAATCCAGTCTCTAGTAAAATCCAGTCTCCAGTAAAATCCAGTCTCCAGTAAAATCCAGTCTCCAGTAAAATTAAGTCTCGAGTATAATATGGCCTCCAGTAAAATCCAGTCTCCAGTCTCAAGTCTCCATTAAAATCCAGTCTCCAGTAAAATCCAGTCTCCAGTCTCCAGTAAAATCCAGTCTCCAGTCCCCAGTCTCTAGTAAAACCCAGTCTCCAGTCTCCAGTCTCCAGTAAAATCCAGTCTCCAGTCTCCAGTCTCCAGTAAAATCCAGTCTCCAGTAAAATCCAGTAAAATCCAGTAAAATCAAGTAAAATCCAGTAAAATCCAGTAAAATCTAGTCTCCAGTCTCCAGTAAAATCCAGTAAAATCCAGTCTCCAGACTCCAGTCTCCAGCAAAATCCAGTAAAATCCAGTCTCCAGTCTCCAGTAAAATCCAGTCTCCAGTCTCCAGTAAAATCCAGTCTCCAGTCTACAGTAAAATCCAGTCTCCAGTCTCCAGTAAAATGCAGTCTCTAGTCTCCTGTAAAATCCAGTCTCTAGTCTCCAGTAAAATCCAGTCTCCAGTCTCCAGTAAAATCCAGTGTCCAGTCTCCAGTCTGCAGTAAAATCCAGTCTCCAGTCTCCAGTAAAATCCAGTCTCCTGTCTCCAGTAAAATCCAGTCTCCAGTCTCCAATCTCCAGTAAAATCCTGTCTCCAGTCTCCAATAAAATCCAGTCTCCAGCCTCCAGTAAAATCCAGTCTCCAGTCTCTAGTCTCCAGTCTCCAGTATCCAGTCTCCAGTCTCCAGTAAAATCCAGTCTCATGTAAAATCCAGTCTCCAGTAAAATCCAGTCTCCAGTAAAATCCAGTCTACAGTAAAATCCAGTCTCCAGTAAAATCCAGTCTCCAGTAAAATCCAGTCTCCACTCTCCAGTTAAATCCAGTCTCCAGTCTCCAGTCTCCAGTAAAATCCAGTCTCCAGTCTCCAGTAAAATCCAGTCTCCAGTAGAATCCAGTCTCCAGCCTCCAGTAAAATCCAGTCTCCAGTCTCCAGTAAAATCCAGTCTCTAGTCTCCAGTAAAATCCAGTCTCCGGTCTCCAGTAAAATCCAGTCTCAAGTCTCCAGTCTCCAGTCTCCATTAAAATCCAGTTTTCAGTCCCCAGTCTCCAGTAAAATCCAGTCTCCAGTCTCCAATCTCCAGTAAAATCCTGTCTCCAGTAAATTCCAGTCTCCAGTCTCCAATAAAATCCAGTCTCCAGTCCCCAGTCTCCAGTAAAATCCAGTCTCCAGTCTCCAGTAAAATCCAGTCTCCCGTCTCCAGTAAAATCCAGTCTCCAGTAAAATCCAGTCTCCAGTCTCTAGTAAAATCCATTCTCGAGTAAAATCCAGTCTCCAGTAAAATCCAGTTCCAGTAAAATCCAGTCTCCAGTAAAATCCAGTCTCCAGTCTCCAGTAAAATCCAGTCTCCAGTAAAATCCAGTCTCCAGTCTCCAATCTCCAGTAAAATACAGTCTCCAGTTAAATCCAGTCTCCAGTCTCCAGTAAAATCCAGTCTCCAGTCCCCAGTCTCCAGTAAAATCCAGTCTCCAGTCTCCAGTAAAATCCAGTCTCCAGTCTCCAGTAAAATCTAGTCTCCAGTAAAATCCAGTCTCCAGTAAAATCCAGCCTCCAGTAAAATCCAGTCTCCACTAAAATCCAGTCTCTAGTAAAATCCAGTCTCCAGTAAAATCCAGTCTCCAGTAAAATCCAGTCTCCAGTCTCCAGTCTCTAGTAAAATCCAGTCTCCAGTCTCTAGTTTCCAGTCTCCAGTAAAATCCAGCCTCCAGTCTCCAGTCTCCAGTATAATCCAGTCTCCAGTAAAATCCAGTCTCTAGTCTCCAGTCTCCAGTAAAATCTAGTCTCCAGTCTCCAGTAAAATCCAGTCTCCAGTCTCCAGTAAAATCCAGTCTCCAGTCTCCAGCCTCCAGTAAAATCCAGTCTCCAGTCTCCAGTAAAATCCACTCTCCAGTAAAATCCAGTCTCCAGTAAAATCCAGTCTCCAGTAAAATCTAGTCTCCAGGAAAATCCAGTCTCCAGTAAAATCCAGTCTCTAGTAAAATCAAGTCTCCAGTATAATATGGTCTCCAGTAAAATCCAGTCTCCAGTAAAATCCAGTCTCCAGTATAATATGGTCTCCAGTAAAATCCAGTCTCCAGTATCCAGTAAAATCCAGTCTCCAGTCTCCAGTAAAATCCAGTCTCCAGTCTCCAGTAAAATCCGGTCTCCAGTCCCCAGTCTCTAGTTAAACCCAGTATCCAGTCTCCAGTCTCCAGTAAAATCCAGTCTCCAGTCTCCAGTCTCCAGTAAAATCCAGTCTCCAGTAAAATCCAGTTTCCAGTTAAATCCAGTCTCCAGTAAAATCCAGTCTCCACTAAAATCCAGTCTCTAGTAAAATCCAGTCTCCAGTAAAATCCAGTCTCCAGTAAAATCCAGTCTCCAGTAAAATTAAGTCTCGAGTATAATATGGCCTCCAGTAAAATCCAGTCTCCAGTCTGAAGTCTCCATTAAAATCCAGTCTCCAGTAAAATCCAGTCTCCAGTCTCCAGTAAAATCCAGTCTCCAGTCCCCAGTCTCTAGTAAAACCCAGTCTCCAGTCTCCAGTCTCCAGTAAAATCCAGTCTCCAGTCTCCAGTCTCCAGTAAAATCCAGTCTCCAGTAAAATCCAGTAAAATCCAGTAAAATCAAGTAAAATCCAGTAAAATCCAGTAAAATCTAGTCTCCAGTCTCCAGTAAAATCCAGTAAAATCCAGTCTCCAGACTCCAGTCTCCAGCAAAATCCAGTAAAATCCAGTCTCCAGTCTCCAGAAAAATCCAGTCTCCAGTCTCCAGTAAAATCCAGTCTCCAGTCTCCAGTAAAATCCAGTCTCCAGTCTACAGTAAAATCCAGTCTCCAGTCTCCAGTAAAATGCAGTCTCTAGTCTCCTGTAAAATCCAGTCTCTAGTCTCCAGTAAAATCCAGTCTCCAGTCTCCAGTAAAATCCAGTGTCCAGTCTCCAGTCTGCAGTAAAATCCAGTCTCCAGTCTCCAGTAAAATCCAGTCTCCTGTCTCCAGTAAAATCCAGTCTCCAGTCTCCAATCTCCAGTAAAATCCTGTCTCCAGTCTCCAATAAAATCCAGTCTCCAGCCTCCAGTAAAATCCAGTCTCCAGTCTCTAGTCTCCAGTCTCCAGTATCCAGTCTCCAGTCTCCAGTAAAATCCAGTCTCATGTAAAATCCAGTCTCCAGTAAAATCCAGTCTCCAGTAAAATCCAGTCTACAGTAAAATCCAGTCTCCAGTAAAATCCAGTCTCCAGTAAAATCCAGTCTCCACTCTCCAGTTAAATCCAGTCTCCAGTCTCCAGTCTCCAGTAAAATCCAGTCTCCAGTCTCCAGTAAAATCCAGTCTCCAGTAGAATCCAGTCTCCAGCCTCCAGTAAAATCCAGTCTCCAGTCTCCAGTAAAATCCAGTCTCTAGTCTCCAGTAAAATCCAGTCTCTAGTCTCCAGTAAAATCCAGTCTCCAGTCTTCAGTCTCCAGTTAAATCCAGTCTCCAGTCTCCAGTAAAATCCAGTCTCCAGTCCCCAGTCTCCAGTAAAATCCAGTCTCCAGTCTCCAGTAAAATCCAGTCTCCAGTAAAATCCAGTCTCCAGTAAAATCCAGTCTCCACTAAAATCCAGTCTCTAGTAAAATCCAGTCTCCAGTAAAATCCAGTCTCCAGTAAAATCCAGTCTCCAGTAAAATCCAGTCTCCAGTCTCCAGTCTCTAGTAAAATCCAGTCTTCAGTCTCTAGTTTCCAGTCTCCAGTAAAATCCAGCCTCCAGTCTCCAGTCTCCAGTATAATCCAGTCTCCAGTCTCCAGTAAAATCCAGTCTCCAGTCTCCAGTAAAATCCAGTCTCCAGTCTCCAGCCTCCAGTAAAATCCAGTCTCCAGTCTCCAGTAAAATCCACTCTCCAGTAAAATCCAATCTCCAGTAAAATCCAGTCTCCAGTAAAATCTAGTCTCCAGTCTCCAGTAAAATCCAGCCTCCAGTAAAATCCAGTCTCCAGCCTCCAGTAAAATTCAGTCTCCAGTCTCAAGTCTCCAGTCTCCAGTCTCCAGTAAAATCCAGTCTCCAGTCTCCAGTAAAATCCAGTTTTCAGTCTCCAGTCTCCAGTAAAATCCAGTCTCCAGTCTCCAGTAAAATCCAGTCTCCAGTAAAATCCAGTCTCCAGTCTCCAGTAAAATCCAGTCGCTAGTCTCCAGTAAAATCCAGTCTCCAGTAAAATCCAGTCTCCAGTCTCCAGTAAAATCCAGTCTCCAGTCTCCAGTCTCCAGTAAAATCCAGTCTCCAGTCTCCAATCTCCAGTAAAATCCAGTCTCCAGCAAAATTCAGTCTCCAGTCTCCAGTAAAATCCAGTCTCCGGTCTCCAGTAAAATCCAGTCTCAAGTCTCCAGTCTCCAGTCTCCATTAAAATCCAGTTTTCAGTCCCCAGTCTCCAGTAAAATCCAGTCTCCAGTCTCCAATCTCCAGTAAAATCCTGTCTCCAGTAAATTCCAGTCTCCAGTCTCCAATAAAATCCATTCTCCAGCCTCCAGTAAAATTCAGTCTCCAGTCTCAAGTCTGCAGTCTCCAGTAAAATCCAGTCTCCAGTCTCCAGTAAATCCAGTTTTCAGTCTCCAGTCTCCAGTAAAATCCAGTCTCCAGTCTCCAACTCCAGTAAAATCCAGTCTCCAGTCTCCAGTAAAATCCAGTCTCCCGTCTCCAGTAAAATCCAGTCTCCAGTAAAATCCAGTCTCCAGTCTCTAGTAAAATCCATTCTCGAGTAAAATCCAGTCTCCAGTAAAATCCAGTTCCAGTAAAATCCAGTCTCCAGTAAAATCCAGTCTCCAGTCTCCAGTAAAATCCAGTCTCCAGTAAAATCCAGTCTCCAGTCTCCAATCTCCAGTAAAATACAGTCTCCGGTTAAATCCAGTCTCCAGTAAAATCCAGTCTCCAGTCCCCAGTCTCCAGTAAAATCCAGTCTCCAGTAAAATCCAGTCTCCAGTCTCCAGTAAAATCTAGTCTCCAGTAAAATCCAGTCTCCAGTAAAATCCAGCCTCCAGTAAAATCCAGTCTCCACTAAAATCCAGTCTCCAGTCTCCAGTAAAATCCAGTCTCCAGTCTCCAGTAAAATCCAGTCGCTAGTCTCCAGTAAAATCCAGTCTCCAGTAAAATCCAGTCTCCAGTCTCCAGTCTGCAGTAAAATCCAGTCTCCAGTCTCCAGTAAAATCCAGTCTCCAGTCTCCAGTAAAATCCAGTCTCCAGCAAAATTCAGTCTCCAGTCTCGAGTAAAATCCAGTCTCCGGTCTCCAGTAAAATCCAGTCTCAAGTCTCCAGTCTCCAGTCTCCATTAAAATCCAGTTTTCAGTCCCCAGTCTCCAGTAAAATCCAGTCTCCAGTCTCCAATCTCCAGTAAAATCCTGTCTCCAGTAAATTCCAGTCTCCAGTCTCCAATAAAATCCAGTCTCCAGTCCCCAGTCTCCAGTAAAATCCAGTCTCCAGTCTCCAGTAAAATCCAGTCTCCCGTCTCCAGTAAAATCCAGTCTCCAGTAAAATCCAGTCTCCAGTCTCTAGTAAAATCCATTCTCGAGTAAAATCCAGTCTCCAGTAAAATCCAGTTCCAGTAAAATCCAGTCTCCAGTAAAATCCAGTCTCCAGTCTCCAGTAAAATCCAGTCTCCAGTAAAATCCAGTCTCCAGTCTCCAATCTCCAGTAAAATACAGTCTCCAGTTAAATCCAGTCTCCAGTCTCCAGTAAAATCCAGTCTCCAGTCCCCAGTCTCCAGTAAAATCCAGTCTCCAGTCTCCAGTAAAATCCAGTCTCCAGTCTCCAGTAAAATCTAGTCTCCAGTAAAATCCAGTCTCCAGTAAAATCCAGCCTCCAGTAAAATCCAGTCTCCACTAAAATCCAGTCTCTAGTAAAATCCAGTCTCCAGTAAAATCCAGTCTCCAGTAAAATCCAGTCTCCAGTCTCCAGTCTCTAGTAAAATCCAGTCTCCAGTCTCTAGTTTCCAGTCTCCAGTAAAATCCAGCCTCCAGTCTCCAGTCTCCAGTATAATCCAGTCTCCAGTAAAATCCAGTCTCTAGTCTCCAGTCTCCAGTAAAATCTAGTCTCCAGTCTCCAGTAAAATCCAGTCTCCAGTCTCCAGTAAAATCCAGTCTCCAGTCTCCAGCCTCCAGTAAAATCCAGTCTCCAGTCTCCAGTAAAATCCACTCTCCAGTAAAATCCAGTCTCCAGTAAAATCCAGTCTCCAGTAAAATCTAGTCTCCAGGAAAATCCAGTCTCCAGTAAAATCCAGTCTCTAGTAAAATCAAGTCTCCAGTATAATATGGTCTCCAGTAAAATCCAGTCTCCAGTAAAATCCAGTCTCCAGTATAATATGGTCTCCAGTAAAATCCAGTCTCCAGTATCCAGTAAAATCCAGTCTCCAGTCTCCAGTAAAATCCAGTCTCCAGTCTCCAGTAAAATCCAGTCTCCAGTCCCCAGTCTCTAGTTAAACCCAGTATCCAGTCTCCAGTCTCCAGTAAAATCCAGTCTCCAGTCTCCAGTCTCCAGTAAAATCCAGTCTCCAGTAAAATCCAGTTTCCAGTTAAATCCAGTCTCCAGTAAAATCCAGTCTCCACTAAAATCCAGTCTCTAGTAAAATCCAGTCTCCAGTAAAATCCAGTCTCCAGTAAAATCCAGTCTCCAGTAAAATTAAGTCTCGAGTATAATATGGCCTCCAGTAAAATCCAGTCTCCAGTCTCAAGTCTCCATTAAAATCCAGTCTCCAGTAAAATCCAGTCTCCAGTCTCCAGTAAAATCCAGTCTCCAGTCCCCAGTCTCTAGGAAAACCCAGTCTCCAGTCTCCAGTCTCCAGTAAAATCCAGTCTCCAGTCTCCAGTCTCCAGTAAAATCCAGTCTCCAGTAAAATCCAGTAAAATCCAGTAAAATCAAGTAAAATCCAGTAAAATCCAGTAAAATCTAGTCTCCAGTCTCCAGTAAAATCCAGTAAAATCCAGTCTCCAGACTCCAGTCTCCAGCAAAATCCAGTAAAATCCAGTCTCCAGTCTCCAGAAAAATCCAGTCTCCAGTCTCCAGTAAAATCCAGTCTCCAGTCTCCAGTAAAATCCAGTCTCCAGTCTACAGTAAAATCCAGTCTCCAGTCTCCAGTAAAATGCAGTCTCTAGTCTCCTGTAAAATCCAGTCTCTAGTCTCCAGTAAAATCCAGTCTCCAGTCTCCAGTAAAATCCAGTGTCCAGTCTCCAGTCTGCAGTAAAATCCAGTCTCCAGTCTCCAGTAAAATCCAGTCTCCTGTCTCCAGTAAAATCCAGTCTCCAGTCTCCAATCTCCAGTAAAATCCTGTCTCCAGTCTCCAATAAAATCCAGTCTCCAGCCTCCAGTAAAATCCAGTCTCCAGTCTCTAGTCTCCAGTCTCCAGTATCCAGTCTCCAGTCTCCAGTAAAATCCAGTCTCATGTAAAATCCAGTCTCCAGTAAAATCCAGTCTCCAGTAAAATCCAGTCTACAGTAAAATCCAGTCTCCAGTAAAATCCAGTCTCCAGTAAAATCCAGTCTCCACTCTCCAGTTAAATCCAGTCTCCAGTCTCCAGTCTCCAGTAAAATCCAGTCTCCAGTCTCCAGTAAAATCCAGTCTCCAGTAGAATCCAGTCTCCAGCCTCCAGTAAAATCCAGTCTCCAGTCTCCAGTAAAATCCAGTCTCTAGTCTCCAGTAAAATCCAGTCTCCGGTCTCCAGTAAAATCCAGTCTCAAGTCTCCAGTCTCCAGTCTCCATTAAATTCCAGTTTTCAGTCCCCAGTCTCCAGTAAAATCCAGTCTCCAGTCTCCAATCTCCAGTAAAATCCTGTCTCCAGTAAATTCCAGTCTCCAGTCTCCAATAAAATCCAGTCTCCAGTCCCCAGTCTCCAGTAAAATCCAGTCTCCAGTCTCCAGTAAAATCCAGTCTCCCGTCTCCAGTAAAATCCAGTCTCCAGTAAAATCCAGTCTCCAGTCTCTAGTAAAATCCATTCTCGAGTAAAATCCAGTCTCCAGTAAAATCCAGTTCCAGTAAAATCCAGTCTCCAGTAAAATCCAGTCTCCAGTCTCCAGTAAAATCCAGTCTCCAGTAAAATCCAGTCTCCAGTCTCCAATCTCCAGTAAAATACAGTCTCCAGTTAAATCCAGTCTCCAGTCTCCAGTAAAATCCAGTCTCCAGTCCCCAGTCTCCAGTAAAATCCAGTCTCCAGTCTCCAGTAAAATCCAGTCTCCAGTCTCCAGTAAAATCTAGTCTCCAGTAAAATCCAGTCTCCAGTAAAATCCAGCCTCCAGTAAAATCCAGTCTCCACTAAAATCCAGTCTCTAGTAAAATCCAGTCTCCAGTAAAATCCAGTCTCCAGTAAAATCCAGTCTCCAGTCTCCAGTCTCTAGTAAAATCCAGTCTCCAGTCTCTAGTTTCCAGTCTCCAGTAAAATCCAGCCTCCAGTCTCCAGTCTCCAGTATAATCCAGTCTCCAGTAAAATCCAGTCTCTAGTCTCCAGTCTCCAGTAAAATCTAGTCTCCAGTCTCCAGTAAAATCCAGTCTCCAGTCTCCAGTAAAATCCAGTCTCCAGTCTCCAGCCTCCAGTAAAATCCAGTCTCCAGTCTCCAGTAAAATCCACTCTCCAGTAAAATCCAGTCTCCAGTAAAATCCAGTCTCCAGTAAAATCTAGTCTCCAGGAAAATCCAGTCTCCAGTAAAATCCAGTCTCTAGTAAAATCAAGTCTCCAGTATAATATGGTCTCCAGTAAAATCCAGTCTCCAGTAAAATCCAGTCTCCAGTATAATATGGTCTCCAGTAAAATCCAGTCTCCAGTATCCAGTAAAATCCAGTCTCCAGTCTCCAGTAAAATCCAGTCTCCAGTCTCCAGTAAAATCCAGTCTCCAGTCCCCAGTCTCTAGTTAAACCCAGTATCCAGTCTCCAGTCTCCAGTAAAATCCAGTCTCCAGTCTCCAGTCTCCAGTAAAATCCAGTCTCCAGTAAAATCCAGTTTCCAGTTAAATCCAGTCTCCAGTAAAATCCAGTCTCCACTAAAATCCAGTCTCTAGTAAAATCCAGTCTCCAGTAAAATCCAGTCTCCAGTAAAATCCAGTCTCCAGTAAAATTAAGTCTCGAGTATAATATGGCCTCCAGTAAAATCCAGTCTCCAGTCTCAAGTCTCCATTAAAATCCAGTCTCCAGTAAAATCCAGTCTCCAGTCTCCAGTAAAATCCAGTCTCCAGTCCCCAGTCTCTAGTAAAACCCAGTCTCCAGTCTCCAGTCTCCAGTAAAATCCAGTCTCCAGTCTCCAGTCTCCAGTAAAATCCAGTCTCCAGTAAAATCCAGTAAAATCCAGTAAAATCAAGTAAAATCCAGTAAAATCCAGTAAAATCTAGTCTCCAGTCTCCAGTAAAATCCAGTAAAATCCAGTCTCCAGACTCCAGTCTCCAGCAAAATCCAGTAAAATCCAGTCTCCAGTCTCCAGTAAAATCCAGTCTCCAGTCTCCAGTAAAATCCAGTCTCCAGTCTACAGTAAAATCCAGTCTCCAGTCTCCAGTAAAATGCAGTCTCTAGTCTCCTGTAAAATCCAGGTCTCTAGTCTCCAGTAAAATCCAGTCTCCAGTCTCCAGTAAAATCCAGTGTCCAGTCTCCAGTCTGCAGTAAAATCCAGTCTCCAGTCTCCAGTAAAATCCAGTCTCCTGTCTCCAGTAAAATCCAGTCTCCAGTCTCCAATCTCCAGTAAAATCCTGTCTCCAGTCTCCAATAAAATCCAGTCTCCAGCCTCCAGTAAAATCCAGTCTCCAGTCTCTAGTCTCCAGTCTCCAGTATCCAGTCTCCAGTCTCCAGTAAAATCCAGTCTCATGTAAAATCCAGTCTCCAGTAAAATCCAGTCTCCAGTAAAATCAGTCTACAGTAAAATCCAGTCTCCAGTAAAATCCAGTCTCCAGTAAAATCCAGTCTCCACTCTCCAGTTAAATCCAGTCTCCAGTCTCCAGTCTCCAGTAAAATCCAGTCTCCAGTCTCCAGTAAAATCAGTCTCCAGTAGAATCCAGTCTCCAGCCTCCAGTAAAATCCAGTCTCCAGTCTCCAGTAAAATCCAGTCTCTAGTTCTCCAGTAAAATCCAGTCTCCGGTCTCCAGTAAAATCCAGTCTCAAGTCTCCAGTCTCCAGTCTCCATTAAAATCCAGTTTTCAGTCCCCAGTCTCCAGTAAAATCCAGTCTCCAGTCTCCAATCTCCAGTAAAATCCTGTCTCCAGTAAATTCCAGTCTCCAGTCTCCAATAAAATCCAGTCTCCAGTCCCCAGTCTCCAGTAAAATCCAGTCTCCAGTCTCCAGTAAAATCCAGTCTCCCGTCTCCAGTAAAATCCAGTCTCCAGTAAAATCCAGTCTCCAGTCTCTAGTAAAATCCATTCTCGAGTAAAATCCAGTCTCCAGTAAAATCCAGTTCCAGTAAAATCCAGTCTCCAGTAAAATCCAGTCTCCAGTCTCCAGTAAAATCCAGTCTCCAGTAAAATCCAGTCTCCAGTCTCCAATCTCCAGTAAAATACAGTCTCCAGTTAAATCCAGTCTCCAGTCTCCAGTAAAATCCAGTCTCCAGTCCCCAGTCTCCAGTAAAATCCAGTCTCCAGTCTCCAGTAAAATCCAGTCTCCAGTCTCCAGTAAAATCTAGTCTCCAGTAAAATCCAGTCTCCAGTAAAATCCAGCCTCCAGTAAAATCCAGTCTCCACTAAAATCCAGTCTCTAGTAAAATCCAGTCTCCAGTAAAATCCAGTCTCCAGTAAAATCCAGTCTCCAGTCTCCAGTCTCTAGTAAAATCCAGTCTCCAGTCTCTAGTTTCCAGTCTCCAGTAAAATCCAGCCTCCAGTCTCCAGTCTCCAGTATAATCCAGTCTCCAGTAAAATCCAGTCTCTAGTCTCCAGTCTCCAGTAAAATCTAGTCTCCAGTCTCCAGTAAAATCCAGTCTCCAGTCTCCAGTAAAATCCAGTCTCCAGTCTCCAGCCTCCAGTAAAATCCAGTCTCCAGTCTCCAGTAAAATCCACTCTCCAGTAAAATCCAGTCTCCAGTAAAATCCAGTCTCCAGTAAAATCTAGTCTCCAGGAAAATCCAGTCTCCAGTAAAATCCAGTCTCTAGTAAAATCAAGTCTCCAGTATAATATGGTCTCCAGTAAAATCCAGTCTCCAGTAAAATCCAGTCTCCAGTATAATATGGTCTCCAGTAAAATCCAGTCTCCAGTATCCAGTAAAATCCAGTCTCCAGTCTCCAGTAAAATCCAGTCTCCAGTCTCCAGTAAAATCCGGTCTCCAGTCCCCAGTCTCTAGTTAAACCCAGTATCCAGTCTCCAGTCTCCAGTAAAATCCAGTCTCCAGTCTCCAGTCTCCAGTAAAATCCAGTCTCCAGTAAAATCCAGTTTCCAGTTAAATCCAGTCTCCAGTAAAATCCAGTCTCCACTAAAATCCAGTCTCTAGTAAAATCCAGTCTCCAGTAAAATCCAGTCTCCAGTAAAATCCAGTCTCCAGTAAAATTAAGTCTCGAGTATAATATGGCCTCCAGTAAAATCCAGTCTCCAGTCTGAAGTCTCCATTAAAATCCAGTCTCCAGTAAAATCCAGTCTCCAGTCTCCAGTAAAATCCAGTCTCCAGTCCCCAGTCTCTAGTAAAACCCAGTCTCCAGTCTCCAGTCTCCAGTAAAATCCAGTCTCCAGTCTCCAGTCTCCAGTAAAATCCAGTCTCCAGTAAAATCCAGTAAAATCCAGTAAAATCAAGTAAAATCCAGTAAAATCCAGTAAAATCTAGTCTCCAGTCTCCAGTAAAATCCAGTAAAATCCAGTCTCCAGACTCCAGTCTCCAGCAAAATCCAGTAAAATCCAGTCTCCAGTCTCCAGAAAAATCCAGTCTCCAGTCTCCAGTAAAATCCAGTCTCCAGTCTCCAGTAAAATCCAGTCTCCAGTCTACAGTAAAATCCAGTCTCCAGTCTCCAGTAAAATGCAGTCTCTAGTCTCCTGTAAAATCCAGTCTCTAGTCTCCAGTAAAATCCAGTCTCCAGTCTCCAGTAAAATCCAGTGTCCAGTCTCCAGTCTGCAGTAAAATCCAGTCTCCAGTCTCCAGTAAAATCCAGTCTCCTGTCTCCAGTAAAATCCAGTCTCCAGTCTCCAATCTCCAGTAAAATCCTGTCTCCAGTCTCCAATAAAATCCAGTCTCCAGCCTCCAGTAAAATCCAGTCTCCAGTCTCTAGTCTCCAGTCTCCAGTATCCAGTCTCCAGTCTCCAGTAAAATCCAGTCTCATGTAAAATCCAGTCTCCAGTAAAATCCAGTCTCCAGTAAAATCCAGTCTACAGTAAAATCCAGTCTCCAGTAAAATCCAGTCTCCAGTAAAATCCAGTCTCCACTCTCCAGTTAAATCCAGTCTCCAGTCTCCAGTCTCCAGTAAAATCCAGTCTCCAGTCTCCAGTAAAATCCAGTCTCCAGTAGAATCCAGTCTCCAGCCTCCAGTAAAATCCAGTCTCCAGTCTCCAGTAAAATCCAGTCTCTAGTCTCCAGTAAAATCCAGTCTCTAGTCTCCAGTAAAATCCAGTCTCCAGTCTTCAGTCTCCAGTTAAATCCAGTCTCCAGTCTCCAGTAAAATCCAGTCTCCAGTCCCCAGTCTCCAGTAAAATCCAGTCTCCAGTCTCCAGTAAAATCCAGTCTCCAGTAAAATCCAGTCTCCAGTAAAATCCAGTCTCCACTAAAATCCAGTCTCTAGTAAAATCCAGTCTCCAGTAAAATCCAGTCTCCAGTAAAATCCAGTCTCCAGTAAAATCCAGTCTCCAGTCTCCAGTCTCTAGTAAAATCCAGTCTTCAGTCTCTAGTTTCCAGTCTCCAGTAAAATCCAGCCTCCAGTCTCCAGTCTCCAGTATAATCCAGTCTCCAGTCTCCAGTAAAATCCAGTCTCCAGTCTCCAGTAAAATCCAGTCTCCAGTCTCCAGCCTCCAGTAAAATCCAGTCTCCAGTCTCCAGTAAAATCCACTCTCCAGTAAAATCCAATCTCCAGTAAAATCCAGTCTCCAGTAAAATCTAGTCTCCAGTCTCCAGTAAAATCCAGCCTCCAGTAAAATCCAGTCTCCAGCCTCCAGTAAAATTCAGTCTCCAGTCTCAAGTCTCCAGTCTCCAGTCTCCAGTAAAATCCAGTCTCCAGTCTCCAGTAAAATCCAGTTTTCAGTCTCCAGTCTCCAGTAAAATCCAGTCTCCAGTCTCCAGTAAAATCCAGTCTCCAGTAAAATCCAGTCTCCAGTCTCCAGTAAAATCCAGTCGCTAGTCTCCAGTAAAATCCAGTCTCCAGTAAAATCCAGTCTCCAGTCTCCAGTAAAATCCAGTCTCCAGTCTCCAGTCTCCAGTAAAATCCAGTCTCCAGTCTCCAATCTCCAGTAAAATCCAGTCTCCAGCAAAATTCAGTCTCCAGTCTCCAGTAAAATCCAGTCTCCGGTCTCCAGTAAAATCCAGTCTCAAGTCTCCAGTCTCCAGTCTCCATTAAAAACCAGTTTTCAGTCCCCAGTCTCCAGTAAAATCCAGTCTCCAGTCTCCAATCTCCAGTAAAATCCTGTCTCCAGTAAATTCCAGTCTCCAGTCTCCAATAAAATCCATTCTCCAGCCTCCAGTAAAATTCAGTCTCCAGTCTCAAGTCTGCAGTCTCCAGTAAAATCCAGTCTCCAGTCTCCAGTAAATCCAGTTTTCAGTCTCCAGTCTCCAGTAAAATCCAGTCTCCAGTCTCCAACTCCAGTAAAATCCAGTCTCCAGTCTCCAGTAAAATCCAGTCTCCCGTCTCCAGTAAAATCCAGTCTCCAGTAAAATCCAGTCTCCAGTCTCTAGTAAAATCCATTCTCGAGTAAAATCCAGTCTCCAGTAAAATCCAGTTCCAGTAAAATCCAGTCTCCAGTAAAATCCAGTCTCCAGTCTCCAGTAAAATCCAGTCTCCAGTAAAATCCAGTCTCCAGTCTCCAATCTCCAGTAAAATACAGTCTCCGGTTAAATCCAGTCTCCAGTAAAATCCAGTCTCCAGTCCCCAGTCTCCAGTAAAATCCAGTCTCCAGTAAAATCCAGTCTCCAGTCTCCAGTAAAATCTAGTCTCCAGTAAAATCCAGTCTCCAGTAAAATCCAGCCTCCAGTAAAATCCAGTCTCCACTAAAATCCAGTCTCTAGTAAAATCCAGTCTCCAGTAAAATCCAGTCTCCAGTAAAATCCAGTCTCCAGTCTCCAGTCTCTAGTAAAATCCAGTCTCCAGTCTCTAGTTTCCAGTCTCCAGTAAAATCCAGCCTCCAGTCTCCAGTCTCCAGTATAATCCAGTCTCCAGTAAAATCCAGTCTCTAGTCTCCAGTCTCCAGTAAAATCCAGTCTCCAGTCTCCAGTAAAATCCAGTCTCCAGTCTCCAGTAAAATCCAGTCTCCAGTCTCCAGTAAAATCCAGTCTCCAGTAAAATCCAGTCTCCAGTCTCCAGTAAAATCCACTCTCCAGTAAAATCCAGTCTCCAGTAAAATCCAGTCTCCAGTAAAATCTAGTCTCCAGGAAAATCCAGTCTCCAGTAAAATCCAGTCTCTAGTAAAATCAAGTCTCCAGTATAATATGGTCTCCAGTAAAATCCAGTCTCCAGTAAAATCCAGTCTCCAGTATAATATGGTCTCCAGTAAAATCCAGTCTCCAGTATCCAGTAAAATCCAGTCTCCAGTCTCCAGTAAAATCCAGTCTCCAGTAAAATCCAGTCTCCAGTCTCCAGTAAAATCCAGTCTCCAGTCCCCAGTCTCTAGTTAAACCCAGTATCCAGTCTCCAGTCTCCAGTAAAATTAAGTCTCGAGTATAATATGGCCTCCAGTAAAATCCAGTCTCCAGTCTCCAGTAAAATCCATTCTCCAGTCCCCAGTCTCTAGTAAAACCCAGTCTCCAGTCTCCAGTAAAATCCAGTCTCCAGTCTCCAGTAAAATCCAGTCTCCAGTAAAATCCAGTCTCCAGTAAAATCCAGTCTCCAGTCTCCAGTAAAATCCAGTCTCCAGTCTCCAATCTCCAGTAAAATCCTGTCTCCAGTCTCCAATAAAATCCAGTCTCCAGCCTCCAGTGAAATCCAGTCTCCAGTCTCAAGTCTCCAGTCTCCAGTAAAATCCAGTTTTCAGTCTCCAGTCTCCAGTCAAATCCAGTCTCCAGTCTCCAATCTCCAGTAAAATACAGTCTCCAGTTAAATCCAGTCTCCAGTTAAATCCAGTCTCCAGTCTCCAGTAAAATCCAGTCTCCAGTCCCCAGTCTCCAGTAAAATCCAGTCTCCAGTCTCCAGTAAAATCCAGTCTCCAGTCTCCAGTAAAATCTAGTCTCCAGTAAAATCCAGTCTCCAGTAAAATCCAGCCTCCAGTAAAATCCAGTCTCCACTAAAATCCAGTCTCTAGTAAAATCCAGTCTCCAGTAAAATCCAGTCTCCAGTAAAATCCAGTCTCCAGTCTCCAGTCTCTAGTAAAATCCAGTCTCCAGTCTCTAGTTTCCAGTCTCCAGTAAAATCCAGCCTCCAGTCTCCAGTCTCCAGTATAATCCAGTCTCCAGTAAAATCCAGTCTCTAGTCTCCAGTCTCCAGTAAAATCTAGTCTCCAGTCTCCAGTAAAATCCAGTCTCCAGTCTCCAGTAAAATCCAGTCTCCAGTCTCCAGCCTCCAGTAAAATCCAGTCTCCAGTCTCCAGTAAAATCCACTCTCCAGTAAAATCCAGTCTCCAGTAAAATCCAGTCTCCAGTAAAATCTAGTCTCCAGGAAAATCCAGTCTCCAGTAAAATCCAGTCTCTAGTAAAATCAAGTCTCCAGTATAATATGGTCTCCAGTAAAATCCAGTCTCCAGTAAAATCCAGTCTCCAGTAAAATCCAGTCTCCAGTAAAATCCAGTCTCCACTCTCCAGTTAAATCCAGTCTCCAGTCTCCAGTCTCCAGTAAAATCCAGTCTCCAGTCTCCAGTAAAATCCAGTCTCCAGTAGAATCCAGTCTCCAGCCTCCAGTAAAATCCAGTCTCCAGTCTCCAGTAAAATCCAGTCTCTAGTCTCCAGTAAAATCCAGTCTCTAGTCTCCAGTAAAATCCAGTCTCCAGTCTTCAGTCTCCAGTTAAATCCAGTCTCCAGTCTCCAGTAAAATCCAGTCTCCAGTCCCCAGTCTCCAGTAAAATCCAGTCTCCAGTCTCCAGTAAAATCCAGTCTCCAGTAAAATCCAGTCTCCAGTAAAATCCAGTCTCCACTAAAATCCAGTCTCTAGTAAAATCCAGTCTCCAGTAAAATCCAGTCTCCAGTAAAATCCAGTCTCCAGTAAAATCCAGTCTCCAGTCTCCAGTCTCTAGTAAAATCCAGTCTTCAGTCTCTAGTTTCCAGTCTCCAGTAAAATCCAGCCTCCAGTCTCCAGTCTCCAGTATAATCCAGTCTCCAGTCTCCAGTAAAATCCAGTCTCCAGTCTCCAGTAAAATCCAGTCTCCAGTCTCCAGCCTCCAGTAAAATCCAGTCTCCAGTCTCCAGTAAAATCCACTCTCCAGTAAAATCCAATCTCCAGTAAAATCCAGTCTCCAGTAAAATCTAGTCTCCAGTCTCCAGTAAAATCCAGTCTCCAGTAAAATCCAGTCTCCAGCCTCCAGTAAAATTCAGTCTCCAGTCTCAAGTCTCCAGTCTCCAGTCTCCAGTAAAATCCAGTCTCCAGTCTCCAGTAAAATCCAGTTTTCAGTCTCCAGTCTCCAGTAAAATCCAGTCTCCAGTCTCCAGTAAAATCCAGTCTCCAGTAAAATCCAGTCTCCAGTCTCCAGTAAAATCCAGTCGCTAGTCTCCAGTAAAATCCAGTCTCCAGTAAAATCCAGTCTCCAGTCTCCAGTAAAATCCAGTCTCCAGTCTCCAGTCTCCAGTAAAATCCAGTCTCCAGTCTCCAATCTCCAGTAAAATCCAGTCTCCAGCAAAATTCAGTCTCCAGTCTCCAGTAAAATCCAGTCTCCGGTCTCCAGTAAAATCCAGTCTCAAGTCTCCAGTCTCCAGTCTCCATTAAAATCCAGTTTTCAGTCCCCAGTCTCCAGTAAAATCCAGTCTCCAGTCTCCAATCTCCAGTAAAATCCTGTCTCCAGTAAATTCCAGTCTCCAGTCTCCAATAAAATCCAGTCTCCAGCCTCCAGTAAAATTCAGTCTCCAGTCTCAAGTCTGCAGTCTCCAGTCTCCAGTAAAATCCAGTCTCCAGTCTCCAGTAAATCCAGTTTTCAGTCTCCAGTCTCCAGTAAAATCCAGTCTCCAGTCTCCAACTCCAGTAAAATCCAGTCTCCAGTCTCCAGTAAAATCCAGTCTCCCGTCTCCAGTAAAATCCAGTCTCCAGTAAAATCCAGTCTCCAGTCTCTAGTAAAATCCATTCTCGAGTAAAATCCAGTCTCCAGTAAAATCCAGTTCCAGTAAAATCCAGTCTCCAGTAAAATCCAGTCTCCAGTCTCCAGTAAAATCCAGTCTCCAGTAAAATCCAGTCTCCAGTCTCCAATCTCCAGTAAAATACAGTCTCCGGTTAAATCCAGTCTCCAGTAAAATCCAGTCTCCAGTCCCCAGTCTCCAGTAAAATCCAGTCTCCAGTAAAATCCAGTCTCCAGTCTCCAGTAAAATCTAGTCTCCAGTAAAATCCAGTCTCCAGTAAAATCCAGCCTCCAGTAAAATCCAGTCTCCACTAAAATCCAGTCTCTAGTAAAATCCAGTCTCCAGTAAAATCCAGTCTCCAGTAAAATCCAGTCTCCAGTCTCCAGTCTCTAGTAAAATCCAGTCTCCAGTCTCTAGTTTCCAGTCTCCAGTAAAATCCAGCCTCCAGTCTCCAGTCTCCAGTATAATCCAGTCTCCAGTAAAATCCAGTCTCTAGTCTCCAGTCTCCAGTAAAATCCAGTCTCCAGTCTCCAGTAAAATCCAGTCTCCAGTCTCCAGTAAAATCCAGTCTCCAGTCTCCAGTAAAATCCAGTCTCCAGTAAAATCCAGTCTCCAGTCTCCAGTAAAATCCACTCTCCAGTAAAATCCAGTCTCCAGTAAAATCCAGTCTCCAGTAAAATCTAGTCTCCAGGAAAATCCAGTCTCCAGTAAAATCCAGTCTCTAGTAAAATCAAGTCTCCAGTATAATATGGTCTCCAGTAAAATCCAGTCTCCAGTAAAATCCAGTCTCCAGTATAATATGGTCTCCAGTAAAATCCAGTCTCCAGTATCCAGTAAAATCCAGTCTCCAGTCTCCAGTAAAATCCAGTCTCCAGTAAAATCCAGTCTCCAGTCTCCAGTAAAATCCAGTCTCCAGTCCCCAGTCTCTAGTTAAACCCAGTATCCAGTCTCCAGTCTCCAGTAAAATTAAGTCTCGAGTATAATATGGCCTCCAGTAAAATCCAGTCTCCAGTCTCCAGTAAAATCCATTCTCCAGTCCCCAGTCTCTAGTAAAACCCAGTCTCCAGTCTCCAGTAAAATCCAGTCTCCAGTCTCCAGTAAAATCCAGTCTCCAGTAAAATCCAGTCTCCAGTAAAATCCAGTCTCCAGTCTCCAGTAAAATCCAGTCTCCAGTCTCCAGTAAAATCCAGTCTCCAGTCTCCAATCTCCAGTAAAATCCTGTCTCCAGTCTCCAATAAAATCCAGTCTCCAGCCTCCAGTGAAATCCAGTCTCGAGTCTCAAGTCTCCAGTCTCCAGTAAAATCCAGTTTTCAGTCTCCAGTCTCCAGTCAAATCCAGTCTCCAGTCTCCAATCTCCAGTAAAATACAGTCTCCAGTTAAATCCAGTCTCCAGTTAAATCCAGTCTCCAGTCTCCAGTAAAATCCAGTCTCCAGTCCCCAGTCTCCAGTAAAATCCAGTCTCCAGTCTCCAGTAAAATCCAGTCTCCAGTCTCCAGTAAAATCTAGTCTCCAGTAAAATCCAGTCTCCAGTAAAATCCAGCCTCCAGTAAAATCCAGTCTCCACTAAAATCCAGTCTCTAGTAAAATCCAGTCTCCAGTAAAATCCAGTCTCCAGTAAAATCCAGTCTCCAGTCTCCAGTCTCTAGTAAAATCCAGTCTCCAGTCTCTAGTTTCCAGTCTCCAGTAAAATCCAGCCTCCAGTCTCCAGTCTCCAGTATAATCCAGTCTCCAGTAAAATCCAGTCTCTAGTCTCCAGTCTCCAGTAAAATCTAGTCTCCAGTCTCCAGTAAAATCCAGTCTCCAGTCTCCAGTAAAATCCAGTCTCCAGTCTCCAGCCTCCAGTAAAATCCAGTCTCCAGTCTCCAGTAAAATCCACTCTCCAGTAAAATCCAGTCTCCAGTAAAATCCAGTCTCCAGTAAAATCTAGTCTCCAGGAAAATCCAGTCTCCAGTAAAATCCAGTCTCTAGTAAAATCAAGTCTCCAGTATAATATGGTCTCCAGTAAAATCCAGTCTCCAGTAAAATCCAGTCTCCAGTATAATATGGTCTCCAGTAAAATCCAGTCTCCAGTATCCAGTAAAATCCAGTCTCCAGTCTCCAGTAAAATCCAGTCTCCAGTAAAATCCAGTCTCCAGTCTCCAGTAAAATCCAGTCTCCAGTCCCCAGTCTCTAGTTAAACCCAGTATCCAGTCTCCAGTCTCCAGTAAAATCCAGTCTCCAGTCTCCAGTCTCCAGTAAAATCCAGTCTCCAGTAAAATCCAGTCTCCAGTTAAATCCAGTCTCCAGTAAAATCCAGTCTCCACTAAAATCCAGTCTCTAGTAAAATCCAGTCTCCAGTAAAATCCAGTCTCCAGTAAAATCCAGTCTCCAGTAAAATTAAGTCTCGAGTATAATATGGCCTCCAGTAAAATCCAGTCTCCAGTCTCAAGTCTCCATTAAAATCCAGTCTCCAGTAAAATCCAGTCTCCAGTCTCCAGTAAAATCCAGTCTCCAGTCCCCAGTCTCTAGTAAAACCCAGTCTCCAGTCTCCAGTCTCCAGTAAAATCCAGTCTCCAGTCTCCAGTAAAATCCAGTCTCCAGTAAAATCCAGTAAAATCCAGTAAAATCAAGTAAAATCCAGTAAAATCCAGTAAAATCTAGTCTCCAGTCTCCAGTAAAATCCAGTAAAATCCAGTCTCCAGACTCCAGTCTCCAGCAAAATCCAGTAAAATCCAGTCTCCAGTCTCCAGTCTCCAGAAAAATCCAGTCTCCAGTCTCCAGTAAAATCCAGTCTCCAGTCTCCAGTAAAATCCAGTCTCCAGTCTACAGTAAAATCCAGTCTCCAGTCTCCAGTAAAATGCAGTCTCTAGTCTCCTGTAAAATCCAGTCTCTAGTCTCCAGTAAAATCCAGTCTCCAGTCTCCAGTAAAATCCAGTGTCCAGTCTCCAGTCTGCAGTAAAATCCAGTCTCCAGTCTCCAGTAAAATCCAGTCTCCTGTCTCCAGTAAAATCCAGTCTCCAGTCTCCAATCTCCAGTAAAATCCTGTCTCCAGTCTCCAATAAAATCCAGTCTCCAGCCTCCAGTAAAATCCAGTCTCCAGTCTCTAGTCTCCAGTCTCCAGTATCCAGTCTCCAGTCTCCAGTAAAATCCAGTCTCATGTAAAATCCAGTCTCCAGTAAAATCCAGTCTCCAGTAAAATCCAGTCTACAGTAAAATCCAGTCTCCAGTAAAATCCAGTCTCCAGTAAAATCCAGTCTCCACTCTCCAGTTAAATCCAGTCTCCAGTCTCCAGTCTCCAGTAAAATCCAGTCTCCAGTCTCCAGTAAAATCCAGTCTCCAGTAGAATCCAGTCTCCAGCCTCCAGTAAAATCCAGTCTCCAGTCTCCAGTAAAATCCAGTCTCTAGTCTCCAGTAAAATCCAGTCTCTAGTCTCCAGTAAAATCCAGTCTCCAGTCTTCAGTCTCCAGTTAAATCCAGTCTCCAGTCTCCAGTAAAATCCAGTCTCCAGTCCCCAGTCTCCAGTAAAATCCAGTCTCCAGTCTCCAGTCTCCAGTAAAATCTAGTCTCCAGTAAAATCCAGTCTCCAGTAAAATCCAGTCTCCACTAAAATCCAGTCTCTAGTAAAATCCAGTCTCCAGTAAAATCCAGTCTCCAGTAAAATCCAGTCTCCAGTAAAATCCAGTCTCCAGTCTCCAGTCTCTAGTAAAATCCAGTCTTCAGTCTCTAGTTTCCAGTCTCCAGTAAAATCCAGCCTCCAGTCTCCAGTCTCCAGTATAATCCAGTCTCCAGTCTCCAGTAAAATCCAGTCTCCAGTCTCCAGTAAAATCCAGTCTCCAGTCTCCAGCCTCCAGTAAAATCCAGTCTCCAGTCTCCAGTAAAATCCACTCTCCAGTAAAATCCAATCTCCAGTAAAATCCAGTCTCCAGTAAAATCTAGTCTCCAGTCTCCAGTAAAATCCAGTCTCCAGTAAAATCCAGTCTCCAATAAAATCCAGTCTCCAGCCTCCAGTAAAATTCAGTCTCCAGTCTCAAGTCTCCAGTCTCCAGTCTCCAGTAAAATCCAGTCTCCAGTCTCCAGTAAAATCCAGTTTTCAGTCTCCAGTCTCCAGTAAAATCCAGTCTCCAGTCTCCAGTAAAATCCAGTCTCCAGTAAAATCCAGTCTCCAGTCTCCAGTAAAATCCAGTCTCCAGTCTCCAGTAAAATCCAGTCGCTAGTCTCCAGTAAAATCCAGTCTCCAGTAAAATCCAGTCTCCAGTCTCCAGTCTGCAGTAAAATCCAGTCTCCAGTCTCCAGTAAAATCCAGTCTCCAGTCTCCAGTCTCCAGTAAAATCCAGTCTCCAGTCTCCAATCTCCAGTAAAATCCAGTCTCCAGCAAAATTCAGTCTCCAGTCTCCAGTAAAATCCAGTCTCCGGTCTCCAGTAAAATCCAGTCTCAAGTCTCCAGTCTCCAGTCTCCATTAAAATCCAGTTTTCAGTCCCCAGTCTCCAGTAAAATCCAGTCTCCAGTCTCCAATCTCCAGTAAAATCCTGTCTCCAGTAAATTCCAGTCTCCAGTCTCCAATAAAATCCAGTCTCCAGCCTCCAGTAAAATTCAGTCTCCAGTCTCAAGTCTGCAGTCTCCAGTCTCCAGTAAAATCCAGTCTCCAGTCTCCAGTAAATCCAGTTTTCAGTCTCCAGTCTCCAGTAAAATCCAGTCTCCAGTCTCCAACTCCAGTAAAATCCAGTCTCCAGTCTCCAGTAAAATCCAGTCTCCCGTCTCCAGTAAAATCCAGTCTCCAGTAAAATCCAGTCTCCAGTCTCTAGTAAAATCCATTCTCGAGTAAAATCCAGTCTCCAGTAAAATCCAGTTGCAGTAAAATCCAGTCTCCAGTAAAATCCAGTCTCCAGTCTCCAGTAAAATCCAGTCTCCAGTAAAATCCAGTCTCCAGTCTCCAATCTCCAGTAAAATACAGTCTCCAGTTAAATCCAGTCTCCAGTCTCCAGTAAAATCCAGTCTCCAGTCCCCAGTCTCCAGTAAAATCCAGTCTCCAGTCTCCAGTAAAATCCAGTCTCCAGTCTCCAGTAAAATCTAGTCTCCAGTAAAATCCAGTCTCCAGTAAAATCGAGCCTCCAGTAAAATCCAGTCTCCACTAAAATCCAGTCTCTAGTAAAATCCAGTCTCCAGTAAAATCCAGTCTCCAGTCTCCAGTCTCTAGTAAAATGCAGTCTCCAGTCTCTAGTTTCCAGTCTCCAGTAAAATCCAGCCTCCAGTCTCCAGTCTCCAGTATAATCCAGTCTCCAGTAAAATCCAGTCTCTAGTCTCCAGTCTCCAGTAAAATCCAGTCTCCAGTCTCCAGTAAAATCCAGTCTCCAGTCTCCAGTAAAATCCAGTCTCCAGTCTCCAGCCTCCAGTAAAATCCAGTCTCCAGTCTCCAGTAAAATCCACTCTCCAGTAAAATCCAGTCTCCAGTAAAATCCAGTCTCCAGTAAAATCTAGTCTCCAGGAAAATCCAGTCTCCAGTAAAATCCAGTCTCTAGTAAAATCAAGTCTCCAGTATAATATGGTCTCCAGTAAAATCCAGTCTCCAGTAAAATCCAGTCTCCAGTATAATATGGTCTCCAGTAAAATCCAGTCTCCAGTATCCAGTAAAATCCAGTCTCCAGTCTCCAGTAAAATCCAGTCTCCAGTAAAATCCAGTCTCCAGTCTCCAGTAAAATCCAGTCTCCAGTCCCCAGTCTCTAGTTAAACCCAGTATCCAGTCTCCAGTCTCCAGTAAAATCCAGTCTCCAGTCTCCAGTAAAATCCAGTCTCCAGTAAAATCCAGTCTCCAGTTAAATCCAGTCTCCAGTAAAATCCAGTCTCCACTAAAATCCAGTCTCTAGTAAAATCCAGTTTCCAGTAAAATCCAGTCTCCAGTAAAATCCAGTCTCCAGTAAAATTAAGTCTCGAGTATAATATGGCCTCCAGTAAAATCCAGTCTCCAGTAAAAACCAGTCTCCAGTCTCAAGTCTCCATTAAAATCCAGTCTCCAGTAAAATCCAGTCTCCAGTCTCCAGTAAAATCCAGTCTCCAGTCCCCAGTCTCTAGTAAAACCCAGTCTCCAGTCTCCAGTCTCCAGTAAAATCCAGTCTCCAGTCTCCAGTCTCCAGTAAAATCCAGTCTCCAGTAAAATCCAGTCTCCAGTCTCCAGTAAAATCCAGTAAAATCCAGTAAAATCAAGTAAAATCCAGTAAAATCCAGTAAAATCTAGTCTCCAGTCTCCAGTAAAATCCAGTAAAATCCAGTCTCCAGACTCCAGTCTCCAGCAAAATCCAGTAAAATCCAGTCTCCAGTCTCCAGTCTCCAGAAAAATCCAGTCTCCAGTCTCCAGTAAAATCCAGTCTCCAGTCTCCAGTAAAATCCAGTCTCCAGTCTACAGTAAAATCCAGTCTCCAGTCTCCAGTAAAATGCAGTCTCTAGTCTCCTGTAAAATCCAGTCTCTAGTCTCCAGTAAAATCCAGTCTCCAGTCTCCAGTAAAATCCAGTGTCCAGTCTCCAGTCTGCAGTAAAATCCAGTCTCCAGTCTCCAGTAAAATCCAGTCTCCAGTCTCCAGTAAAATCCAGTCTCCAGTCTCCAGTAAAATCCAGTCTCCAGTCTCCAATCTCCAGTAAAATCCTGTCTCCAGTCTCCAATAAAATCCAGTCTCCAGCCTCCAGTAAAATCCAGTCTCCAGTCTCTAGTCTCCAGTCTCCAGTCTCCAGTATCCAGTCTCCAGTCTCCAGTAAAATCCAGTCTCATGTAAAATCCAGTCTCCAGTAAAATCCAGTCTCCAGTAAAATCCAGTCTACAGTAAAATCCAGTCTCCAGTAAAATCCAGTCTCCAGTAAAATCCAGTCTCCAGTAAAATCCAGTCTCCAGTAAAATCCAGCCTCCAGTCTCCAGTAAAATCCAGTCTCCAGTCTCCAGTAAAATCCAGTCTCCAGTAAAATCCAGTCTCCAGTCTCCAGTAAAATCCAGTCTCCAGTCTCCAGTAAAATCCAGTCTCTAGTCTCCAGTAAAATCCAGTCTCCAGTAAAATCCAGTCTCCAGTCTCCAGTCTGCAGTAAAATCCAGTCTCCAGTAAAATCCAGTCTCCAGTCTCCAGTAAAATCCAGTCTCCAGTCTCCAATCTCCAGCAAAATTCAGGCTCCAGTCTCCAGTAAAATCCAGTCTCCAGTCTCCAGTAAAATCCAGTCTCCAGTCTCAAGTCTCCAGTCTCCAGTAAAATCCAGTTTGCAGTCTCCAGTCTCCAGTAAAATCCAGTCTCCAGTCTCCAGTAAAATCCAGTCTCCAGTCTCCAGTAAAATCCAGTCTCCAGTAAAATCCAGTCTCCAGTCTCTAGTCTCCAGTCTCCAGTATCCAGTCTCCAGTAAAATCCAGTCTCCAGTAAAATCCAGTCTCGAGTAAAATCCAGTCTCCAGTAAAATCCAGTCTCCAGTAAAATCCAGTCTCCAGTAAAATCCAGTCTCCAGTAAAATCCGGTCTCCAGTAAAATCCAGTCTCCAGTAAAATCCAGTCTCCAGTAAAATCCAGTCTCCAGTCTCTAGTGAAATCCAGTCTCCAGTAAAATCCAGTCTCCAGTAAAATCCAGTTCCAGTAAAATCCAGTCTCCAGTAAAATCCAGTCTCCAGTAAATTCCAGTCTCCAGTAAAATCCAGTCTCCACTCTCCAGTTAAATCCAGTCTCCAGTCTCCAGTCTCCAGTAAAATCCAGTCTCCAGTAAAATCCAGTCTCCAGTAGAATCCAGTCTCCAGCCTCCAGTAAAATCCAGTCTCCAGTCTCCAGTAAAATCCAGTCTCTAGTCTCCAGTAAAATCCAGTCTCTAGTCTCCAGTAAAATCCAGTCTCCAGTCTTCAGTCTCCAGTTAAATCCAGTCTCCAGTCTCCAGTAAAATCCAGTCTCCAGTCTCCAGTAAAATCCAGTCTCCAGTAAAATCCAGTCTCCAGTTAAATCCAGTCTCCAGTAAAATCCAGTCTCCACTAAAATCCAGTCTCTAGTAAAATCCAGTTTCCAGTAAAATCCAGTCTCCAGTAAAATCCAGTCTCCAGTAAAATTAAGTCTCGAGTATAATATGGCCTCCAGTAAAATCCAGTCTCCAGTAAAAACCAGTCTCCAGTCTCAAGTCTCCATTAAAATCCAGTCTCCAGTAAAATCCAGTCTCCAGTCTCCAGTAAAATCCAGTCTCCAGTCCCCAGTCTCTAGTAAAACCCAGTCTCCAGTCTCCAGTCTCCAGTAAAATCCAGTCTCCAGTCTCCAGTCTCCAGTAAAATCCAGTCTCCAGTAAAATCCAGTCTCCAGTCTCCAGTAAAATCCAGTAAAATCCAGTAAAATCAAGTAAAATCCAGTAAAATCCAGTAAAATCTAGTCTCCAGTCTCCAGTAAAATCCAGTAAAATCCAGTCTCCAGACTACAGTCTCCAGCAAAATCCAGTAAAATCCAGTCTCCAGTCTCCAGTCTCCAGAAAAATCCAGTCTCCAGTCTCCAGTAAAATCCAGTCTCCAGTCTCCAGTAAAATCCAGTCTCCAGTCTACAGTAAAATCCAGTCTCCAGTCTCCAGTAAAATGCAGTCTCTAGTCTCCTGTAAAATCCAGTCTCTAGTCTCCAGTAAAATCCAGTCTCCAGTCTCCAGTAAAATCCAGTGTCCAGTCTCCAGTCTGCAGTAAAATCCAGTCTCCAGTCTCCAGTAAAATCCAGTCTCCAGTCTCCAGTAAAATCCAGTCTCCAGTCTCCAGTAAAATCCAGTCTCCAGTCTCCAATCTCCAGTAAAATCCTGTCTCCAGTCTCCAATAAAATCCAGTCTCCAGCCTCCAGTAAAATCCAGTCTCCAGTCTCTAGTCTCCAGTCTCCAGTATCCAGTCTCCAGTCTCCAGTAAAATCCAGTCTCATGTAAAATCCAGTCTCCAGTAAAATCCAGTCTCCAGTAAAATCCAGTCTACAGTAAAATCCAGTCTCCAGTAAAATCCAGTCTCCAGTAAAATCCAGTCTCCAGTAAAATCCAGTCTCCAGTAAAATCCAGCCTCCAGTCTCCAGTAAAATCCAGTCTCCAGTCTCCAGTAAAATCCAGTCTCCAGTAAAATCCAGTCTCCAGTCTCCAGTAAAATCCAGTCTCCAGTCTCCAGTAAAATCCAGTCTCTAGTCTCCAGTAAAATCCAGTCTCCAGTAAAATCCAGTCTCCAGTCTCCAGTCTGCAGTAAAATCCAGTCTCCAGTAAAATCCAGTCTCCAGTCTCCAGTAAAATCCAGTCTCCAGTCTCCAATCTCCAGCAAAATTCAGGCTCCAGTCTCCAGTAAAATCCAGTCTCCAGTCTCCAGTAAAATCCAGTCTCCAGTCTCAAGTCTCCAGTCTCCAGTAAAATCCAGTTTGCAGTCTCCAGTCTCCAGTAAAATCCAGTCTCCAGTAAAATCCAGTCTCCAGTCTCCAGTAAAATCCAGTCTCCAGTCTCTAGTCTCCAGTCTCCAGTATCCAGTCTCCAGTAAAATCCAGTCTCCAGTAAAATCCAGTCTCGAGTAAAATCCAGTCTCCAGTAAAATCCAGTCTCCAGTAAAATCCAGTCTCCTGTAAAATCCAGTCTCCAGTAAAATCCTGTCTCCAGTAAAATCCAGTCTCCAGTAAAATCCGGTCTCCAGTAAAATCCAGTCTCCAGTAAAATCCAGTCTCCAGTAAAATCCAGTCTCCAGTCTCTAGTGAAATCCAGTCTCCAGTAAAATCCAGTCTCCAGTAAAATCCAGTTCCAGTAAAATCCAGTCTCCAGTAAAATCCAGTCTCCAGTAAATTCCAGTCTCCAGTAAAATCCAGTCTCCACTCTCCAGTTAAATCCAGTCTCCAGTCTCCAGTCTCCAGTAAAATCCAGTCTCCAGTAAAATCCAGTCTCCAGTAGAATCCAGTCTCCAGCCTCCAGTAAAATCCAGTCTCCAGTCTCCAGTAAAATCCAGTCTCTAGTCTCCAGTAAAATCCAGTCTCTAGTCTCCAGTAAAATCCAGTCTCCAGTCTTCAGTCTCCAGTTAAATCCAGTCTCCAGTCTCCAGTAAAATCCAGTCTCCAGTCCCCAGTCTCCAGTAAAATCCAGTCTCTAGTCTCCAGTCTCCAGTAAAATCCAGTCTCCAGTCTCCAGTAAAATCTAGTCTCCAGTAAAATCCAGTCTCCAGTAAAATCCAGTCTCCAGTAAAATCCAGTCTCCACTAAAATCCAGTCTCTAGTAAAATCCAGTCTCCAGTAAAATCCAGTCTCCAGTAAAATCCAGTCTCCAGTAAAATCCAGTCTCCAGTCTCCAGTCTCTAGTAAAATCCAGTCTTCAGTCTCTAGTTTCCAGTCTCCAGTAAAATCCAGCCTCCAGTCTCCTGTCTCCAGTATAATCCAGTCTCCAGTCTCCAGTAAAATCCAGTCTCCAGTCTCCAGTAAAATCCAGTCTCCAGTCTCCAGCCTCCAGTAAAATCCAGTCTCCAGTCTCCAGTAAAATCCACTCTCCAGTAAAATCCAATCTCCAGTAAAATCCAGTCTCCAGTAAAATCTAGTCTCCAGTCTCCAGTAAAATCCAGTCTCCAGTAAAATCCAGTCTCCAATAAAATCCAGTCTCCAGCCTCCAGTAAAATTCAGTCTCCAGTCTCAAGTCTCCAGTCTCCAGTCTCCAGTAAAATCCAGTCTCCAGTCTCCAGTAAAATCCAGTTTTCAGTCTCCAGTCTCCAGTAAAATCCAGTCTCCAGTCTCCAACTCCAGTAAAATCCAGTCTCCAGTCTCCAACTCCAGTAAAATCCAGTCTCCAGTCTCCAGTGAAATCCAGTCTCCAGTCTCCAGTAAAATCCAGTCTCCAGTAAAATCCAGTCTCCAGTCTCCAGTAAAATCTAGTCTCCAATAAAATCCAGTCTCGAGCCTCCAGTAAAATTCAGTCTCCAGTCTCAAGTCTCCAGTCTCCAGTCTCCAGTAAAATCCAGTCTCCAGTCTCCAGTAAAATTCAGTTTTCAGTCTCCAGTCTCCAGTAAAATCCAGTCTCCAGTCTCCAGTCTCCAACTCCAGTAAAATCCAGTCTCCAGTCTCCAACTCCAGTAAAATCCAGTCTCCAGTCTCCAGTCTACAGTCTCCAGTAAAATCCAGTCTCCAGTCTCCAGTAAAATCCAGTCTCCAGTCTCCAGTAAAATCCAGTCTCCAGTAAAATCCAGTCTCCAGTCTCTAGTAAAATCCAGTCTCCAGTAAAATCCAGTCTCCAGTAAAATCCAGTCTCCAGTGTCCAGTAAAATCCAGTCTCCAGTAAAATCCAGTCTCCAGTCTCCAATCTCCAGTAAAATACAGTCTCCAGTCTCCAGTAAAATCCAGTCTCCAGTCTCCAGTCTCCAGTAAAATCTAGTCTCCAGTAAAATCTAGTCTCCAGTAAAATCCAGTGTCCAGTAAAATCCAGTCTCCACTAAAATCCAGTCTCCACTAAAATCCAGTCTCTAGTAAAATCCAGTCTCCAGGAAAATCCAGTCTCCAGTAAAATCCAGTCTCCAGTAAAATCCAGTCTCCAGTCTCCAGTCTCTAGTAAAATCCAGTCTCCAGTCTCTAGTTTCCAGTCTCCAGTAAAATCCAGCCTCCAGTCTCCAGTCTCCAGTATAATCCAATCTCCAGTAAAATCCAGTCTCTAGTCTCCAGTGTCCAGTAAAATCCAGTCTCCAGTCTCCAGTAAAATCCAGTCTCCAGTCTCCAGCCTCCAGTAAAATCCAGTCTCCAGTGTCCAGTAAAATCCACTCTCCAGTAAAATCCAGTCTCCAGTAAAATCCAGTCTCCAGTAAAATCTAGTCTCCAGTCTCCAGTAAAATCCAGTCTCCAGTCTCTAGTAAAATCCATTCTCGAGTAAAATCCAGTCTCCAGTAAAATCCAGTTCCAGTAAAATCCAGTCTCCAGTAAACTCCAGTCTCCAGTCTCCAGTAAAATCCAGTCTCCAGTAAAATCCAGTCTCCAGTCTCCAATCTCCAGTAAAATACAGTCTCCAGTTAAATCCAGTCTCCAGTCTCCAGTAAAATCCAGTCTCCAGTCCCCAGTCTCCAGTAAAATCCAGTCTCCAGTCTCCAGTAAAATCTAGTCTCCAGTAAAATCCAGTCTCCAGTAAAATCCAGCCTCCAGTAAAATCCAGTCTCCACTAAAATCCAGTCTCTAGTAAAATCCAGTCTCCAGTAAAATCCAGTCTCCAGTAAAATCCAGTCTCCAGTCTCCAGTCTCTAGTAAAATCCAGTCTCCAGTCTCTAGTTTCCAGTCTCCAGTAAAATCCAGCCTCCAGTCTCCAGTATAATCCAGTCTCCAGTAAAATCCAGTCTCTAGTCTCCAGTCTCCAGTAAAATCTAGTCTCCAGTCTCCAGTAAAATCCAGTCTCCAGTCTCCAGTAAAATCCAGTCTCCAGCCTCCAGTAAAATCCAGTCTCCAGTCTCCAGTAAAATCCACTCTCCAGTAATATCCAGTCTCCAGTAAAATCCAGTCTCCAGTAAAATCTAGTCTCCAGGAAAATCCAGTCTCCAGTAAAATCCAGTCTCTAGTAAAATCAAGTCTCCACTATAATATGGTCTCCAGTAAAATCCAGTCTCCAGTAAAATCCAGTCTCCAGTATAATATGGTCTCCAGTAAAATCCAGTCTCCAGTATCCAGTAAAATCCAGTCTCCAGTCTCCAGTAAAATCCAGTCTCCAGTAAAATCCAGTCTCCAGTCTCCAGTAAAATCCAGTCTCCAGTCCCCAGTCTCTAGTTAAACCCAGTATCCAGTCTCCAGTCTCCAGTAAAATCCAGTCTCCAGTCTCGAGTCTCCAGTAAAATCCAGTCTCCAGTAAAATCCAGTCTCCAGTCTCCAGTAAAATCCAGTAAAATCCAGTAAAATCAAGTAAAATCCAGTAAAATCCAGTAAAATCTAGTCTCCAGTCTCCAGTAAAATCCAGTAAAATCCAGTCTCCAGACTCCAGTCTCCAGCAAAATCCAGTAAAATCCAGTCTCCAGTCTCCAGTAAAATCCAGTCTCCAGTCTACAGTAAAATCCAGTCTCCAGTCTCCAGTAAAATGCAGTCTCTAGTCTCCTGTAAAATCCAGTCTCTAGTCTCCAGTAAAATCCAGTCTCCAGTCTCCAGTAAAATCCAGTGTCCAGTCTCCAGTCTGCAGTAAAATCCAGTCTCCAGTCTCCAGTAAAATCCAGTCTCCAGTCTCCAGTAAAATCCAGTCTCCAGTCTCCAGTAAAATCCAGTCTCCAGTCTCCAATCTCCAGTAAAATCCTGTCTCCAGTCTCCAATAAAATCCAGTCTCCAGCCTCCAGTAAAATCCAGTCTCCAGTCTCTAGTCTCCAGTCTCCAGTATCCAGTCTCCAGTCTCCAGTAAAATCCAGTCTCATGTAAAATCCAGTCTCCAGTAAAATCCAGTCTCCAGTAAAATCCAGTCTACAGTAAAATCCAGTCTCCAGTAAAATCCAGTCTCCAGTAAAATCCAGTCTCCAGTAAAATCCAGTCTCCAGTAAAATCCAGCCTCCAGTCTCCAGTAAAATCCAGTCTCCAGTCTCCAGTAAAATCCAGTCTCCAGTAAAATCCAGTCTCCAGTCTCCAGTAAAATCCAGTCTCCAGTCTCCAGTAAAATCCAGTCTCTAGTCTCCAGTAAAATCCAGTCTCCAGTAAAATCCAGTCTCCAGTCTGCAGTAAAATCCAGTCTCCAGTAAAATCCAGTCTCCAGTCTCCAGTAAAATCCAGTCTCCAGTCTCCAATCTCCAGCAAAATTCAGGCTCCAGTCTCCAGTAAAATCCAGTCTCCGGTCTCCAGTAAAATCCAGTCTCCAGTCTCAAGTCTCCAGACTCCAGTAAAATCCAGTTTGCAGTCTCCAGTCTCCAGTAAAATCCAGTCTCCAGTCTCCAGTAAAATCCAGTCTCCAGTCTCCAGTAAAATCCAGTCTCCAGTAAAATCCAGTCTCCAGTCTCTAGTCTCCAGTCTCCAGTATCCAGTCTCCAGTAAAATCCAGTCTCCAGTAAAATCCAGTCTCGAGTAAAATCCAGTCTCCAGTAAAATCCAGTCTCCAGTAAAATCCAGTCTCCAGTAAAATCCAGTCTCCAGTAAAATCCTGTCTCCAGTAAAATCCAGTCTCCAGTAAAATCCGGTCTCCAGTAAAATCCAGTCTCCAGTAAAATCCAGTCTCCAGTAAAATCCAGTCTCCAGTCTCTAGTGAAATCCAGTCTCCAGTAAAATCCAGTCTCCAGTAAAATCCAGTTCCAGTAAAATCCAGTCTCCAGTAAAATCCAGTCTCCAGTAAATTCCAGTCTCCACTAAAATCCAGTCTCCACTCTCCAGTTAAATCCAGTCTCCAGTCTCCAGTCTCCAGTAAAATCCAGTCTCCAGTAAAATCCAGTCTCCAGTAGAATCCAGTCTCCAGCCTCCAGTAAAATCCAGTCTCCAGTCTCCAGTAAAATCCAGTCTCTAGTCTCCAGTAAAATCCAGTCTCTAGTCTCCAGTAAAATCCAGTCTCCAGTCTTCAGTCTCCAGTTAAATCCAGTCTCCAGTCTCCAGTAAAATCCAGTCTCCAGTCCCCAGTCTCCAGTAAAATCCAGTCTCTAGTCTCCAGTCTCCAGTAAAATCCAGTCTCCAGTCTCCAGTAAAATCTAGTCTCCAGTAAAATCCAGTCTCCAGTAAAATCCAGTCTCCAGTAAAATCCAGTCTCCACTAAAATCCAGTCTCTAGTAAAATCCAGTCTCCAGTAAAATCCAGTCTCCAGTAAAATCCAGTCTCCAGTAAAATCCAGTCTCCAGTCTCCAGTCTCTAGTAAAATCCAGTCTTCAGTCTCTAGTTTCCAGTCTCCAGTAAAATCCAGCCTCCAGTCTCCAGTCTCCAGTATAATCCAGTCTCCAGTCTCCAGTAAAATCCAGTCTCCAGTCTCCAGTAAAATCCAGTCTCCAGTCTCCAGCCTCCAGTAAAATCCAGTCTCCAGTAAAATCCACTCTCCAGTAAAATCCAATCTCCAGTAAAATCCAGTCTCCAGTAAAATCTAGTCTCCAGTCTCCAGTAAAATCCAGTCTCCAGTAAAATCCAGTCTCCAATAAAATCCAGTCTCCAGCCTCCAGTAAAATTCAGTCTCCAGTCTCAAGTCTCCAGTCTCCAGTCTCCAGTAAAATCCAGTCTCCAGTCTCCAGTAAAATCCAGTTTTCAGTCTCCAGTCTCCAGTAAAATCCAGTCTCCAGTCTCCAACTCCAGTAAAATCCAGTCTCCAGTCTCCAACTCCAGTAAAATCCAGTCTCCAGTCTCCAGTGAAATCCAGTCTCCAGTCTCCAGTAAAATCCAGTCTCCAGTAAAATCCAGTCTCCAGTCTCCAGTAAAATCTAGTCTCCAATAAAATCCAGTCTCGAGCCTCCAGTAAAATTCAGTCTCCAGTCTCAAGTCTCCAGTCTCCAGTCTCCAGTAAAATCCAGTCTCCAGTCTCCAGTAAAATTCAGTTTTCAGTCTCCAGTCTCCAGTAAAATCCAGTCTCCAGTCTCCAGTCTCCAACTCCAGTAAAATCCAGTCTCCAGTCTCCAACTCCAGTAAAATCCAGTCTCCAGTCTCCAGTCTACAGTCTCCAGTAAAATCCAGTCTCCAGTCTCCAGTAAAATCCAGTCTCCAGTCTCCAGTAAAATCCAGTCTCCAGTAAAATCCAGTCTCCAGTCTCTAGTAAAATCCAGTCTCCAGTAAAATCCAGTCTCCAGTAAAATCCAGTCTCCAGTGTCCAGTAAAATCCAGTCTCCAGTAAAATCCAGTCTCCAGTCTCCAATCTCCAGTAAAATACAGTCTCCAGTCTCCAGTAAAATCCAGTCTCCAGTCTCCAGTCTCCAGTAAAATCTAGTCTCCAGTAAAATCTAGTCTCCAGTAAAATCCAGTGTCCAGTAAAATCCAGTCTCCACTAAAATCCAGTCTCCACTAAAATCCAGTCTCTAGTAAAATCCAGTCTCCAGGAAAATCCAGTCTCCAGTAAAATCCAGTCTCCAGTAAAATCCAGTCTCCAGTCTCCAGTCTCTAGTAAAATCCAGTCTCCAGTCTCTAGTTTCCAGTCTCCAGTAAAATCCAGCCTCCAGTCTCCAGTCTCCAGTATAATCCAATCTCCAGTAAAATCCAGTCTCTAGTCTCCAGTGTCCAGTAAAATCCAGTCTCCAGTCTCCAGTAAAATCCAGTCTCCAGTCTCCAGCCTCCAGTAAAATCCAGTCTCCAGTGTCCAGTAAAATCCACTCTCCAGTAAAATCCAGTCTCCAGTAAAATCCAGTCTCCAGTAAAATCTAGTCTCCAGTCTCCAGTAAAATCCAGTCTCCAGTCTCTAGTAAAATCCATTCTCGAGTAAAATCCAGTCTCCAGTAAAATCCAGTTCCAGTAAAATCCAGTCTCCAGTAAACTCCAGTCTCCAGTCTCCAGTAAAATCCAGTCTCCAGTAAAATCCAGTCTCCAGTCTCCAATCTCCAGTAAAATACAGTCTCCAGTTAAATCCAGTCTCCAGTCTCCAGTAAAATCCAGTCTCCAGTCCCCAGTCTCCAGTAAAATCCAGTCTCCAGTCTCCAGTAAAATCTAGTCTCCAGTAAAATCCAGTCTCCAGTAAAATCCAGCCTCCAGTAAAATCCAGTCTCCACTAAAATCCAGTCTCTAGTAAAATCCAGTCTCCAGTAAAATCCAGTCTCCAGTAAAATCCAGTCTCCAGTCTCCAGTCTCTAGTAAAATCCAGTCTCCAGTCTCTAGTTTCCAGTCTCCAGTAAAATCCAGCCTCCAGTCTCCAGTCTCCAGTATAATCCAGTCTCCAGTAAAATCCAGTCTCTAGTCTCCAGTCTCCAGTAAAATCTAGTCTCCAGTCTCCAGTAAAATCCAGTCTCCAGTCTCCAGTAAAATCCAGTCTCCAGCCTCCAGTAAAATCCAGTCTCCAGTCTCCAGTAAAATCCACTCTCCAGTAATATCCAGTCTCCAGTAAAATACAGTCTCCAGTAAAATCTAGTCTCCAGGAAAATCCAGTCTCCAGTAAAATCCAGTCTCTAGTAAAATCAAGTCTCCAGTATAATATGGTCTCCAGTAAAATCCAGTCTCCAGTAAAATCCAGTCTCCAGTATAATATGGTCTCCAGTAAAATCCAGTCTCCAGTATCCAGTAAAATCCAGTCTCCAGTCTCCAGTAAAATCCAGTCTCCAGTAAAATCCAGTCTCCAGTCTCCAGTAAAATCCAGTCTCCAGTCCCCAGTCTCTAGTTAAACCCAGTATCCAGTCTCCAGTCTCCAGTAAAATCCAGTCTCCAGTCTCCAGTCTCCAGTAAAATCCAGTCTCCAGTAAAATCCAGTCTCCAGTTAAATCCAGTCTCCAGTAAAATCCAGTCTCCACTAAAATCCAGTCTCTAGTAAAATCCAGTCTCCAGTAAAATCCAGTCTCCAGTAAAATCCAGTCTCCAGTAAAATTAAGTCTCGAGTATAATATGGCCTCCAGTAAAATCCAGTCTCCAGTCTCAAGTCTCCATTAAAATCCAGTCTCCAGTAAAATCCAGTCTCCAGTCTCCAGTAAAATCTAGTCTCCAGTCCCCAGTCTCTAGTAAAACCCAGTCTCCAGTCTCCAGTCTCCAGTAAAATCCAGTCTCCAGTCTCCAGTCTCCAGTAAAATCCAGTCTCCAGTAAAATCCAGTCTCCAGTAAAATCCAGTAAAATCCAGTAAAATCAAGTAAAATCCAGTAAAATCCAGTAAAATCTAGTCTCCAGTCTCCAGTAAAATCCAGTAAAATCCAGTCTCCAGACTCCAGTCTCCAGCAAAATCCAGTAAAATCCAGTCTCCAGTCTCCAGTCTCCAGAAAAATCCAGTCTCCAGTCTCCAGTAAAATCCAGTCTCCAGTCTCCAGTAAAATCCAGTCTCCAGTCTACAGTAAAATCCAGTCTCCAGTCTCCAGTAAAATGCAGTCTCTAGTCTCCTGTAAAATCCAGTCTCTAGTCTCCAGTAAAATCCAGTCTCCAGTCTCCAGTAAAATCCAGTGTCCAGTCTCCAGTCTGCAGTAAAATCCAGTCTCCAGTCTCCAGTAAAATCCAGTCTCCTGTCTCCAGTAAAATCCAGTCTCCAGTCTCCAATCTCCAGTAAAATCCTGTCTCCAGTCTCCAATAAAATCCAGTCTCCAGCCTCCAGTAAAATCCAGTCTCCAGTCTCTAGTCTCCAGTCTCCAGTATCCAGTCTCCAGTCTCCAGTAAAATCCAGTCTCATGTAAAATCCAGTCTCCAGTAAAATCCAGTCTCCAGTAAAATCCAGTCTCCAGTAAAATCCAGTCTACAGTAAAATCCAGTCTCCAGTAAAATCCAGTCTCCAGTAAAATCCAGTCTCCACTCTCCAGTTAAATCCAGTCTCCAGTCTCCAGTCTCCAGTAAAATCCAGTCTCCAGTAGAATCCAGTCTCCAGCCTCCAGTAAAATCCAGTCTCCAGTCTCCAGTAAATTCCAGTCTCTAGTCTCCAGTAAAATCCAGTCTCTAGTCTCCAGTAAAATCCAGTCTCCAGTCTTCAGTCTCCAGTTAAATCCAGTCTCCAGTCTCCAGTAAAATCCAGTCTCCAGTCCCCAGTCTCCAGTAAAATCCAGTCTCCAGTCTCCAGTCTCCAGTAAAATCCAGTCTCCAGTTAAATCCAGTCTCCAGTAAAATCCAGTCTCCACTAAAATCCAGTCTCTAGTAAAATCCAGTCTCCAGTAAAATCCAGTCTCCAGTAAAATCCAGTCTCCAGTAAAATTAAGTCTCGAGTATAATATGGCCTCCAGTAAAATCCAGTCTCCAGTCTCAAGTCTTCATTAAAATCCAGTCTCCAGTAAAATCCAGTCTCCAGTCTCCAGTAAAATCCAGTCTCCAGTCCCCAGTCTCTAGTAAAACCCAGTCTCCAGTCTCCAGTCTCCAGTAAAATCCAGTCTCCAGTCTCCAGTCTCCAGTAAAATCCAGTCTCCAGTAAAATCCAGTAAAATCCAGTAAAATCAAGTAAAATCCAGTAAAATCCAGTAAAATCTAGTCTCCAGTCTCCAGTAAAATCCACTAAAATCCAGTCTCCAGACTCCAGTCTCCAGCAAAATCCAGTAAAATCCAGTCTCCAGTCTCCAGTCTCCAGAAAAATCCAGTCTCCAGTCTCCAGTAAAATCCAGTCTCCAGTCTCCAGTAAAATCCAGTCTCCAGTCTACAGTAAAATCCAGTCTCCAGTCTCCAGTAAAATGCAGTCTCTAGTCTCCTGTAAAATCCAGTCTCTAGTCTCCAGTAAAATCCAGTCTCCAGTCTCCAGTAAAATCCAGTGTCCAGTCTCCAGTCTGCAGTAAAATCCAGTCTCCAGTCTCCAGTAAAATCCAGTCTCCTGTCTCCAGTAAAATCCAGTCTCCAGTCTCCAATCTCCAGTAAAATCCTGTCTCCAGTCTCCAATAAAATCCAGTCTCCAGCCTCCAGTAAAATCCAGTCTCCAGTCTCTAGTCTCCAGTCTCCAGTATCCAGTCTCCAGTCTCCAGTAAAATCCAGTCTCATGTAAAATCCAGTCTCCAGTAAAATCCAGTCTCCAGTAAAATCCAGTCTACAGTAAAATCCAGTCTCCAGTAAAATCCAGTCTCCAGTAAAATCCAGTCTCCACTCTCCAGTTAAATCCAGTCTCCAGTCTCCAGTCTCCAGTAAAATCCAGTCTCCAGTAGAATCCAGTCTCCAGCCTCCAGTAAAATCCAGTCTCCAGTCTCCAGTAAATTCCAGTCTCTAGTCTCCAGTAAAATCCAGTCTCTAGTCTCCAGTAAAATCCAGTCTCCAGTCTTCAGTCTCCAGTTAAATCCAGTCTCCAGTCTCCAGTAAAATCCAGTCTCCAGTCCCCAGTCTCCAGTAAAATCCAGTCTCCAGTCTCCAGTCTCCAGTAAAATCCAGTCTCCAGTAAAATCCAGTCTCCACTAAAATCCAGTCTCTAGTACAATCCAGTCTCCAGTAAAATCCAGTCTCCAGTAAAATCCAGTCTCCAGTAAAATCCAGTCTCCAGTCTCCAGTCTCTAGTAAAATCCAGTCTTCAGTCTCTAGTTTCCAGTCTCCAGTAAAATCCAGCCTCCAGTCTCCAGTCTCCAGTATAATCCAGTCTCCAGTCTCCAGTAAAATCCAGTCTCCAGTCTCCAGTAAAATCCAGTCTCCAGTCTCCAGCCTCCAGTAAAATCCAGTCTCCAGTCTCCAGTAAAATCCACTCTCCAGTAAAATCCAATCTCCAGTAAAATTCAGTCTCCAGTCTCAAGTCTCCAGTCTCCAGTCTCCAGTAAAATCCAGTCTCCAGTCTCCAGTAAAATCCAGTCTCCAGTAAAATCCAGTCTCCAGTCTCCAGTAAAATCCAGTCTCCAGTCCCCAGTCTCTAGTAAAACCCAGTCTCCAGTCTCCAGTCTCCAGTAAAATCCAGTCTCCAGTCTCCAGTCTCCAGTAAAATCCAGTCTCCAGTAAAATCCAGTCTCCAGTCTCCAGTAAAATCCAGTAAAATCCAGTAAAATCAAGTAAAATCCAGTAAAATCCAGTAAAATCTAGTCTCCAGTCTCCAGTAAAATCCAGTAAAATCCAGTCTCCAGACTCCAGTCTCCAGCAAAATCCAGTAAAATCCAGTCTCCAGTCTCCAGTCTCCAGAAAAATCCAGTCTCCAGTCTCCAGTAAAATCCAGTCTCCAGTCTCCAGTAAAATCCAGTCTCCAGTCTACAGTAAAATCCAGTCTCCAGTCTCCAGTAAAATGCAGTCTCTAGTCTCCTGTAAAATCCAGTCTCTAGTCTCCAGTAAAATCCAGTCTCCAGTCTCCAGTAAAATCCAGTCTCCAGTCTCCAGTAAAATCCAGTCTCCAGTCTCCAGTAAAATCCAGTCTCCAGTCTCCAGTAAAATCCAGTCTCCAGTCTCCAATCTCCAGTAAAATCCAGTCTCCAGTCTCTAGTCTCCAGTCTCCAGTATCCAGTCTCCAGTCTCCAGTAAAATCCAGTCTCATGTAAAATCCAGTCTCCAGTAAAATCCAGTCTCCAGTAAAATCCAGTCTACAGTAAAATCCAGTCTCCAGTAAAATCCAGTCTCCAGTAAAATCCAGTCTCCAGTAAAATCCAGTCTCCAGTAAAATCCAGCCTCGAGTCTCCAGTAAAATCCAGTCTCCAGTAAAATCCAGTCTCCAGTCTCCAGTAAAATCCAGTCTCCAGTCTCCAGTAAAATCCAGTCTCTAGTCTCCAGTAAAATCCAGTCTCCAGTAAAATCCAGTCTCCAGTATCCAGTCTGCAGTAAAATCCAGTCTCCAGTAAAATCCAGTCTCCAGTCTCCAGTAAAATCCAGTCTCCAGTCTCCAATCTCCAGCAAAATTCAGGCTCCAGTCTCCAGTAAAATCCAGTCTCCGGTCTCCAGTAAAATCCAGTCTCCAGTCTCAAGTCTCCAGTCTCCAGTAAAATCCAGTTTTCAGTCTCCAGTCTCCAGTAAAATCCAGTCTCCAGTCTCCAGTAAAATCCAGTCTCCAGTCTCCAGTAAAATCCAGTCTCCAGTAAAATCCAGTCTCCAGTCTCTAGTCTCCAGTCTCCAGTATCCAGTCTCCAGTAAAATCCAGTCTCCAGTAAAATCCAGTCTCGAGTAAAATCCAGTCTCCAGTAAAATCCAGTCTCCAGTAAAATCCAGTCTCCAGTAAAATCCAGTCTCCAGTAAAATCCTGTCTCCAGTAAAATCCAGTCTCCAGTAAAATCCGGTCTCCAGTAAAATCCAGTCTCCAGTAAAATCCAGTCTCCAGTAAAATCCAGTCTCCAGTCTCTAGTGAAATCCAGTCTCCAGTAAAATCCAGTCTCCAGTAAAATCCAGTTCCAGTAAAATCCAGTCTCCAGTAAAATCCAGTCTCCAGTAAATTCCAGTCTCCAGTAAAATCCAGTCTCCACTCTCCAGTTAAATCCAGTCTCCAGTCTCCAGTCTCCAGTAAAATCCAGTCTCCAGTAAAATCCAGTCTCCAGTAGAATCCAGTCTCCAGCCTCCAGTAAAATCCAGTCTCCAGTCTCCAGTAAAATCCAGTCTCTAGTCTCCAGTAAAATCCAGTCTCTAGTCTCCAGTAAAATCCAGTCTCCAGTCTTCAGTCTCCAGTTAAATCCAGTCTCCAGTAAAATCCAGTCTCCAGTCCCCAGTCTCCAGTAAAATCCAGTCTCTAGTCTCCAGTCTCCAGTAAAATCCAGTCTCCAGTCTCCAGTAAAATCTAGTCTCCAGTAAAATCCAGTCTCTAGTAAAATCCAGTCTCCAGTAAAATCCAGTCTCCAGTAAAATCCAGTCTCCAGTAAAATCCAGTCTCCAGTCTCCAGTCTCTAGTAAAATCCAGTCTTCAGTCTCTAGTTTCCAGTCTCCAGTAAAATCCAGCCTCCAGTCTCCAGTCTCCAGTATAATCCAGTCTCCAGTCTCCAGTAAAATCCAGTCTCCAGTCTCCAGTAAAATCCAGTCTCCAGTCTCCAGCCTCCAGTAAAATCCAGTCTCCAGTCTCCAGTAAAATCCACTCTCCAGTAAAATCCAATCTCCAGTAAAATCCAGTCTCCAGTAAAATCTAGTCTCCAGTCTCCAGTAAAATCCAGTCTCCAGTAAAATCCAGTCTCCAATAAAATCCAGTCTCCAGCCTCCAGTAAAATTCAGTCTCCAGTCTCAAGTCTCCAGTCTCCAGTCTCCAGTAAAATCCAGTCTCCAGTCTCCAGTAAAATCCAGTTTTCAGTCTCCAGTCTCCAGTAAAATCCAGTCTCCAGTAAAATCCAGCCTCCAGTCTCCAGTAAAATCCAGTCTCCAGTAAAATCCAGTCTCCAGTCTCCAGTAAAATCCAGTCTCCAGTCTCCAGTAAAATCCAGTCTCTAGTCTCCAGTAAAATCCAGTCTCCAGTAAAATCCAGTCTCCAGTCTCCAGTCTGCAGTAAAATCCAGTCTCCAGTAAAAGCCAGTCTCCAGTCTCCAGTAAAATCCAGTCTCCAGTCTCCAATCTCCAGCAAAATTCAGTCTCCAGTCTCCAGTAAAATCCAGTCTCCGGTCTCCAGTAAAATCCAGTCTCCAGTCTCAAGTCTCCAGTCTCCAGTAAAATCCAGTTTTCAGTCTCCAGTCTCCAGTAAAATCCAGTCTCCAGTCTCCAGTAAAATCCAGTCTCCAGTCTCCAGTAAAATCCAGTCTCCAGTAAAATCCAGTCTCCAGTCTCTAGTCTCCAGTCTCCAGTATCCAGTCTCCAGTAAAATCCAGTCTCCAGTAAAATCCAGTCTCGAGTAAAATCCAGTCTCCAGTAAAATCCAGTCTCCAGTAAAATCCAGTCTCCAGTAAAATCCAGTCTCCAGTAAAATCCTGTCTCCAGTAAAATCCAGTCTCCAGTAAAATCCGGTCTCCAGTAAAATCCAGTCTCCAGTAAAATCCAGTCTCCAGTAAAATCCAGTCTCCAGTCTCTAGTGAAATCCAGTCTCCAGTAAAATCCAGTCTCCAGTAAAATCCAGTTCCAGTAAAATCCAGTCTCCAGTAAAATCCAGTCTCCAGTAAATTCCAGTCTCCAGTAAAATCCAGTCTCCACTCTCCAGTTAAATCCAGTCTCCAGTCTCCAGTCTCCAGTAAAATCCAGTCTCCAGTAAAATCCAGTCTCCAGTAGAATCCAGTCTCCAGCCTCCAGTAAAATCCAGTCTCCAGTCTCCAGTAAAATCCAGTCTCTAGTCTCCAGTAAAATCCAGTCTCTAGTCTCCAGTAAAATCCAGTCTCCAGTCTTCAGTCTCCAGTTAAATCCAGTCTCCAGTCCCCAGTCTCCAGTAAAATCCAGTCTCTAGTCTCCAGTCTCCAGTAAAATCCAGTCTCCAGTCTCCAGTAAAATCTAGTCTCCAGTAAAATCCAGTCTCCAGTAAAATCCAGTCTCCAGTAAAATCCAGTCTCCACTAAAATCCAGTCTCTAGTAAAATCCAGTCTCCAGTAAAATCCAGTCTCCAGTAAAATCCAGTCTCCAGTAAAATCCAGTCTCCAGTCTCCAGTCTCTAGTAAAATCCAGTCTTCAGTCTCTAGTTTCCAGTCTCCAGTAAAATCCAGCCTCCAGTCTCCAGTCTCCAGTATAATCCAGTCTCCAGTCTCCAGTAAAATCCAGTCTCCAGTCTCCAGTAAAATCCAGTCTCCAGTCTCCAGCCTCCAGTAAAATCCAGTCTCCAGTCTCCAGTAAAATCCACTCTCCAGTAAAATCCAATCTCCAGTAAAATCCAGTCTCCAGTAAAATCTAGTCTCCAGTCTCCAGTAAAATCCAGTCTCCAGTAAAATCCAGTCTCCAATAAAATCCAGTCTCCAGCCTCCAGTAAAATTCAGTCTCCAGTCTCAAGTCTCCAGTCTCCAGTCTCCAGTAAAATCCAGTCTCCAGTCTCCAGTAAAATCCAGTTTTCAGTCTCCAGTCTCCAGTAAAATCCAGTCTCCAGTCTCCAACTCCAGTAAAATCCAGTCTCCAGTCTCCAACTCCAGTAAAATCCAGTCTCCAGTCTCCAGTAAAATCCAGTCTCCAGTCTCCAGTAAAATCCAGTCTCCAGTAAAATCCAGTCTCCAGTCTCCAGTAAAATCTAGTCTCCAATAAAATCCAGTCTCGAGCCTCCAGTAAAATTCAGTTTCCAGTCTCAAGTCTCCAGTCTCCAGTCTCCAGTAAAATCCAGTCTCCAGTCTCCAGTAAAATCCAGTTTTCAGTCTCCAGTCTCCAGTAAAATCCAGTCTCCAGTCTCCAGTCTCCAGTAAAATCCAGTCTCCAGTAAAATCCAGTCTCCAGTAAAATCCAGTAAAATCCAGTAAAATCAAGTAAAATCCAGTAAAATCCAGTAAAATCTAGTCTCCAGTCTCCAGTAAAATCCAGTAAAATCCAGTCTCCAGACTCCAGTCTCCAGCAAAATCCAGTAAAATCCAGTCTCCAGTCTCCAGTCTCCAGAAAAATCCAGTCTCCAGTCTCCAGTAAAATCCAGTCTCCAGTCTCCAGTAAAATCCAGTCTCCAGTCTACAGTAAAATCCAGTCTCCAGTCTCCAGTAAAATGCAGTCTCTAGTCTCCTGTAAAATCCAGTCTCTAGTCTCCAGTAAAATCCAGTCTCCAGTCTCCAGTAAAATCCAGTGTCCAGTCTCCAGTCTGCAGTAAAATCCAGTCTCCAGTCTCCAGTAAAATCCAGTCTCCTGTCTCCAGTAAAATCCAGTCTCCAGCCTCCAGTAAAATCCAGTCTCCAGTCTCTAGTCTCCAGTCTCCAGTATCCAGTCTCCAGTCTCCAGTAAAATCCAGTCTCATGTAAAATCCAGTCTCCAGTAAAATCCAGTCTCCAGTAAAATCCAGTCTACAGTAAAATCCAGTCTCCAGTAAAATCCAGTCTCCAGTAAAATCCAGTCTCCACTCTCCAGTTAAATCCAGTCTCCAGTCTCCAGTCTCCAGTAAAATCCAGTCTCCAGTAGAATCCAGTCTCCAGCCTCCAGTAAAATCCAGTCTCCAGTCTCCAGTAAATTCCAGTCTCTAGTCTCCAGTAAAATCCAGTCTCTAGTCTCCAGTAAAATCCAGTCTCCAGTCTTCAGTCTCCAGTTAAATCCAGTCTCCAGTCTCCAGTAAAATCCAGTCTCCAGTCCCCAGTCTCCAGTAAAATCCAGTCTCCAGTCTCCAGTCTCCAGTAAAATCCAGTCTCCAGTAAAATCCAGTCTCCACTAAAATCCAGTCTCTAGTAAAATCCAGTCTCCAGTAAAATCCAGTCTCCAGTAAAATCCAGTCTCCAGTAAAATCCAGTCTCCAGTCTCCAGTCTCTAGTAAAATCCAGTCTTCAGTCTCTAGTTTCCAGTCTCCAGTAAAATCCAGCCTCCAGTCTCCAGTCTCCAGTATAATCCAGTCTCCAGTCTCCAGTAAAATCCAGTCTCCAGTCTCCAGTAAAATCCAGTCTCCAGTCTCCAGCCTCCAGTAAAATCCAGTCTCCAGTCTCCAGTAAAATCCACTCTCCAGTAAAATCCAATCTCCAGTAAAATTCAGTCTCCAGTCTCAAGTCTCCAGTCTCCAGTCTCCAGTAAAATCCAGTCTCCAGTCTCCAGTAAAATCCAGTCTCCAGTAAAATCCAGTCTCCAGTCTCCAGTAAAATCCAGTCTCCAGTCCCCAGTCTCTAGTAAAACCCAGTCTCCAGTCTCCAGTCTCCAGTAAAATCCAGTCTCCAGTCTCCAGTCTCCAGTAAAATCCAGTCTCCAGTAAAATCCAGTCTCCAGTCTCCAGTAAAATCCAGTAAAATCCAGTAAAATCAAGTAAAATCCAGTAAAATCCAGTAAAATCTAGTCTCCAGTCTCCAGTAAAATCCAGTAAAATCCAGTCTCCAGACTCCAGTCTCCAGCAAAATCCAGTAAAATCCAGTCTCCAGTCTCCAGTCTCCAGAAAAATCCAGTCTCCAGTCTCCAGTAAAATCCAGTCTCCAGTCTCCAGTAAAATCCAGTCTCCAGTCTACAGTAAAATCCAGTCTCCAGTCTCCAGTAAAATGCAGTCTCTAGTCTCCTGTAAAATCCAGTCTCTAGTCTCCAGTAAAATCCAGTCTCCAGTCTCCAGTAAAATCCAGTCTCCAGTCTCCAGTAAAATCCAGTCTCCAGTCTCCAGTAAAATCCAGTCTCCAGTCTCCAGTAAAATCCAGTCTCCAGTCTCCAATCTCCAGTAAAATCCTGTCTCCAGTCTCCAATAAAATCCAGTCTCCAGCCTCCAGTAAAATCCAGTCTCCAGTCTCTAGTCTCCAGTCTCCAGTATCCAGTCTCCAGTCTCCAGTAAAATCCAGTCTCATGTAAAATCCAGTCTCCAGTAAAATCCAGTCTCCAGTAAAATCCAGTCTACAGTAAAATCCAGTCTCCAGTAAAATCCAGTCTCCAGTAAAATCCAGTCTCCAGTAAAATCCAGTCTCCAGTAAAATCCAGCCTCCAGTCTCCAGTAAAATCCAGTCTCCAGTAAAATCCAGTCTCCAGTCTCCAGTAAAATCCAGTCTCCAGTCTCCAGTAAAATCCAGTCTCTAGTCTCCAGTAAAATCCAGTCTCCAGTAAAATCCAGTCTCCAGTCTCCAGTCTGCAGTAAAATCCAGTCTCCAGTAAAATCCAGTCTCCAGTCTCCAGTAAAATCCAGTCTCCAGTCTCCAATCTCCAGCAAAATTCAGGCTCCAGTCTCCAGTAAAATCCAGTCTCCGGTCTCCAGTAAAATCCAGTCTCCAGTCTCAAGTCTCCAGTCTCCAGTAAAATCCAGTTTTCAGTCTCCAGTCTCCAGTAAAATCCAGTCTCCAGTCTCCAGTAAAATCCAGTCTCCAGTCTCCAGTAAAATCCAGTCTCCAGTAAAATCCAGTCTCCAGTCTCTAGTCTCCAGTCTCCAGTATCCAGTCTCCAGTAAAATCCAGTCTCCAGTAAAATCCAGTCTCGAGTAAAATCCAGTCTCCAGTAAAATCCAGTCTCCAGTAAAATCCAGTCTCCAGTAAAATCCAGTCTCCAGTAAAATCCTGTCTCCAGTAAAATCCAGTCTCCAGTAAAATCCGGTCTCCAGTAAAATCCAGTCTCCAGTAAAATCCAGTCTCCAGTAAAATCCAGTCTCCAGTCTCTAGTGAAATCCAGTCTCCAGTAAAATCCAGTCTCCAGTAAAATCCAGTTCCAGTAAAATCCAGTCTCCAGTAAAATCCAGTCTCCAGTAAATTCCAGTCTCCAGTAAAATCCAGTCTCCACTCTCCAGTTAAATCCAGTCTCCAGTCTCCAGTCTCCAGTAAAATCCAGTCTCCAGTAAAATCCAGTCTCCAGTAGAATCCAGTCTCCAGCCTCCAGTAAAATCCAGTCTCCAGTCTCCAGTAAAATCCAGTCTCTAGTCTCCAGTAAAATCCAGTCTCTAGTCTCCAGTAAAATCCAGTCTCCAGTCTTCAGTCTCCAGTTAAATCCAGTCTCCAGTAAAATCCAGTCTCCAGTCCCCAGTCTCCAGTAAAATCCAGTCTCTAGTCTCCAGTCTCCAGTAAAATCCAGTCTCCAGTCTCCAGTAAAATCTAGTCTCCAGTAAAATCCAGTCTCCAGTAAAATCCAGTCTCCAGTAAAATCCAGTCTCCACTAAAATCCAGTCTCTAGTAAAATCCAGTCTCCAGTAAAATCCAGTCTCCAGTAAAATCCAGTCTCCAGTAAAATCCAGTCTCCAGTCTCCAGTCTCTAGTAAAATCCAGTCTTCAGTCTCTAGTTTCCAGTCTCCAGTAAAATCCAGCCTCCAGTCTCCAGTCTACAGTATAATCCAGTCTCCAGTCTCCAGTAAAATCCAGTCTCCAGTCTCCAGTAAAATCCAGTCTCCAGTCTCCAGCCTCCAGTAAAATCCAGTCTCCAGTCTCCAGTAAAATCCACTCTCCAGTAAAATCCAATCTCCAGTAAAATCCAGTCTCCAGTAAAATCTAGTCTCCAGTCTCCAGTAAAATCCAGTCTCCAGTAAAATCCAGTCTCCAATAAAATCCAGTCTCCAGCCTCCAGTAAAATTCAGTCTCCAGTCTCAAGTCTCCAGTCTCCAGTCTCCAGTAAAATCCAGTCTCCAGTAAAATCCAGTTTTCAGTCTCCAGTCTCCAGTAAAATCCAGTCTCCAGTCTCCAACTCCAGTAAAATCCAGTCTCCAGTCTCCAACTCCAGTAAAATCCAGTCTCCAGTCTCCAGTAAAATCCAGTCTCCAGTCTCCAGTAAAATCCAGTCTCCAGTAAAATCCAGTCTCCAGTCTCCAGTAAAATCTAGTCTCCAATAAAATCCAGTCTCGAGCCTCCAGTAAAATTCAGTCTCCAGTCTCAAGTCTCCAGTCTCCAGTCTCCAGTAAAATCCAGTCTCCAGTCTCCAGTAAAATCCAGTTTTCAGTCTCCAGTCTCCAGTAAAATCCAGTCTCCAGTCTCCAGTCTCCAACTCCAGTAAAATCCAGTCTCCAGTCTCCAACTCCAGTAAAATCCAGTCTCCAGTCTCCAACTCCAGTAAAATCCAGTCTCCAGTCTCCAGTCTACAGTCTCCAGTAAAATCCAGTCTCCAGTCTCCAGTAAAATCCAGTCTCCAGTCTCCAGTAAAATCCAGTCTCCAGTAAAATCCAGTCTCCAGTCTCTAGTAAAATCCAGTCTCCAGTAAAATCCAGTCTCCAGTAAAATCCAGTCTCCAGTGTCCAGTAAAATCCAGTCTCCAGTAAAATCCAGTCTCCAATCTCCAGTAAAATACAGTCTCCAGTCTCCAGTAAAATCCAGTCTCCTGTCTCCAGTCTCCAGTAAAATCTAGTCTCCAGTAAAATCTAGTCTCCAGTAAAATCCAGTCTCCACTAAAATCCAGTCTCTAGTAAAATCCAGTCGCCAGTAAAATCCAGTCTCCAGTAAAATCCAGTCTCCAGTAAAATCCAGTCTCCAGTCTCCAGTCTCTAGTAAAATCCAGTCTCCAGTCTCTAGTTTCCAGTCTCCAGTAAAATCCAGCCTCCAGTCTCCAGTCTTCAGTATAATCCAATCTCCAGTAAAATCCAGTCTCTAGTCTCCAGTCTCCAGTAAAATCCAGTCTCCAGTCTCCAGTAAAATCCAGTCTCCAGTCTCCAGCCTCCAGTAAAATCCAGTCTCCAGTGTCCAGTAAAATCCACTCTCCAGTAAAATCCAGTCTCCAGTGAAATCCAGTCTCCAGTAAAATCTAGTCTCCAGTCTCCAGTAAAATCCAGTCTCCAGTCTCTAGTAAAATCCATTCTCGAGTAAAATCCAGTCTCCAGTAAAATCCAGTTCCAGTAAAATCCAGTCTCCAGTAAAATCCAGTCTCCAGTCTCCAGTAAAATCCAGTCTCCAGTCTTTAATCTCCAGTAAAATACAGTCTCCAGTTAAATCCAGTCTCCAGTCTCCAGTAAAATCCAGTCTCCAGTCCCCAGTCTCCAGTAAAATCCAGTCTCCAGTCTCCAGTAAAATCTAGTCTCCAGTAAAATCCAGTCTCCAGTAAAATCCAGCCTCCAGTAAAATCCAGTCTCCACTAAAATCCAGTCTCTAGTAAAATCCAGTCTCCAGTAAAATCCAGTCTCCAGTAAAATCCAGTCTCCAGTCTCCAGTCTCTAGTAAAATCCAGTCTCCAGTCTCTAGTTTCCAGTCTCCAGTAAAATCCAGCCTCCAGTCTCCAGTCTCCAGTATAATCCAGTCTCCAGTAAAATCCAGTCTCTAGTCTCCAGTCTCCAGTAAAATCTAGTCTCCAGTCTCCAGTAAAATCCAGTCTCCAGTCTCCAGTAAAATCCAGTCTCCAGTCTCCAGCCTCCAGTAAAATCCAGTCTCCAGTCTCCAGTAAAATCCACTCTCCAGTAAAATCCAGTCTCCAGTAAAATCCAGTCTCCAGTAAAATCTAGTCTCCAGGAAAATCCAGTCTCCAGTAAAATCCACTCTCGAGTAAAATGAAGTCTCCAGTATAATATGGTCTCCAGTAAAATCCAGTCTCCAGTAAAATCCAGTCTCCAGTATAATATGGTCTCCAGTAAAATCCAGTCTCCAGTATCCAGTAAAATCCAGTCTCCAGTCTCCAGTAAAATCCAGTCTCCAGTAAAATCCAGTCTGCAGTCTCCAGTAAAATCCAGTCTCCAGTCCCCAGTCTCTAGTTAAACCCAGTATCCAGTCTCCAGTCTCCAGTAAAATCCAGTCTCCAGTCTCCAGTCTCCAGTAAAATCCAGTCTCCAGTAAAATCCAGTCTCCAGTTAAATCCAGTCTCCAGTAAAATCCAGTCTCCACTAAAATCCAGTCTCTAGTAAAATCCAGTCTCCAGTAAAATCCAGTCTCCAGTAAAATCCAGTCTCCAGTAAAATTAAGTCTCGAGTATAATATGGCCTCCAGTAAAATCCAGTCTCCAGTCTCAAGTCTCCATTAAAATCCAGTCTCCAGTAAAATCCAGTCTCCAGTCTCCAGTAAAATCCAGTCTCCAGTCCCCAGTCTCTAGTAAAACCCAGTCTCCAGTCTCCAGTCTCCAGTAAAATCCAGTCTCCAGTCTCCAGTCTCCAGTAAAATCCAGTCTCCAGTAAAATCCAGTCTCCAGTAAAATCCAGTAAAATCCAGTAAAATCAAGTAAAATTCAGTAAAATCCAGTAAAATCTAGTCTCCAGTCTCCAGTAAAATCCAGTAAAATCCAGTCTCCAGACTCCAGTCTCCAGCAAAATCCAGTAAAATCCAGTCTCCAGTCTCCAGAAAAATCCAGTCTCCAGTCTCCAGTAAAATCCAGTCTCCAGTCTCCAATAAAATCCAGTCTCCAGTCTACAGTAAAATCCAGTCTCCAGTCTCCAGTAAAATGCAGTCTCTAGTCTCCTGTAAAATCCAGTCTCTAGTCTCCAGTAAAATCCAGTCTCCAGTCTCCAGTAAAATCCAGTGTCCAGTCTCCAGTCTGCAGTAAAATCCAGTCTCCAGTCTCCAGTAAAATCCAGTCTCCTGTCTCCAGTAAAATCCAGTCTCCAGTCTCCAATCTCCAGTAAAATCCTGTCTCCAGTCTCCAATAAAATCCAGTCTCCAGCCTCCAGTAAAATCCAGTCTCCAGTCTCTAGTCTCCAGTCTCCAGTATCCAGTCTCCAGTCTCCAGTAAAATCCAGTCTCATGTAAAATCCAGTCTCCAGTAAAATCCAGTCTCCAGTAAAATCCAGTCTACAGTAAAATCCAGTCTCCAGTAAAATCCAGTCTCCAGTAAAATCCAGTCTCCACTCTCCAGTTAAATCCAGTCTCCAGTCTCCAGTCTCCAGTAAAATCCAGTCTCCAGTAGAATCCAGTCTCCAGCCTCCAGTAAAATCCAGTCTCCAGTCTCCAGTAAATTCCAGTCTCTAGTCTCCAGTAAAATCCAGTCTCTAGTCTCCAGTAAAATCCAGTCTCCAGTCTTCAGTCTCCAGTTAAATCCAGTCTCCAGTCTCCAGTAAAATGCAGTCTCCAGTCCCCAGTCTCCAGTAAAATCCAGTCTCCAGTCTCCAGTCTCCAGTAAAATCCAGTCTCCAGTAAAATCCAGTCTCCAGTAAAATCCAGTCTCCACTAAAATCCAGTCTCTAGTAAAATCCAGTCTCCAGTAAAATCCAGTCTCCAGTCTCCAGTAAAATCCAGTCTCCAGTCTCCAGCCTCCAGTAAAATCCAGTCTCCAGTCTCCAGTAAAATCCACTCTCCAGTAAAATCCAATCTCCAGTAAAATCCAGTCTCCAGTAAAATCTAGTCTCCAGTCTCCAGTAAAATCCAGTCTCCAGTAAAATCCAGTCTCCAATAAAATCCAGTCTCCAGCCTCCAGTAAAATTCAGTCTCCAGTCTCAAGTCTCCAGTCTCCAGTCTCCAGTAAAATCCAGTCTCCAGTCTCCAGTAAAATCCAGTTTTCAGTCTCCAGTCTCCAGTAAAATCCAGTCTCCAGTCTCCAACTCCAGTAAAATCCAGTCTCCAGTCTCCAACTCCAGTAAAATCCAGTCTCCAGTCTCCAGTAAAATCCAGTCTCCAGTAAAATCCAGTCTCCAGTAAAATCCAGTCTCCAGTCTCCAGTAAAATCTAGTCTCCAATAAAATCCAGTCTCGAGCCTCCAGTAAAATTCAGTCTCCAGTCTCAAGTCTCCAGTCTCCAGTCTCCAGTAAAATCCAGTCTCCAGTCTCCAGTAAAATCCAGTTTTCAGTCTCCAGTCTCCAGTAAAATCCAGTCTCCAGTCTCCAACTCCAGTAAAATCCAGTCTCCAGTCTCCAGTCTACAGTCTCCAGTAAAATCCAGTCTCCAGTCTCCAGTAAAATCCAGTCTCCAGTCTCCAGTAAAATCCAGTCTCCAGTAAAATCCAGTCTCCAGTCTCTAGTAAAATCCAGTCTCCAGTAAAATCCAGTCTCCAGTAAAATCCAGTCTCCAGTGTCCAGTAAAATCCAGTCTCCAGTAAAATCCAGTCTCCAATCTCCAGTAAAATACAGTCTCCAGTCTCCAGTAAAATCCAGTCTCCAGTCTCCAGTCTCCAGTAAAATCTAGTCTCCAGTAAAATCTAGTCTCCAGTAAAATCCAGTCTCCAGTAAAATCCAGTCTCCACTAAAATCCAGTCTCCACTAAAATCCAGTCTCTAGTAAAATCCAGTTTCCAGTAAAATCCAGTCTCCAGTAAAATCCAGTCTCCAGTAAAATCCAGTCTCCAGTCTCTAGTTTCCAGTCTCCAGTAAAATCCAGCCTCCAGTCTCCAGTCTCCAGTATAATCCAATCTCCAGTAAAATCCAGTCTCTAGTCTCCAGTCTCCAGTAAAATCCAGTCTCCAGTCTCCAGTAAAATCCAGTCTCCAGTCTCCAGCCTCCAGTAAAATCCAGTCTCCAGTGTCCAGTAAAATCCACTCTCCAGTAAAATCCAGTCTCCAGTAAAATCCAGTCTCCAGTAAAATCTAGTCTCCAGTCTCCAGTAAAATCCAGTCTCCAGTCTCTAGTAAAATCCATTCTCGAGTAAAATCCAGTCTCCAGTAAAATCCAGTTCCAGTAAAATCCAGTCTCCAGTAAAATCCAGTCTCCAGTCTCCAGTAAAATCCAGTCTCCAGTCTCCAATCTCCAGTAAAATACAGTCTCCAGTTAAATCCAGTCTCCAGTCTCCAGTAAAATCCAGTCTCCAGTCCCCAGTCTCCAGTAAAATCCAGTCTCCAGTCTCCAGTAAAATCTAGTCTCCAGTAAAATCCAGTCTCCAGTAAAATCCAGCCTCCAGTAAAATCCAGTCTCCACTAAAATCCAGTCTCTAGTAAAATCCAGTCTCCAGTCTCCAGTCTCTAGTAAAATCCAGTCTCCAGTCTCTAGTTTCCAGTCTCCAGTAAAATCCAGCCTCCAGTCTCCAGTCTCCAGTATAATCCAGTCTCCAGTAAAATCCAGTCTCCAGTTAAATCCAGTCTCCAGTCTCCAGTAAAATCCAGTCTCCAGTCCCCAGTCTCCAGTAAAATCCAGTCTCCAGTCTCCAGTAAAATCTAGTCTCCAGTAAAATCCAGTCTCCAGTAAAATCCAGCCTCCAGTAAAATCCAGTCTCCACTAAAATCCAGTCTCTAGTAAAATCCAGTCTCCAGTCTCCAGTCTCTAGTAAAATCCAGTCTCCAGTCTCTAGTTTCCAGTCTCCAGTAAAATCCAGCCTCCAGTCTCCAGTCTCCAGTATAATCCAGTCTCCAGTAAAATCCAGTCTCCAGTTAAATCCAGTCTCCAATCTCCAGTAAAATCCAGTCTCCAGTCCCCAGTCTCCAGTAAAATCCAGTCTCCAGTCTCCAGTAAAATCTAGTCTCCAGTAAAATCCAGTCTCCAGTAAAATCCAGCCTCCAGTAAAATCCAGTCTCCACTAAAATCCAGTCTCTAGTAAAATCCAGTCTCCAGTAAAATCCAGTCTCCAGTAAAATCCAGTCTCCAGTAAAATCTAGTCTCCAGGAAAATCCAGTCTCCAGTAAAATCCAGTCTCTAGTAAAATCAAGTCTCCAGTATAATATGGTCTCCAGTAAAATCCAGTCTCCAGTAAAATCCAGTCTCCAGTATAATATGGTCTCCAGTAAAATCCAGTCTCCAGTATCCAGTAAAATCCAGTCTCCAGTCTCCAGTAAAATCCAGTCTCCAGTAAAATCCAGTCTCCAGTCTCCAGTAAAATCCAGTCTCCAGTCCCCAGTCTCTAGTTAAACCCAGTATCCAGTCTCCAGTCTCCAGTAAAATCCAGTCTCCAGTCTCCAGTCTCCAGTAAAATCCAGTCTCCAGTAAAATCCAGTCTCCAGTTAAATCCAGTCTCCAGTAAAATCCAGTCTCCACTAAAATCCAGTCTCTAGTAAAATCCAGTCTCCAGTAAAATCCAGTCTCCAGTAAAATCCAGTCTCCAGTAAAATTAAGTCTCGAGTATAATATGGCCTCCAGTAAAATCCAATCTCCAGTCTCAAGTCTCCATTAAAATCCAGTCTCCAGTAAAATCCAGTCTCCAGTCTCCAGTAAAATCCAGTCTCCAGTCCCCAGTCTCTAGTAAAACCCAGTCTCCAGTCTCCAGTCTCCAGTAAAATCCAGTCTCCAGTCTCCAGTCTCCAGTAAAATCCAGTAAAATCAAGTAAAATTCAGTAAAATCCAGTAAAATCTAGTCTCCAGTCTCCAGTAAAATCCAGTAAAATCCAGTCTCCAGACTCCAGTCTCCAGCAAAATCCAGTAAAATCCAGTCTCCAGTCTCCAGTCTCCAGAAAAATCCAGTCTCCAGTCTCCAGTAAAATCCAGTCTCCAGTCTCCAGTAAAATCCAGTCTCCAGTCTACAGTAAAATCCAGTCTCCAGTCTCCAGTAAAATGCAGTCTCTAGTCTCCTGTAAAATCCAGTCTCTAGTCTCCAGTAAAATCCAGTCTCCAGTCTCCAGTAAAATCCAGTGTCCAGTCTCCAGTCTGCAGTAAAATCCAGTCTCCAGTCTCCAGTAAAATCCAGTCTCCTGTCTCCAGTAAAATCCAGTCTCCAGTCTCCAATCTCCAGTAAAATCCTGTCTCCAGTCTCCAATAAAATCCAGTCTCCAGCCTCCAGTAAAATCCAGTCTCCAGTCTCTAGTCTCCAGTCTCCAGTATCCAGTCTCCAGTCTCCAGTAAAATCCAGTCTCATGTAAAATCCAGTCTCCAGTAAAATCCAGTCTCCAGTAAAATCCAGTCTACAGTAAAATCCAGTCTCCAGTAAAATCCAGTCTCCACTCTCCAGTTAAATCCAGTCTCCAGTCTCCAGTCTCCAGTAAAATCCAGTCTCCAGTAGAATCCAGTCTCCAGCCTCCAGTAAAATCCAGTCTCCAGTCTCCAGTAAATTCCAGTCTCTAGTCTCCAGTAAAATCCAGTCTCTAGTCTCCAGTAAAATCCAGTCTCCAGTCTTCAGTCTCCAGTTAAATCCAGTCTCCAGTCTCCAGTAAAATCCAGTCTCCAGTCCCCAGTCTCCAGTAAAATCCAGTCTCCAGTCTCCAGTCTCCAGTAAAATCCAGTCTCCAGTAAAATCCAGTCTCCAGTAAAATCCAGTCTCCACTAAAATCCAGTCTCTAGTAAAATCCAGTCTCCAGTAAAATCCAGTCTCCAGTAAAATCCAGTCTCCAGTAAAATCCAGTCTCCAGTCTCCAGTCTCTAGTAAAATCCAGTCTTCAGTCTCTAGTTTCCAGTCTCCAGTAAAATCCAGCCTCCAGTCTCCAGTCTCCAGTATAATCCAGTCTCCAGTCTCCAGTAAAATCCAGTCTCCAGTCTCCAGTAAAATCCAGTCTCCAGTCTCCAGCCTCCAGTAAAATCCAGTCTCCAGTCTCCAGTAAAATCCACTCTCCAGTAAAATCCAATCTCCAGTAAAATCCAGTCTCCAGTAAAATCTAGTCTCCAGTCTCCAGTAAAATCCAGTCTCCAGTAAAATCCAGTCTCCAATAAAATCCAGTCTCCAGCCTCCAGTAAAATTCAGTCTCCAGTCTCAAGTCTCCAGTCTCCAGTCTCCAGTAAAATCCAGTCTCCAGTCTCCAGTAAAATCCAGTTTTCAGTCTCCAGTCTCCAGTAAAATCCAGTCTCCAGTCTCCAGTAAAATCCAGTCTCCAGTAAAATCCAGTCTCCAGTCTCCAGTAAAATCCAGTCTCCAGTCTGCAGTAAAATCCAGTCGCTAGTCTCCAGTAAAATCCAGTCTCCAGTAAAATCCAGTCTCCAGTCTCCAGTCTGCAGTAAAATCCAGTCTCCAGTCTCCAGTAAAATCCAGTCTCCAGTCTCCAGTAAAATCCAGTCTCCAGTCTCCAATCTCCAGTAAAATCCAGTCTCCAGCAAAATTCAGTCTCCAGTCTCCAGTAAAATCCAGTCTCCGGTCTCCAGTAAAATCCAGTCTCAAGTCTCCAGTCTCGTCTCCATTAAAATCCAGTTTTCAGTCCCCAGTCTCCAGTAAAATCCAGTCTCCAGTCTCCAATCTCCAGTAAAATCCTGTCTCCAGTAAATTCCAGTCTCCAGACTCCAATAAAATCCAGTCTCCAGCCTCCAGTAAAATTCAGTCTCCAGTCTCAAGTCTGCAGTCTCCAGTCTCCAGTAAAATCCAGTCTCCAGTCTCCAGTAAATCCAGTTTTCAGTCTCCAGTCTCCAGTAAAATCCAGTCTCCAGTCTCCAACTCCAGTAAAATCCAGTCTCCAGTCTCCAGTAAAATCCAGTCTCCAGTAAAATCCAGTCTCCAGTCTCCAGTAAAATCCAGTCTCCAGTCTCAAGTCTCCAGTCTCCAGTCTCCAGTAAAATCCAGTCTCCAGTCTCCAGTAAAATCCAGTTTTCAGTCTCCAGTCTCCAGTAAAATCCAGTCTCCAGTCTCCAGTAAAATCGAGTCCACAGTAAAATCCAGTCTCCAGTCTCCAGTAAAATCCAGTCTCCAGTCTCCAGTAAATCCAGTCGCTAGTCTCCAGTAAAATCAAGTATCCAGTAAAATCCAGTCTCCAGTCTCCAGTCTGCAGTAAAATCCAGTCTCCAGTCTCCAGTCTCCAGTAAAATCCAGTCTCCAGTCTCCAATCTCCAGTAAAATCCAGTCTCCAGCAAAATTCAGTCTCCAGTCTCCAGTAAAATCCAGTCTCCGGTCTCCAGTAAAATCCAGTCTCAAGTCTCCAGTCTCCAGTCTCCATTAAAATCCAGTTTTCAGTCCCCAGTCTCCAGTAAAATCCAGTCTCCAGTCTCCAATCTCCAGTAAAATCCTGTCTCCAGTAAATTCCAGTCTCCAGTCTCCAATAAAATCCAGTCTCCAGCCTCCAGTAAAATTCAGTCTCCAGTCTCAAGTCTGCAGTCTCCAGTCTCCAGTAAAATCCAGTCTCCAGTCTCCAGTAAATCCAGTTTTCAGTCTCCAGTCTCCAGTAAAATCCAGTCTCCAGTCTCCAACTCCAGTAAAATCCAGTCTCCAGTCTCCAGTAAAATCCAGTCTCCCGTCTCCAGTAAAATCCAGTCTCCAGTAAAATCCAGTCTCCAGTCTCTAGTAAAATCCATTCTCGAGTAAAATCCAGTCTCCAGTAAAATCCAGTTCCAGTAAAATCCAGTCTCCAGTAAAATCCAGTCTCCAGTCTCCAGTAAAATCCAGTCTCCAGTAAAATCCAGTCTCCAGTCTCCAATCTCCAGTAAAATACAGTCTCCAGTTAAATCCAGTCTCCAGTCTCCAGTAAAATCCAGTCTCCAGTCCCCAGTCTCCAGTAAAATCCAGTCTCCAGTCTCCAGTAAAATCCAGTCTCCAGTCTCCAGTAAAATCTAGTCTCCAGTAAAATCCAGTCTCCAGTAAAATCCAGCCTCCAGTAAAATCCAGTCTCCACTAAAATCCAGTCTCTAGTAAAATCCAGTCTCCAGTAAAATCCAGTCTCCAGTAAAATCCAGTCTCCAGTCTCCAGTCTCTAGTAAAATCCAGTCTCCAGTCTCTAGTTTCCAGTCTCCAGTAAAATCCAGCCTCCAGTCTCCAGTCTCCAGTATAATCCAGTCTCCAGTAAAATCCAGTCTCTAGTCTCCAGTCTCCAGTAAAATCCAGTCTCCAGTCTCCAGTAAAATCCAGTCTCCAGTCTCCAGTAAAATCCAGTCTCCAGTCTCCAGCCTCCAGTAAAATCCAGTCTCCAGTCTCCAGTAAAATCCACTCTCCAGTAAAATCCAGTCTCCAGTAAAATCCAGTCTCCAGTAAAATCTAGTCTCCAGGAAAATCCAGTCTCCAGTAAAATCCAGTCTCTAGTAAAATCAAGTCTCCAGTATAATATGGTCTCCAGTAAAATCCAGTCTCCAGTAAAATCCAGTCTCCAGTATAATATGGTCTCCAGTAAAATCCAGTCTCCAGTATCCAGTAAAATCCAGTCTCCAGTCTCCAGTAAAATCCAGTCTCCAGTAAAATCCAGTCTCCAGTCTCCAGTAAAATCCAGTCTCCAGTCCCCAGTCTCTAGTTAAACCCAGTATCCAGTCTCCAGTCTCCAGTAAAATCCAGTCTCCAGTCTCCAGTCTCCAGTAAAATCCAGTCTCCAGTAAAATCCAGTCTCCAGTTAAATCCAGTCTCCAGTAAAATCCAGTCTCCACTAAAATCCAGTCTCTAGTAAAATCCAGTTTCCAGTAAAATCCAGTCTCCAGTAAAATCCAGTCTCCAGTAAAATTAAGTCTCGAGTATAATATGGCCTCCAGTAAAATCCAGTCTCCAGTAAAATCCAGTCTCCAGTCTCAAGTCTCCATTAAAATCCAGTCTCCAGTAAAATCCAGTCTCCAGTCTCCAGTAAAATCCAGTCTCCAGTCCCCAGTCTCTAGTAAAACCCAGTCTCCAGTCTCCAGTAAAATCCAGTCTCCAGTCTCCAGTCTCCAGTAAAATCCAGTCTCCAGTAAAATCCAGTCTCCAGTCTCCAGTAAAATCCAGTAAAATCAAGTAAAATCCAGTAAAATCTAGTCTCCAGTCTCCAGTAAAATCCAGTAAAATCCAGTCTCCAGACTCCAGTCTCCAGCAAAATCCAGTAAAATCCAGTCTCCAGTCTCCAGTCTCCAGAAAAATCCAGTCTCCAGTCTCCAGTAAAATCCAGTCTCCAGTCTCCAGTAAAATCCAGTCTCCAGTCTACAGTAAAATCCAGTCTCCAGTCTCCAGTAAAATGCAGTCTCTAGTCTCCTGTAAAATCCAGTCTCTAGTCTCCAGTAAAATCCAGTCTCCAGTCTCCAGTAAAATCCAGTGTCCAGTCTCCAGTCTGCAGTAAAATCCAGTCTCCAGTCTCCAGTAAAATCCAGTCTCCAGTCTCCAGTAAAATCCAGTCTCCAGTCTCCAGTAAAATCCAGTCTCCAGTCTCCAATCTCCAGTAAAATCCTGTCTCCAGTCTCCAATAAAATCCAGTCTCCAGCCTCCAGTAAAATCCAGTCTCCAGTCTCTAGTCTCCAGTCTCCAGTATCCAGTCTCCAGTCTCCAGTAAAATCCAGTCTCATGTAAAATCCAGTCTCCAGTAAAATCCAGTCTCCAGTAAAATCCAGTCTACAGTAAAATCCAGTCTCCAGTAAAATCCAGTCTCCAGTAAAATCCAGTCTCCAGTAAAATCCAGTCTCCAGTAAAATCCAGTCTCCAGTAAAATCCAGTCTCCAGTAAAATCCAGTCTCCAGTAAAATCCAGTCTCCAGTCTCCAGTAAAATCCAGTCTCCAGTCTCCAGTAAAATCCAGTCTCTAGTCTCCAGTAAAATCCAGTCTCCAGTAAAATCCAGTCTCCAGTCTCCAGTCTGCAGTAAAATCCAGTCTCCAGTAAAATCCAGTCTCCAGTCTCCAGTAAAATCCAGTCTCCAGTCTCCAATCTCCAGCAAAGTTCAGGCTCCAGTCTCCAGTAAAATCCAGTCTCCGGTCTCCAGTAAAATCCAGTCTCCAGACTCAAGTCTCCAGTCTCCAGTAAAATCCAGTTTTCAGTCTCCAGTCTCCAGTAAAATCCAGTCTCCAGTCTCCAGTAAAATCCAGTCTCCAGTCTCCAGTAAAATCCAGTCTCCAGTAAAATCCAGTCTCCAGTCTCCAGTATCCAGTCTCCAGTAAAATCCAGTCTCCAGTAAAATCCAGTCTCGAGTAAAATCCAGTCTCCAGTAAAATCCAGTCTCCAGTAAAATCCAGTCTCCAGATAAATCCAGTCTCCAGTAAAATCCTGTCTCCAGTAAAATCCAGTCTCCAGTAAAATCCGGTCTCCAGTAAAATCCAGTCTCCAGTAAAATCCAGTCTCCAGTAAAATCCAGTCTCCAGTCTCTAGTGAAATCCAGTCTCCAGTAAAATCCAGTCTCCAGTAAAATCCAGTTCCAGTAAAATCCAGTCTCCAGTAAAATCCAGTCTCCAGTAAATTCCAGTCTCCAGTAAAATCCAGTCTCCACTCTCCAGTTAAATCCAGTCTCCAGTCTCCAGTCTCCAGTAAAATCCAGTCTCCAGTAAAATCCAGTCTCCAGTAGAATCCAGTCTCCAGCCTCCAGTAAAATCCAGTCTCCAGTCTCCAGTAAAATCCAGTCTCTAGTCTCCAGTAAAATCCAGTCTCTAGTCTCCAGTAAAATCCAGTCTCCAGTCTTCAGTCTCCAGTTAAATCCAGTCTCCAGTCTCCAGTAAAATCGAGTCTCCAGTCCCCAGTCTCCAGTAAAATCCAGTCTCTAGCCTCCAGTCTCCAGTAAAATCCAGTCTCCAGTCTCCAGTAAAATCTAGTCTCCAGTAAAATCCAGTCTCCAGTAAAATCCAGTCTCCAGTAAAATCCAGTCTCCACTAAAATTCAGTCTCTAGTAAAATCCAGTCTCCAGTAAAATCCAGTCTCCAGTAAAATCCAGTCTCCAGTAAAATCCAGTCTCCAGTCTCTAGTAAAATCCAGTCTTCAGTCTCTAGTTTCCAGTCTCCAGTAAAATCCAGCCTCCAGTCTCCAGTCTGCAGTATAATCCAGTCTCCAGTCTCCAGTAAAATCCAGTCTCCAGTCTCCAGTAAAATCCAGTCTCCAGTCTCCAGCCTCCAGTAAAATCCAGTCTCCAGTCTCCAGTAAAATCCACTCTCCAGTAAAATCCAATCTCCAGTAAAATCCAGTCTCCAGTAAAATCTAGTCTCCAGTCTCCAGTAAAATGCAGTCTCCAGTAAAATCCAGTCTCCAGCCTCCAGTAAAATTCAGTCTCCAGTCTCAAGTCTCCAGTCTCCAGTCTCCAGTAAAATCCAGTCTCCAGTCTCCAGTAAAATCCAGTTTTCAGTCTCCAGTCTCCAGTAAAATCCAGTCTCCAGTCTCCAACTCCAGTAAAATCCAGTCTCCAGTCTCCAACTCCAGTAAAATCCAGTCTCCAGTCTCCAGTAAAATCCAGTCTCCAGTAAAATCCAGTCTCCAGTCTCCAGTAAAATCTAGTCTCCAATAAAATCCAGTCTCGAGCCTCCAGTAAAATTCAGTCTCCAGTCTCAAGTCTCCAGTCTCCAGTCTCCAGTAAAATCCAGTCTCCAGTCTCCAGTAAAATCCAGTTTTCAGTCTCCAGTCTCCAGTAAAATCCAGTCTCCAGTCTCCAGTCTCCAACTCCAGTAAAATCCAGTCTCCAGTCTCCAACTCCAGTAAAATCCAGTCTCCAGTCTCTAGTCTACAGTCTCCAGTAAAATCCAGTCTCCAGTCTCCAGTAAAATCCAGTCTCCAGTCTCCAGTAAAATCCAGTCTCCAGTAAAATCCAGTCTCCAGTCTCTAGTAAAATCCAGTCTCCAGTAAAATCCAGTCTCCAGTAAAATCCAGTCTCCAGTGTCCAGTAAAATCCAGTCTCCAGTAAAATCCAGTCTCCAGTCTCCAATCTCCAGTAAAATACAGTCTCCAGTCTCCAGTAAAATCCAGTCTCCAGTCTCCAGTCTCCAGTAAAATCTAGTCTCCAGTAAAATCTAGTCTCCAGTAAAATCCAGTCTCCAGTAAAATCCAGTCTCCACTAAAATCCAGTCTCCACTAAAATCCAGTCTCTAGTAAAATCCAGTCTCCAGTAAAATCCAGTCTCCAGTAAAATCCAGTCTCCAGTAAAATCCAGTCTCCAGTCTCCAGTCTCTAGTAAAATCCAGTCTCCAGTCTCTAGTTTCCAGTCTCCAGTAAAATCCAGCCTCCAGTCTCCAGTCTCCAGTATAATCCAATCTCCAGTAAAATCCAGTCTCTAGTCTCCAGTCTCCAGTAAAATCCAGTCTCCAGTCTCCAGTAAAATCCAGTCTCCAGTCTCCAGCCTCCAGTAAAATCCAGTCTCCAGTGTCCAGTAAAATCCACTCTCCAGTAAAATCCAGTCTCCAGTAAAATCCAGTCTCCAGTAAAATCTAGTCTCCAGTCTCCAGTAAAATCCAGTCTCCAGTAAAATACAGTCTCCAGTAATATCCAGTCTCCAGTATAACATGGTCTCCAGTAAAATCCAGTCTCCAGTCTCCAGTAAAATCCAGTCTCCAGTAAAATCCAGTCTCCAGTAAAATCCAGTCTCCAGTCCCCAGTCTCTAGTAAAACCCAGTCTCCAGTCTCCAGTAAAATCCAGTCTCCAGTCTCCAGTCTCCAGTAAAATCCAGTCTCCAGTAAAATCCAGTCTCCAGTTAAATCCAGTCTCCAGTAAAATCCAGTCTCCACTAAAATCCAGTCTCTAGTAATATCCAGTCTCCAATAAAATCCAGTCTCCAGTAAAATCCAGTCTCCAGTAAAATCAAGTCTCCAGTCTCCAGTAAAATCCAGTCTCCGGTATAATATGGTCTCCAGTAAAATCCAGTCTCCAGTCTCCAGTAAAATCCAGTCTCCAGTCCCCAGTCTCTAGTAAAACCCAGTCTCCAGTCTCCAGTCTCCAGTAAAATCCAGTCTCCAGTCTCCAGTCTCCAGTAAAATCCAGTCTCCAGTAAAATCCAGTCTCCAGTAAAATCCAGTCTCCAGTGAAATCCAGTCTCCAGTCTCCAGTAAAATCCAGTAAAATCAAGTCTCCAGTCTCCAGTAAAATTCAGTCTCCAGTCTTAAGTAAAATCCAGTGAAATCCAGTCTCCAGTCTCCAGTCTCCAGTAAAATCCAGTCTCCAGTCTCCAGTAAAATCCAGACTCCGGTAAAATCCAGTCTCCAGTCTGCAGTAAAATCCAGTTTCTAGTCTCCAGTAAAATCCAGTCTCTAGTCTCCAGTAAAATCCAGTCTCCAGTCTCCAGTAAAATCCAGTCTCCAGTCTGCAGTAAAATCCAGTCTCCAGTCTCCAGTAAAATCCAGTCTCCAGTTTCCAGTCTCCAGTAAAATCCAGTCTCCAGTAAAATCCAGTCTCCAGTCTCCAATAAAATCCAGTCTCCAGCCTCTAGTAAAATCCAGTCTCCAGTCTCAAGTCTGCAGTCTCCAGTAAAATCCAGTCTCCATTAAAATCCAGTTTTCAGTCTCCAGTCTCCAGTAAAATCCAGTCTCCAGTCTCCAGTCTCCAACTCCAGTAAAATCCAGTCTCCAGTCTCCAGTAAAATCCAGTCTCCAGTCTCCAGTAAAATCCAGTCTCCAGTCTCCTGTAAAATCCAGTCTCCAGTAAAATCCAGTATCCAGTCTCTAGTCTTCAGTCTCCAGTATCCAGTCTCCAGTAAAATCCAGTCTCCAGTCTCCAGTCTCCAGTAAAATCCAGTCTCCAGTCCCCTGTCTCTAGTAAAACCCAGTCTCCAGTCTCCAGTAAAATCCAGTCTCCAGTCTCCAGTCTCCAGGAAAATCCAGTCTCCAGTTAAATCCAGTCTCCAGTAAAATCCAGTCTCCACTAAAATCCAGTCTCCAGTAAAATCCAGTCTCTAGTAAAATCCAGTCTCCAGTCTCCAGTAAAATCCAGTCTCCAGTCTCCAGTAAAATCCCGTCTCCAGTCTCCAATAAAATCCAGTCTCCAGTAAAATCCAGTCTCCAGTAAAATCAAGTCTCCAGTCTCCAGTAAAATCCAGTCTCCAGTATAATATGGTCTCCAGTAAAATCCAGTCTCCAGTCTCCAGTAAAATCCAGTCTCCAGTCTCCAGTAAAATCCAGTCTCCAGTCCCCAGTCTCTAGTAAAACCCAGTCTCCAGTCTCCAGTCTCCAGTAAAATCCAGTCTCCAGTCTCCAGTCTCCAGAAAAATCCAGTCTCCAGTAAAATCCAGTCTCCAGTAAAATCCAGTCTCCAGTAAAATCCAGTCTCCAGTGAAATCCAGTCTCCAGTCTCCAGTAAAATCCAGTAAAATCAAGTCTCCAGTCTCCAGTAAAATCCAGTCTCCAGTCTCCAGTAAAATCCAGTAAAATCCAGTCTCCAGTCTCCAGTCTCCAGTAAAATCCAGTCTCCAGTCTCCAGTAAAATCCAGACTCCGGTAAAATCCAGTCTCCAGTCTCCAGTAAAATCCAGTTTCTAGTCTCCAGTAAAATCCAGTCTCTAGTCTCCAGTAAAATCCAGTCTCTAGTCTCCAGTAAAATCCAGTCTCCAGTCTCCAGTAAAATCCAGTCTCCAGTCTGCAGTAAAATCCAGTCTCCAGTCTCCAGTAAAATCCAGTCTCCAGTTTCCAGTCTCCAGTAAAATCCAGTCTCCAGTAAAATCCAGTCTCCAGTCTGCAGTAAAATCCAGTCTCCAGTCTCCAGTAAAATCCAGTCTCCAGTTTCCAGCCTCTAGTAAAATCCAGTCTCCAGTCTCAAGTCTGCAGTCTCCAGTAAAATCCAGTCTCCATTAAAATCCAGTTTTCAGTCTCCAGTCTCCAGTAAAATCCAGTCTCCAGTCTCCAACTCCAGTAAAATCCAGTCTCCAGTCTCCAGTAAAATCCAGTCTCCAGTCTCCAGTAAAATCCAGTCTCCAGTCTCCTGTAAAATCCAGTCTCCAGTAAAATCCAGTATCCAGTCTCTAGTCTTCAGTCTCCAGTATCCAGTCTCCAATAAAATCCAGTCTCCAGTCTCCAGTAAAATCCAGTCTCCAGTCCCCTGTCTCTAGTAAAACCCAGTCTCCAGTCTCCAGTAAAATCCAGTCTCCAGTCTCCAGTCTCCAGGAAAATCCAGTCTCCAGTTAAATCCAGTCTCCAGTAAAATCCAGTCTCCACTAAAATCCAGTCTCCAGTAAAATCCAGTCTCTAGTAAAATCCAGTCTCCAGTCTCCAGTGAAATCCAGTCTCCAGTCTCCAGTAAAATCCCGTCTCCAGTCTCCTGTAAAATCCAGTCTCCAGTCTCCAATCTCCAGTAAAATCCTGTCTCCAGTAAATTCCAGTCTCCAGTCTCCAATAAAATCCAGTCTCCAGCCTCCAGTAAAATTCAGTCTCCAGTCTCAAGTCTGCAGTCTCCAGTCTCCAGTAAAATCCAGTCTCCAGTCTCCAGTAAAATACAGTCTCCCGTCTCCAGTAAAATCCAGTCTCCAGTAAAATCCAGTCTCCAGTCTCTAGTAAACTCCATTCTCGAGTAAAATCCAGTCTCCAGTAAAATCCAGTTCCAGTAAAATCCAGTCTCCAGTAAAATCCAGTCTCCAGTCTCCAGTAAAATCCAGTCTCCAGTCTCCAATCTCCAGTAAAATACAGTCTCCAGTTAAATCCAGTCACCAGTCTCCAGTAAAATCCAGTCTCCAGTCCCCAGTCTCCAGTAAAATCCAGTCTCCAGTCTCCAGTAAAATCCAGTCTCCAGTCTCCAGTAAAATCTAGTCTCCAGTAAAATCCAGTCTCCAGTAAAATCCAGCCTCCAGTAAAATCCAGTCTCCACTAAAATCCAGTCTCTAGTAAAATCCAGTCTCCAGTAAAATCCAGTGTCTAGTAAAATCCAGTCTCCAGTAAAATCCAGTCTCCAGTAAAATCCAGTCTCCAGTCTCCAGTCTCTAGTAAAATCCAGTCTCCAGTCTCTAGTTTCCAGTCTCCAGTAAAATCCAGTCTCCAGTCTCCAGTCTGCAGTAAAATCCAGTCTCCAGTAAAATCCAGTCTCCAGTCTCCAGTAAAATCCAGTCTCCAGTCTCCAATCTCCAGCAAAATTCAGGCTCCAGTCTCCAGTAAAATCCAGTCTCCGGTCTCCAGTAAAATCCAGTCTCCAGACTCAAGTCTCCAGTCTCCAGTAAAATCCAGTTTTCAGTCTCCAGTCTCCAGTAAAATCCAGTCTCCAGTCTCCAGTAAAATCCAGTCTCCAGTCTCCAGTAAAATCCAGTCTCCAGTAAAATCCAGTCTCCAGTCTCCAGTATCCAGTCTCCAGTAAAATCCAGTCTCCAGTAAAATCCAGTCTCGAGTAAAATCCACTCTCCAGTATAATCCAGTCTCCAGTAAAATCCAGTCTCCAGTAAAATCCAGTCTCCAGTAAAATCCTGTCTCCAGTAAAATCCAGTCTCCAGTAAAATCCGGTCTCCAGTAAAATCCAGTCTCCAGTAAAATCCAGTCTCCAGTAAAATCCAGTCTCCAGTCTCTAGTGAAATCCAGTCTCCAGTAAAATCCAGTCTCCAGTAAAATCCAGTTCCAGTAAAATCCAGTCTCCAGTAAAATCCAGTCTCCAGTAAATTCCAGTCTCCAGTAAAATCCAGTCTCCACTCTCCAGTTAAATCCAGTCTCCAGTCTCCAGTCTCCAGTAAAATCCAGTCTCCAGTAAAATCCAGTCTCCAGTAGAATCCAGTCTCCAGCCTCCAGTAAAATCCAGTCTCCAGTCTCCAGTAAAATCCAGTCTCTAGTCTCCAGTAAAATCCAGTCTCCAGTCTTCAGTCTCCAGTTAAATCCAGTCTCCAGTCTCCAGTAAAATCCAGTCTCCAGTCCCCAGTCTCCAGTAAAATCCAGTCTCTAGTCTCCAGTCTCCAGTAAAATCCAGTCTCCAGTCTCCAGTAAAATCTAGTCTCCAGTAAAATCCAGTCTCCAGTAAAATCCAGTCTCCAGTAAAATCCAGTCTCCACTAAAATCCAGTCTCTAGTAAAATCCAGTCTCCAGTAAAATCCAGTCTCCAGTAAAATCCAGTCTCCAGTAAAATCCAGTCTCCAGTCTCTAGTAAAATCCAGTCTTCAGTCTCTAGTTTCCAGTCTCCAGTAAAATCCAGCCTCCAGTCTCCAGTCTGCAGTATAATCCAGTCTCCAGTCTCCAGTAAAATCCAGTCTCCAGTCTCCAGTAAAATCCAGTCTCCAGTCTCCAGCCTCCAGTAAAATCCAGTCTCCAGTCTCCAGTAAAATCCACTCTCCAGTAAAATCCAATCTCCAGTAAAATCCAGTCTCCAGTAAAATCTAGTCTCCAGTCTCCAGTAAAATGCAGTCTCCAGTAAAATCCAGTCTCCAATAAAATCCAGTCTCCAGCCTCCAGTAAAATTCAGTCTCCAGTCTCAAGTCTCCAGTCTCCAGTCTCCAGTAAAATCCAGTCTCCAGTCTCCAGTAAAATCCAGTTTTCAGTCTCCAGTCTCCAGTAAAATCCAGTCTCCAGTCTCCAACTCCAGTAAAATCCAGTCTCCAGTCTCCAACTCCAGTAAAATCCAGTCTCCAGTCTCCAGTAAAATCCAGTCTCCAGTAAAATCCAGTCTCCAGTCTCCAGTAAAATCTAGTCTCCAAGAAAATCCAGTCTCGAGCCTCCAGTAAAATTCAGTCTCCAGTCTCAAGTCTCCAGTCTCCAGTCTCCAGTAAAATCCAGTCTCCAGTCTCCAGTAAAATCCAGTTTTCAGTCTCCAGTCTCCAGTAAAATCCAGTCTCCAGTCTCCAGTCTCCAACTCCAGTAAAATCCAGTCTCCAGTCTCCAACTCCAGTAAAATCCAGTCTCCAGTCTCCAGTCTACAGTCTCCAGTAAAATCCAGTCTCCAGTCTCCAGTAAAATCCAGTCTCCAGTCTCCAGTAAAATCCAGTCTCCAGTAAAATCCAGTCTCCAGTCTCTAGTAAAATCCAGTCTCCAGTAAAATCCAGTCTCCAGTAAAATCCAGTCTCCAGTGTCCAGTAAAATCCAGTCTCCAGTAAAATCCAGTCTCCAGTCTCCAATCTCCAGTAAAATACAGTCTCCAGTCTCCAGTAAAATCCAGTCTCCAGTCTCCAGTCTCCAGTAAAATCTAGTCTCCAGTAAAATCTAGTCTCCAGTAAAATCCAGTCTCCAGCAAAATCCAGTCTCCACTAAAATCCAGTCTCCACTAAAATCCAGTCTCTAGTAAAATCCAGTCTCCAGTAAAATCCAGTCTCCAGTAAAATCCAGTCTCCAGTAAAATCCAGTCTCCAGTCTCCAGTCTCTAGTAAAATCCAGTCTCCAGTCTCTAGTTTCCAGTCTCCAGTAAAATCCAGCCTCCAGTCTCCAGTCTCCAGTATAATCCAATCTCCAGTAAAATCCAGTCTCTAGTCTCCAGTCTCCAGTAAAATCCAGTCTCCAGTCTCCAGCCTCCAGTAAAATCCAGTCTCCAGTGTCCAGTAAAATCCACTCTCCAGTAAAATCAAGTCTCCAGTAAAATCCAGTCTCCAGTAAAATCTAGTCTCCAGTCTCCAGTAAAATCCAGTCTCCAGTAAAATACAGTCTCCAGTAAAATACAGTCTCCAGTATAACATGGTCTCCAGTAAAATCCAGTCTCCAGTCTCCAGTAAAATCCAGTCTCCAGTAAAATCCAGTCTCCAGTAAAATCCAGTCTCCAGTAAAATCCAGTCTCCAGTCCCCAGTCTCTAGTAAAACCCAGTCTCCAGTCTCCAGTAAAATCCAGTCTCCAGTCTCCAGTCTCCAGTAAAATCCAGTCTCCAGTAAAATCCAGTCTCCAGTTAAATCCAGTCTCCAGTAAAATCCAGTCTCCACTAAAATCCAGTCTCTAGTAAAATCCAGTCTCCAATAAAATCCAGTCTCCAGTAAAATCCAGTCTCCAGTAAAATCAAGTCTCCAGTCTCCAGTAAAATCCAGTCTCCGGTATAATATGGTCTCCAGTAAAATCCAGTCTCCAGTCTCCAGTAAAATCCAGTCTCCAGTCTCCAGTCTCCAGTAAAATCCAGTCTCCAGTCCCCAGTCTCTAGTAAAACCCAGTCTCCAGTCTCCAGTCTCCAGTAAAATCCAGTCTCCAGTCTCCAGTCTCCAGTAAAATCCAGTCTCCAGTAAAATCCAGTCTCCAGTAAAATCCAGTCTCCAGTGAAATCCAGTCTCCAGTCTCCAGTAAAATCCAGTAAAATCAAGTCTCCAGTCTCCAGTAAAATCCAGTCTCCATTCTCCAGTAAAATCCAGTAAAATCCAGTCTCCAGTCTCCAGTCTCCAGTAAAATCCAGTCTCCAGTCTCCAGTAAAATCCAGACTCCGGTAAAATCCAGTCTCCAGTCTGCAGTAAAATCCAGTTTCTAGTCTCCAGTAAAATCCAGTCTCTAGTCTCCAGTAAAATCCAGTCTCTAGTCTCCAGTAAAATCCAGTCTCCAGTCTCCAGTAAAATCCAGTCTCCAGTCTGCAGTAAAATCCAGTCTCCAGTCTCCAGTAAAATCCAGTCTCCAGTTTCCAGTCTCCAGTAAAATCCAGTCTCCAGTAAAATCCAGTCTCCAGTCTCCAATAAAATCCAGTCTCCAGCCTCTAGTAAAATCCAGTCTCCAGTCTCAAGTCTGCAGTCTCCAGTAAAATCCAGTCTCCATTAAAATCCAGTTTTCAGTCTCCAGTCTCCAGTAAAATCCAGTCTCCAGTCTCCAGTCTCCAACTCCAGTAAAATCCAGTCTCCAGTCTCCAGTAAAATCCAGTCTCCAGTCTCCAGTAAAATCCAGTCTCCAGTCTCCTGTAAAATCCAGTCTCCAGTAAAATCCAGTATCCAGTCTCTAGTCTTCAGTCTCCAGTATCCAGTCTCCAGTAAAATCCAGTCTCCAGTCTCCAGTCTCCAGTAAAATCCAGTCTCCAGTCCCCTTTCTCTAGTAAAACCCAGTCTCCAGTCTCCAGTAAAATCCAGTCTCCAGTCTCCAGTCTCCAGGAAAATCCAGTCTCCAGTTAAATCCAGTCTCCAGTAAAATCCAGTCTCCACTAAAATCCAGTCTCCAGTAAAATCCAGTCTCTAGTAAAATCCAGTCTCCAGTCTCCAGTAAAATCCAGTCTCCAGTCTCCAGTAAAATCCCGTCTCCAGTCTCCAATAAAATCCAGTCTCCAGTAAAATCAAGTCTCCAGTCTCCAGTAAAATCCAGTCTCCAGTATAATATGGTCTCCAGTAAAATCCAGTCTCCAGTCTCCAGTAAAATCCAGTCTCCAGTCTCCAGTAAAATCCAGTCTCCAGTCCCCAGTCTCTAGTAAAACCCAGTCTCCAGTCTCCAGTCTCCAGTAAAATCCAGTCTCCAGTCTCCAGTCTCCAGAAAAATCCAGTCTCCAGTAAAATCCAGTCTCCAGTAAAATCCAGTCTCCAGTAAAATCCAGTCTCCAGTGAAATCCAGTCTCCAGTCTCCAGTAAAATCCAGTAAAATCAAGTCTCCAGTCTCCAGTAAAATCCAGTCTCCAGTCTCCAGTAAAATCCAGTAAAATCCAGTCTCCAGTCTCCAGTCTCCAGTAAAATCCAGTCTCCAGTCTCCAGTAAAATCCAGACTCCGGTAAAATCCAGTCTCCAGTCTCCAGTAAAATCCAGTTTCTAGTCTCCAGTAAAATCCAGTCTCTAGTCTCCAGTAAAATCCAGTCTCTAGTCTCCAGTAAAATCCAGTCTCCAGCCTCCAGTAAAATCCAGTCTCCAGTGTCCAGTAAAATCCACTCTCCAGTAAAATCCAGTCTCCAGTAAAATCCAGTCTCCAGTAAAATCTAGTCTCCAGTCTCCAGTAAAATCCAGTCTCCAGTAAAATACAGTCTCCAGTAAAATCCAGTCTCCAGTATAACATGGTCTCCAGTAAAATCCAGTCTCCAGTCTCCAGTAAAATCCAGTCTCCAGTAAAATCCAGTCTCCAGTAAAATCCAGTCTCCAGTAAAATCCAGTCTCCAGTCCCCAGTCTCCAGTCTCCAGTAAAATCCAGTCTCCAGTCTCCAGTAAAATCCAGTCTCCAGTAAAATCCAGTCTCCAGTTAAATCCAGTCTCCAGTAAAATCCAGTCTCCACTAAAATCCAGTCTCTAGTAAAATCCAGTCTCCAATAAAATCCAGTCTCCAGTAAAATCCAGTCTCCAGTAAAATCAAGTCTCCAGTCTCCAGTAAAATCCAGTCTCCGGTATAATATGGTCTCCAGTAAAATCCAGTCTCCAGTCTCCAGTAAAATCCAGTCTCCAGTCTCCAGTCTCCAGTAAAATCCAGTCTCCAGTCCCCAGTCTCTAGTAAAACCCAGTCTCCAGTCTCCAGTCTCCAGTAAAATCCAGTCTCCAGTCTCCAGTCTCCAGTAAAATCCAGTCTCCAGTAAAATCCAGTCTCCAGTAAAATCCAGTCTCCAGTGAAATCCAGTCTCCAGTCTCCAGTAAAATCCAGTAAAATCAAGTCTCCAGTCTCCAGTAAAATCCAGTCTCCAGTCTCCAGTAAAATCCAGTAAAATCCAGTCTCCAGTCTCCAGTCTCCAGTAAAATCCAGTCTCCAGTCTCCAGTAAAATCCAGACTCCGGTAAAATCCAGTCTCCAGTCTGCAGTAAAATCCAGTTTCTAGTCTCCAGTAAAATCCAGTCTCTAGTCTCCAGTAAAATCCAGTCTCTAGTCTCCAGTAAAATCCAGTCTCCAGTCTCCAGTAAAATCCAGTCTCCAGTCTGCAGTAAAATCCAGTCTCCAGTCTCCAGTAAAATCCAGTCTCCAGTTTCCAGTCTCCAGTAAAATCCAGTCTCCAGTAAAATCCAGTCTCCAGTCTCCAATAAAATCCAGTCTCCAGCCTCTAGTAAAATCCAGTCTCCAGTCTCAAGTCTGCAGTCTCCAGTAAAATCCAGTCTCCATTAAAATCCAGTTTTCAGTCTCCAGTCTCCAGTAAAATCCAGTCTCCAGTCTCCAGTCTCCAACTCCAGTAAAATCCAGTCTCCAGTCTCCAGTAAAATCCAGTCTCCAGTCTCCAGTAAAATCCAGTCTCCAGTCTCCTGTAAAATCCAGTCTCCAGTAAAATCCAGTATCCAGTCTCTAGTCTTCAGTCTCCAGTATCCAGTCTCCAGTAAAATCCAGTCTCCAGTCTCCAGTCTCCAGTAAAATCCAGTCTCCAGTCCCCTGTCTCTAGTAAAACCCAGTCTCCAGTCTCCAGTAAAATCCAGTCTCCAGTCTCCAGTCTCCAGGAAAATCCAGTCTCCAGTTAAATCCAGTCTCTAGTAAAATCCAGTCTCCAGTCTCCAGTAAAATCCAGTCTCCAGTCTCCAGTAAAATCCCGTCTCCAGTCTCCAATAAAATCCAGTCTCCAGTAAAATCCAGTCTCCAGTAAAATCAAGTCTCCAGTCTCCAGTAAAATCCAGTCTCCAGTATAATATGGTCTCCAGTAAAATCCAGTCTCCAGTCTCCAGTAAAATCCAGTCTCCAGTCTCCAGTAAAATCCAGTCTCCAGTCCCCAGTCTCTAGTAAAACCCAGTCTCCAGTCTCCAGTCTCCAGTAAAATCCAGTCTCCAGTCTCCAGTCTCCAGAAAAATCCAGTCTCCAGTAAAATCCAGTCTCCAGTAAAATCCAGTCTCCAGTAAAATCCAGTCTCCAGTGAAATCCAGTCTCCAGTCTCCAGTAAAATCCAGTAAAATCAAGTCTCCAGTCTCCAGTAAAATCCAGTCTCCAGTCTCCAGTAAAATCCAGTAAAATCCAGTCTCCAGTCTCCAGTCTCCAGTAAAATCCAGTCTCCAGTCTCCAGTAAAATCCAGACTCCGGTAAAATCCAGTCTCCAGTCTCCAGTAAAATCCAGTTTCTAGTCTCCAGTAAAATCCAGTCTCTAGTCTCCAGTAAAATCCAGTCTCTAGTCTCCAGTAAAATCCAGTCTCCAGTCTCCAGTAAAATCCAGTCTCCAGTCTGCAGTAAAATCCAGTCTCCAGTCTCCAGTAAAATCCAGTCTCCAGTTTCCAGTCTCCAGTAAAATCCAGTCTCCAGTCTGCAGTAAAATCCAGTCTCCAGTCTCCAGTAAAATCCAGTCTCCAGTTTCCAGCCTCTAGTAAAATCCAGTCTCCAGTCTCAAGTCTGCAGTCTCCAGTAAAATCCAGTCTCCATTAAAATCCAGTTTTCAGTCTCCAGTCTCCAGTAAAATCCAGTCTCCAGTCTCCAACTCCAGTAAAATCCAGTCTCCAGTCTCCAGTAAAATCCAGTCTCCAGTCTCCAGTAAAATCCAGTCTCCAGTCTCCTGTAAAATCCAGTCTCCAGTAAAATCCAGTATCCAGTCTCTAGTCTTCAGTCTCCAGTATCCAGTCTCCAGTAAAATCCAGTCTCCAGTCTCCAGTAAAATCCAGTCTCCAGTCCCCTGTCTCTAGTAAAACCCAGTCTCCAGTCTCCAGTAAAATCCAGTCTCCAGTCTCCAGTCTCCAGGAAAATCCAGTCTCCAGTTAAATCCAGTCTCCAGTAAAATCCAGTCTCCACTAAAATCCAGTCTCCAGTAAAATCCAGTCTCTAGTAAAATCCAGTCTCCAGTCTCCAGTGAAATCCAGTCTCCAGTCTCCAGTAAAATCCCGTCTCCAGTCTCCTGTAAAATCCAGTCTCCAGTCTCCAATCTCCAGTAAAATCCTGTCTCCAGTAAATTCCAGTCTCCAGTCTCCAATAAAATCCAGTCTCCAGCCTCCAGTAAAATTCAGTCTCCAGTCTCAAGTCTGCAGTCTCCAGTCTCCAGTAAAATCCAGTCTCCAGTCTCCAGTAAAATACAGTCTCCCGTCTCCAGTAAAATCCAGTCTCCAGTAAAATCCAGTCTCCAGTCTCTAGTAAAATCCATTCTCGAGTAAAATCCAGTCTCCAGTAAAATCCAGTTCCAGTAAAATCCAGTCTCCAGTAAAATCCAGTCTCCAGTCTCCAGTAAAATCCAGTCTCCAGTCTCCAATCTCCAGTAAAATACAGTCTCCAGTTAAATCCAGTCACCAGTCTCCAGTAAAATCCAGTCTCCAGTCCCCAGTCTCCAGTAAAATCCAGTCTCCAGTCTCCAGTAAAATCCAGTCTCCAGTCTCCAGTAAAATCTAGTCTCCAGTAAAATCCAGTCTCCAGTAAAATCCAGCCTCCAGTAAAATCCAGTCTCCACTAAAATCCAGTCTCTAGTAAAATCCAGTCTCCAGTAAAATCCAGTGTCTAGTAAAATCCAGTCTCCAGTAAAATCCAGTCTCCAGTAAAATCCAGTCTCCAGTCTCCAGTCTCTAGTAAAATCCAGTCTCCAGTCTCTAGTTTCCAGTCTCCAGTAAAATCCAGCCTCCAGTCTCCAGTCTCCAGTATAATCCAGTCTCCAGTAAAATCCAGTCTCTAGTCTCCAGTCTCCAGTAAAATCCAGTCTCCAGTCTCCAGTAAAATCCAGTCTCCAGTAAAATCCACTCTCCAGTCTCCAGTAAATCCAGTTTTCAGTCTCCAGTCTCCAGTAAAATGCAGTCTCCAGTCTCCAACTCCAGTAAAATCCAGTCTCCAGTCTCCAGTAAAATCCAGTCTCCCGTCTCCAGTAAAATCCAGTCTCCAGTAAAATCCAGTCTCCAGTCTCTAGTAAAATCCATTCTCGAGTAAAATCCAGTCTCCAGTAAAATCCAGTTCCAGTAAAATCCAGTCTCCAGTAAAATCCAGTCTCTAGTAAAATCCAGTCTCCAGCCTCCAATCTCCAGTAAAATACAGTCTCCAGTTAAATCCAGTCTCCAGTCTCCAGTAAAATCCAGTCTCCAGTACCCAGTCTCCAGTAAAATCCAGTCTCCAGTCTCCAGTAAAATCCAGTCTCCAGTCTCCAGTAAAATCTAGTCTCCAGTAAAATCCAGTCTCCAGTAAAATCCAGTCTCCACTAAAATCCAGTCTCTAGTAAAATCCAGTCTCCAGTAAAATCCAGTCTCCAGTAAAATCCAGTCTCCAGTAAAATCCAGTCTCCAGTCTCCAGTCTCTAGTAAAATCCAGTCTCCAGTCTCTAGTTTCCAGTCTCCAGTAAAATCCAGCCTCCAGTCTCCAGTATAATCCAGTCTCCAGTAAAATCCAGTCTCTAGTCTCCAGTCTCCAGTAAAATCCAGTCTCCAGTCTCCAGTAAAATCCAGTCTCCAGTCTCCAGTAAAATCCAGTCTCCAGTCTCCAGCCTCCAGTAAAATCCAGTCTCCAGTCTCCAGTAAAATCCACTCTCCAGTAAAATCCAGTCTCCAGTAAAATCCAGTCTCCAGTCTCCAGTAAAATCCGGTCTCTAGTCTCCAGTAAAATCCAGTCTCCAGTAAAATCCAGTCTCCAGTCTCCAGTCTGCAGTAAAATCCAGTCTCCAGTCTCCAGTAAAATCCAGTCTCCAGTCTCCAGTAAAATCCAGTCTCCAGTCTCCAATCTCCAGTAAAATCCAGTCTCCAGCAAAATTCAGTCTCCAGTCTCCATTAAAATCCAGTTTTCAGTCTCCAGTCTCCAGTAAAATCCAGTCTCCAGTCTCCAGTAAAATCCAGTCTCCAGTCTCCAGTAAAATCCAGTCTCCAGTCTCCAATCTCCAGTAAAATCCTGTCTCCAGTAAATTCCAGTCTCCAGTCTCCAATAAAATCCAGTCTCCAGCCTCCAGTAAAATTCAGTCTCCAGTCTCAAGTCTGCAGTCTCCAGTCTCCAGTAAAATCCAGTCTCCAGTCTCCAGTAAATCCAGTTTTCAGTCTCCAGTCTCCAGTAAAATCCAGTCTCCAGTCTCCAACTCCAGTAAAATCCAGTCTCCAGTCTCCAGTAAAATCCAGTCTCCAGTAAAATCCAGTCTCCAGTAAAATCCAGTCTCCAGTCTCCTATCTCCAGTAAAATACAGTCTCCAGTTAAATCCAGTCTCCAGTCTCCAGTAAAATCCAGTCTCCAGTCCCCAGTCTCCAGTAAAATCCAGTCTCCAGTCTCCAGTAAAATCCAGTCTCCAGTCTCCAGTAAAATCTAGTCTCCAGTAAAATCCAGTCTCCAGTAAAATGCAGCCTCCAGTAAAATCCAGTCTCCACTAAAATCCAGTCTCTAGTAAAATCCAGTCTCCAGTAAAATCCAGTCTCCAGTAAAATCCAGTCTCCAGTAAAATCCAGTCTCCAGTCTCCAGTCTCTAGTAAAATCCAGTCTCCAGTCTCTAGTTTCCAGTCTCCAGTAAAATCCAGTCTCTAGTCTCCAGTAAAATCCAGTCTCCAGTCTCCAGTAAAATCCAGTCTCCAGTCTTCAGTAAAATCCAGTCTCCAGTCTCCAACCTCCAGTAAAATCCAGTCTCCAGTCTCCAGTAAAGTCCACTCTCCAGTAAAATCCAGTCTCCAGTAAAATCCAGTCTCCAGTAAAATCTAGTCTCCAGGAAAATCCAGTCTCCAGTAAAATCCAGTCTCCAGTAAAATCAAGTCTCCAGTATAATATGGTCTCCAGTAAAATCCAGTCTCCAGTAAAATCCAGTCTCCAGTATAATATGGTCTCCAGTAAAATCCAGTCTCCAGTCTCCAGTAAAATCCAGTCTCCAGTCTCCAGTAAAATCCAGTCTCCAGTAAAATCCAGTCTCCAGTAAAATCCAGTCTCCAGTTAAATCCAGTCTCCAGTAAGATCCAGTCTCCACTAAAATCCAGTCTCTAGTAAAATCGAGTCTCCAGTAAAATCCAGTCTTCAGTATCCAGTCTCCAGTAAAATCCAGTCTCGAGTAAAATCCAGTCTCCAGTAAAATCCAGTCTCCAGTAAAATCCAGTCTCCAGTAAAATCCAGTCTCCAGTAAAATCCAATCTCCAGTAAAATCCAGTCTCCAGTAAAATCCACTCTCCAGTAAAATCCAGTCTCCAGTATAACATGGTCTCCAGTAAAATCCAGTCTCCAGTCTCCAGTAAAATCCAGTCTCCAGTAAAATCCAGTCTCCAGTCTCCAGTAAAATCCAGTCTCCAGTCTCCAGTAAAATCCAGTCTCCAGTAAAATCCAGTCTCCAGTAAAATCCAGTCTCCAGTCTCCAGTAAAATCCAGTCTCCAGTAAAATCCAGTCTCCAGTCTCCAGTCTCCAGTAAAATCCAGTCTCCAGTCTCCAATCTCCAGTAAAATCCAGTCTCCAGCAAAATTCAGTCTCCAGTCTCCAGTAAAATCCAGTCTCCGGTCTCCAGTAAAATCCAGTCTCAAGTCTCCAGTCTCCAGTCTCCATTAAAATCCAGTTTTCATTCTCCAGTCTCCAGTAAAATCCAGTCTCCAGTCTCCAGTAAAATCCAGTCTCCAGTCTCCAGTAAAATCCAGTCTCCAGTCTCCAGTAAAATCCAGTCTCCAGTCTCCAATCTCCAGTAAAATCCTGTCTCCAGTAAATTCCAGTCTCCAGTCTCCAATAAAATCCAGTCTCCAGCCTCCAGTAAAATTCAGTCTCCAGTCTCAAGTCTGCAGTCTCCAGTCTCCAGTAAAATCCAGTCTCCAGTCTCCAGTAAATCCAGTTTTCAGTCTCCAGTCTCCAGTAAAATGCAGTCTCCAGTCTCCAACTCCAGTAAAATCCAGTCTCCAGTCTCCAGTAAAATCCAGTCTCCCGTCTCCAGTAAAATCCAGTCTCCAGTAAAATCCAGTCTCCAGTCTCTAGTAAAATCCATTCTCGAGTAAAATCCAGTCTCCAGTAAAATCCAGTTCCAGTAAAATCCAGTCTCCAGTAAAATCCAGTCTCCAGTAAAATCCAGTCTCCAGTAAAATCCAGTCTCCAGTAAAATCCAGTCTCCAGTCTCCAATCTCCAGTAAAATACAGTCTCCAGTTAAATCCAGTCTCCAGTCTCCAGTAAAATCCAGTCTCCAGTACCCAGTCTCCAGTAAAATCCAGTCTCCAGTCTCCAGTAAAATCCAGTCTCCAGTCTCCAGTAAAATCTAGTCTCCAGTAAAATCCAGTCTCCAGTAAAATCCAGTCTCCACTAAAATCCAGTCTCTAGTAAAATCCAGTCTCCAGTAAAATCCAGTCTCCAGTAAAATCCAGTCTCCAGTAAAATCCAGTCTCCAGTAAAATCCAGTCTCCAGTCTCCAGTCTCTAGTAAAATCCAGTCTCCAGTCTCTAGTTTCCAGTCTCCAGTAAAATCCAGCCTCCAGTCTCCAGTATAATCCAGTCTCCAGTAAAATCCAGTCTCTAGTCTCCAGTCTCCAGTAAAATCCAGTCTCCAGTCTCCAGTAAAATCCAGTCTCCAGTCTCCAGTAAAATCCAGTCTCCAGTCTCCAGCCTCCAGTAAAATCCAGTCTCCAGTCTCCAGTAAAATCCACTCTCCAGTAAAATCCAGTCTCCAGTAAAATCCAGTCTCCAGTCTCCAGTAAAATCCGGTCTCTAGTCTCCAGTAAAATCCAGTCTCCAGTCTCCAGTCTGCAGTAAAATCCAGTCTCCAGTCTCCAGTAAAATCCAGTCTCCAGTCTCCAGTCTCCAGTAAAATCCAGTCTCCAGTCTCCAATCTCCAGTAAAATCCAGTCTCCAGCAAAATTCAGTCTCCAGTCTCCAGGAAAATCCAGTCTCCGGTCTCCAGTAAAATCCAGTCTCAAGTCTCCAGTCTCCAGTCTCCATTAAAATCCAGTTTTCAGTCTCCAGTCTCCAGTAAAATCCAGTCTCCAGTAAAATCCAGTCTCCAGTCTCCAGTAAAATCCAGTCTCCAGTCTCCAGTAAAATCCAGTCTCCAGTCTCCAATCTCCAGTAAAATCCTGTCTCCAGTAAATTCCAGTCTCCAGTCTCCAATAAAATCCAGTCTCCAGCCTCCAGTAAAATTCAGTCTCCAGTCTCAAGTCTGCAGTCTCCAGTAAAATCCAGTCTCCAGTCTCCAGTAAATCCAGTTTTCAGTCTCCAGTCTCCAGTAAAATGCAGTCTCCAGTCTCCAACTCCAGTAAAATCCAGTCTCCAGTCTCCAGTAAAATCCAGTCTCCCGTCTCCAGTAAAATCCAGTCTCCAGTAAAATCCAGTCTCCAGTCTCTAGTAAAATCCATTCTCGAGTAAAATCCAGTCTCCAGTAAAATCCAGTTCCAGTAAAATCCAGTCTCCAGTAAAATCCAGTCTCTAGTAAAATCCAGTCTCCAGCCTCCAATCTCCAGTAAAATACAGTCTCCAGTTAAATCCAGTCTCCAGTCTCCAGTAAAATCCAGTCTCCAGTACCCAGTCTCCAGTAAAATCCAGTCTCCAGTCTCCAGTAAAATCCAGTCTCCAGTCTCCAGTAAAATCTAGTCTCCAGTAAAATCCAGTCTCCAGTAAAATCCAGTCTCCACTAAAATCCAGTCTCTAGTAAAATCCAGTCTCCAGTAAAATCCAGTCTCCAGTAAAATCCAGTCTCCAGTAAAATCCAGTCTCCAGTCTCCAGTCTCTAGTAAAATCCAGTCTCCAGTCTCTAGTTTCCAGTCTCCAGTAAAATCCAGCCTCCAGTCTCCAGTATAATCCAGTCTCCAGTAAAATCCAGTCTCTAGTCTCCAGTCTCCAGTAAAATCCAGTCTCCAGTCTCCAGTAAAATCCAGTCTCCAGTCTCCAGTAAAATCCAGTCTCCAGTCTCCAGCCTCCAGTAAAATCCAGTCTCCAGTCTCCAGTAAAATCCACTCTCCAGTAAAATCCAGTCTCCAGTAAAATCCAGTCTCCAGTCTCCAGTAAAATCCGGTCTCTAGTCTCCAGTAAAATCCAGTCTCCAGTAAAATCCAGTCTCCAGTCTCCAGTCTGCAGTAAAATCCAGTCTCCAGTCTCCAGTAAAATCCAGTCTCCAGTCTCCAGTAAAATCCAGTCTCCAGTCTCCAATCTCCAGTAAAATCCAGTCTCCAGCAAAATTCAGTCTCCAGTCTCCATTAAAATCCAGTTTTCAGTCTCCAGTCTCCAGTAAAATCCAGTCTCCAGTCTCCAGTAAAATCCAGTCTCCAGTCTCCAGTAAAATCCAGTCTCCAGTCTCCAATCTCCAGTAAAATCCTGTCTCCAGTAAATTCCAGTCTCCAGTCTCCAATAAAATCCAGTCTCCAGCCTCCAGTAAAATTCAGTCTCCAGTCTCAAGTCTGCAGTCTCCAGTCTCCAGTAAAATCCAGTCTCCAGTCTCCAGTAAATCCAGTTTTCAGTCTCCAGTCTCCAGTAAAATCCAGTCTCCAGTCTCCAACTCCAGTAAAATCCAGTCTCCAGTCTCCAGTAAAATCCAGTCTCCAGTAAAATCCAGTCTCCAGTAAAATCCAGTCTCCAGTCTCCAATCTCCAGTAAAATACAGTCTCCAGTTAAATCCAGTCTCCAGTCTCCAGTAAAATCCAGTCTCCAGTCCCCAGTCTCCAGTAAAATCCAGTCTCCAGTCTCCAGTAAAATCCAGTCTCCAGTCTCCAGTAAAATCTAGTCTCCAGTAAAATCCAGTCTCCAGTAAAATGCAGCCTCCAGTAAAATCCAGTCTCCACTAAAATCCAGTCTCTAGTAAAATCCAGTCTCCAGTAAAATCCAGTCTCCAGTAAAATCCAGTCTCCAGTAAAATCCAGTCTCCAGTCTCCAGTCTCTAGTAAAATCCAGTCTCCAGTCTCTAGTTTCCAGTCTCCAGTAAAATCCAGTCTCTAGTCTCCAGTAAAATCCAGTCTCCAGTCTCCAGTAAAATCCAGTCTCCAGTCTTCAGTAAAATCCAGTCTCCAGTCTCCAACCTCCAGTAAAATCCAGTCTCCAGTCTCCAGTAAAATCCACTCTCCAGTAAAATCCAGTCTCCAGTAAAATCCAGTCTCCAGTAAAATCTAGTCTCCAGGAAAATCCAGTCTCCAGTAAAATCCAGTCTCCAGTAAAATCAAGTCTCCAGTATAATATGGTCTCCAGTAAAATCCAGTCTCCAGTAAAATCCAGTCTCCAGTATAATATGGTCTCCAGTAAAATCCAGTCTCCAGTCTCCAGTAAAATCCAGTCTCCAGTCTCCAGTAAAATCCAGTCTCCAGTAAAATCCAGTCTCCAGTAAAATCCAGTCTCCAGTTAAATCCAGTCTCCAGTAAGATCCAGTCTCCACTAAAATCCAGTCTCTAGTAAAATCGAGTCTCCAGTAAAATCCAGTCTCCAGTATCCAGTCTCCAGTAAAATCCAGTCTCGAGTAAAATCCAGTCTCCAGTAAAATCCAGTCTCCAGTAAAATCCAGTCTCCAGTAAAATCCAGTCTCCAGTAAAATCCAATCTCCAGTAAAATCCAGTCTCCAGTAAAATCCACTCTCCAGTAAAATCCAGTCTCCAGTATAACATGGTCTCCAGTAAAATCCAGTCTCCAGTCTCCAGTAAAATCCAGTCTCCAGTAAAATCCAGTCTCCAGTCTCCAGTAAAATCCAGTCTCCAGTCTCCAGTAAAATCCAGTCTCCAGTAAAATCCAGTCTCCAGTCCCCAGTCTCTAGTAAAACCCAGTCTCCAGTCTCCAGTAAAATCCAGTCTCCAGTCTCCAGTAAAATCCAGTCTCCAGTAAAATCCAGTCTCCAGTTAAATCCAGTCTCCAGTAAAATCCAGTCTCCACTAAAATCCAGTCTCTAGTAAAATCCAGTCTCCAATAAAATCCAGTCTCCAGTAAAATCCAGTCTCCAGTAAAATCAAGGCTCCAGTCTCCAGTAAAATCCAGTCTCCAGTATAATATGTTCTCCAGTAAAATCCAGTCTCCAGTCTCCAGTAAAATCCAGTCTCCAGTAAAATCCAGTCTCCAGTCTCCAGTAAAATCCAGTCTCCAGTAAAATCCAGTCTCCAGTCTCCAGTAAAATCCAGTCTCCAGTCTCCAGTCTCCAGTAAAATCCAGTCTCCAGTAAAATCCAGTCTCCAGTCTCCAGTCTCCAGTAAAATCCAGTCTCCAGTAAATTCCAGTCTCCAGTGAAATCGAGTCTCCAGTCTCCAGTAAAATCCAGTCTCCAGTAAAATCCAGTCTCCAGTGAAATCGAGTCTCCAGTCTCCAGTAAAATCCAGTAAAATCCAGTAAAATCCAGTCTCCAGTAAAATCCAGTAAAATCCAGTCTCCAGTCTCCAGTAAAATCCAGTAAAATCCAGTCTCCAGTCTCCAGTCTGCAGGAAAATCCAGTCTCCAGTCTCCAGTAAAATCCAGTCTCCGGTAAAATCCAGTCTCCAGTCTCCAGTAAAATCCAGTTTCTAGTCTCCAGTAAAATCCAGTCTCTAGTCTCCAGTAAAATCCAGTCTCTAGTCTCCAGTAAAATCCAGTCTCCAGTCTCCAGTAAAATCCAGTCTCCAGTCTCCAGTCTGCAGTAAAATCCAGTCTCTAGTCTCCAGTCTCCAGTAAAATCCAGTCTCCAGTCTCCAATAAAATCCAGTCTCCAGCCTCTAGTAAAATCCAGTCTACAGTCTCAAGTCTGCAGTCTCCAGTAAAATCCAGTCTCCAGTCTCCAGTAAAATCCAGTTTTCAGTCTCCAGTCTCCAGTAAAATCCAGTCTCCAGTCTCCAGTCTCCAACTCCAGTAAAATCCAGTCTCCAGTCACCAGTAAAATCCAGTCTCCAGTCTCCAGTCTCCAGTAAAATCCTGTCTCCAGTCTCCAGTAAAATCCAGTCTCCAGTAAAATCCAGTATCCAGTCTCTAGTCTCCAGTCTCCAGTATCCAGTCTCCAGTAAAATCCAGTCTCCAGTAAAATCCAGTCTCCAGTCTCCAGTCTCCAGTAAAATCCAGTCTCCAGTCCCCAGTCTCTAGTAAAACCCAGTCTCCAGTCTCCAGTCTCCAGTAAAATCCAGTCTCCAGTCTCCAGTCTCCAGGAAAATCCAGTCTCCAGTTAAATCCAGTCTCCAGTAAAATCCAGTCTCCACTAAAATCCAGTCTCCAGTAAAATCCAGTCTCCAGTAAAATCCAGTCTCCAGTCTCCAGTAAAATCCAGTCTCCAGTCTCCAGTAAAATCCAGTCTCCAGTCTCCAATCTCCAGTAAAATCCTGTCTCCAGTAAATTCCAGTCTCCAGTCTCCAATAAAATCCAGTCTCCAGCCTCCAGTAAAATTCAGTCTCCAGTCTCAAGTCTCCAGTCTCCAGTAAAATCCAGTCTCCAGTCTCCAGTAAAATCCAGTTTTCAGTCTCCAGTCTCCAGTAAAATCCAGTCTCCAGTCTCGAGTCTCCAACTCCAGTAAAATCCAGTCTCCAGTAAAATCCAGTCTCCAGTCCCCAGTCTCTAGTAAAACCCAGTCTCCAGTCTCCAGTAAAATCCAGTCTCCAGTCTCCAGTAAAATCCAGTCTCCAGTAAAATCCAGTCTCCAGTTAAATCCAGTCTCCAGTAAAATCCAGTCTCCACTAAAATCCAGTCTCTAGTAAAATCCAGTCTCCAATAAAATCCACTCTCCAGTAAAATCCAGTCTCCAGTAAAATCCAGTCTCCAGTAAAATCAAGTCTCCAGTCTCCAGTAAAATCCAGTCTCCAGTATAATATGGTCTCCAGTAAAATCCAGTCTCCAGTCTCCAGTAAAATCCAGTCTCCAGTAAAATCCAGTCTCCAGTAAAATCCAGTCTCCAGTCTTCAGTAAAATCCAGTCTCCAGTCCCCAGTCTCTAGTAAAACCCAGTCTCCAGTCTCCAGTCTCCAGTAAAATCCAGTCTCCAGTCTCCAGTCTCCAGTAAAATCCAGTCTCCAGTAAAATCCATTCTCCAGTAAAATCCAGTCTCCAGTCTCCAGTCTCCAGTAAAATCCAGTCTCCAGTAAAATCCAGTCTCCAGTGAAATCGAGTCTCCAGTCTCCAGTCTCCAGTAAAATCCAGTCTCCAGTATAATCCAGTCTCCAGTGAAATCGAGTCTCCAGTCTCCAGTAAAATCCAGTAAAATCCAGTAAAATCCAGTCTCCAGTAAAATCCAGTAAAATCCAGTCTCCAGTCTCCAGTAAAATCCAGTAAAATCCAGTCTCCAGTCTTCAGTCTCCAGGAAAATCCAGTCTCCAGTCTCCAGTAAAATCCAATCTCAGGTAAAATCCAGTCTCCAGTCTCCAGTAAAATCCAGTTTCTAGTCTCCAGTAAAATCCAGTCTCTAGTCTCCAGTAAAATCCAGTCTCTAGTCTCCAGTAAAATCCAGTCTCCAGTCTCCAGTAAAATCCAGTCTCCAGTCTCCAGTCTGCAGTAAAATCCAGTCTCCAGTCTCCAGTAAAATCCAGTCTCCAGTAAAATCCAGTCTCCAGTCTCCAATAAAATCCAGTCTCCAGCCTCTAGTAAAATCCAGTCTACAGTCTCAAGTCTGCAGTCTCCAGTAAAATCCAGTCTCCAGTCTCCAGTAAAATCCAGTTTTCAGTCTCCAGTCTCCAGTAAAATCCAGTCTCCAGTCTACAACTCCAGTAAAATCCAGTCTCCAGTCACCAGTAAAATCCAGTCTCCAGTATCCAGTAAAATCTTGTCTCCAGTCTCCAGTAAAATCCAGTCTCCAGTAAAATCCAGTATCCAGTCTCTAGTCTCCAGTCTCCAGTATCCAGTCTCCAGTAAAATCCAGTCTCCAGTAAAATCCAGTCTCCAGTCTCAAGTAAAATCCAGTCTCCAGTCCCCAGTCTCTAGTAAAACCCAGTCTCCAGTCTCCAGTCTCCAGTAAAATCCAGTCTCCAGTCTCCAGTCTCCAGGAAAATCCAGTCTCCAGTTAAATCCAGTCTCCAGTAAAATCCAGTCTCCACTAAAATCCAGTCTCCAGTAAAATCCAGTCTCCAGTAAAATCCAGTCTCCAGTAAAATCCAGTCTCCAGTCTCCAGTAAAATCCAGTCTCCAGTCTCCAGTAAAATCCAGTCTCCAGTCTCCAATCTCCAGTAAAATCCTGTCTCCAGTAAATTCCAGTCTCCAGTCTCCAATAAAATCCAGTCTCCAGCCTCCAGTAAAATTCAGTCTCCAGTCTCAAGTCTCCAGTCTCCAGTAAAATCCAGTCTCGTCTCCAGTAAAATCCAGTTTTCAGTCTCCAGTCTCCAGTAAAATCCAGTCTCCAGTCTCCAGTAAAATCCAGTCTCCAGTCTCCAATCTCCAGTAAAATCCTGTCTCCAGTCTCCAATAAAATCCAGTCTCCAGCCTCCAGTAAAATCCAGTCTCCAGTCTCAAGTCTCCAGTCTCCAGTAAAATCCAGTCTCCAGTCTCCAGTAAAATCCAGTTTTCAGTCTCCAGTCTCCAGTAAAATCCAGTCTCCAGTCTCCAGTAAAATCCAGTCTCCAGTCTCCAGTAAAATCCAGTCTCCAGTCTCCAATCTCCAGTAAAATCCTGTCTCCAGTCTCCAATAAAATCCAGTCTCCAGCCTCCAGTAAAATCCAGTCTCCAGTCTCAAGTCTCCAGTCTCCAGTAAAATCCAGTTTTCAGTCTCCAGTCTCCAGTAAAATCCAGTCTCCAGTCTCGAGTCTCCAACTCCAGTAAAATCCAGTCTCCAGTAAAATCCAGTCTCCAGTCCCCAGTCTCTAGTAAAACCCAGTCTCCAGTCTCCAGTAAAATCCAGTCTCCAGTCTCCAGTAAAATCCAGTCTCCAGTAAAATCCAGTCTCCAGTTAAATCCAGTCTCCAGTAAAATCCAGTCTCCACTAAAATCCAGTCTCTAGTAAAATCCAGTCTCCAATAAAATCCACTCTCCAGTAAAATCCAGTCTCCAGTAAAATCCAGTCTCCAGTAAAATCAAGTCTCCAGTCTCCAGTAAAATCCAGTCTCCAGTATAATATGGTCTCCAGTAAAATCCAGTCTCCAGTCTCCAGTAAAATCCAGTCTCCAGTAAAATCCAGTCTCCAGTAAAATCCAGTCTCCAGTCTTCAGTAAAATCCAGTCTCCAGTCCCCAGTCTCTAGTAAAACCCAGTCTCCAGTCTCCAGTCTCCAGTAAAATCCAGTCTCCAGTAAAATCCAGTCTCCAGTAAAATCCAGTCTCCAGTAAAATCCAGTCTCCAGTCTCCAGTCTCCAGTAAAATCCAGTCTCCAGTAAAATCCAGTCTCCAGTGAAATCGAGTCTCCAGTCTCCAGTCTCCAGTAAAATCCAGTCTCCAGTATAATCCAGTCTCCAGTGAAATCGAGTCTCCAGTCTCCAGTAAAATCCAGTAAAATCCAGTAAAATCCAGTTTCCAGTAAAATCCAGTAAAATCCAGTCTCCAGTCTCCAGTAAAATCCAGTAAAATCCAGTCTCCAGTCTCCAGTCTCCAGGAAAATCCAGTCTCCAGTCTCCAGTAAAATCCAATCTCAGGTAAAATCCAGTCTCCAGTCTCCAGTAAAATCCAGTTTCTAGTCTCCAGTAAAATCCAGTCTCTAGTCTCCAGTAAAATCCAGTCTCTAGTCTCCAGTAAAATCCAGTCTCCAGTCTCCAGTAAAATCCAGTCTCCAGTCTCCAGTCTGCAGTAAAATCCAGTCTCCAGTCTCCAGTCTCCAGTAAAATCCAGTCTCCAGTAAAATCCAGTCTCCAGTCTCCAATAAAATCCAGTCTCCAGCCTCTAGTAAACTCCAGTCTACAGTCTCAAGTCTGCAGTCTCCAGTAAAATCCAGTCTCCAGTCTCCAGTAAAATCCAGTTTTCAGTCTCCAGTCTCCAGTAAAATCCAGTCTCCAGTCTCCAACTCCAGTAAAATCCAGTCTCCAGTCACCAGTAAAATCCAGTCTCCAGTATCCAGTAAAATCTTGTCTCCAGTCTCCAGTAAAATCCAGTCTCCAGTAAAATCCAGTATCCAGTCTCTAGTCTCCAGTCTCCAGTATCCAGTCTCCAGTAAAATCCAGTCTCCAGTAAAATCCAGTCTCCAGTCTCCAGTAAAATCCAGTCTCCAGTCCCCAGTCTCTAGTAAAACCCAGTCTCCAGTCTCCAGTCTCCAGTAAAATCCAGTCTCCAGTCTCCAGTCTCCAGGAAAATCCAGTCTCCAGTTAAATCCAGTCTCCAGTAAAATCCAGTCTCCACTAAAATCCAGTCTCCAGTAAAATCCAGTCTCCAGTAAAATCCAGTCTCCAGTCTCCAGTAAAATCCAGTCTCCAGTCTCCAGTAAAATCCAGTCTCCAGTCTCCAATCTCCAGTAAAATCCTGTCTCCAGTAAATTCCAGTCTCCAGTCTCCAATAAAATCCAGTCTCCAGCCTCCAGTAAAATTCAGTCTCCAGTCTCAAGTCTCCAGTCTCCAGTAAAATCCAGTCTCCAGTCTCCAGTAAAATCCAGTTTTCAGTCTCCAGTCTCCAGTAAAATCCAGTCTCCAGTCTCCAGTAAAATCCAGTCTCCAGTCTCCAATCTCCAGTAAAATCCTGTCTCCAGTCTCCAATAAAATCCAGTCTCCAGCCTCCAGTAAAATCCAGTCTCCAGTCTCAAGTCTCCAGTCTCCAGTAAAATCCAGTTTTCAGTCTCCAGTCTCCAGTAAAATCCAGTCTCCAGTCTCGAGTCTCCAACTCCAGTAAAATCCAGTCTCCAGTAAAATCCAGTCTCCAGTCTCCAGTAAAATCCAGTCTCCAGTAAAATCCAGTCTCCAGTCTCTAGTCTCCAGTCTCCAGTATCCAGTCTCCAGTCTCCAGTAAAATCCAGTCTCCAGTAAAATCCAGTCTCCAGTAAAATCCAGTCTCCAGTAAAATCCAGTCTCCAGTAAAATCCAGTCTCCAGTAAAATCCACTCTCCAGTAAAATCCAGTCTCCAGTAAAATCCAGTCTCCAGTAAAATCCAGTCTCCAGTCTCCAGTAAAATCCAGTCTCCAGTCTCCAATCTCCAGTAAAATCCTGTCTCCAGTCTCCAATAAAATCCAGTCTCCAGCCTCCAGTAAAATCCAGTCTCCAGTCTCAAGTCTCCAGTCTCCAGTAAAATCCAGTTTTCAGTCTCCAGTCTCCAGTCAAATCCAGTCTCCAGTCTCCAGTAAAATCCAGTCTCCAGTCTCCAATCTCCAGTAAAATACAGTCTCCAGTTAAATCCTGTCTCCAGTGTCCAGTAAAATCCAGTCTCCAGTCCCCAGTCTCCAGTAAAATCCAGTCTCCAGTCTCCAGTAAAATCCAGTCTCCAGTCTCCAGTAAAATCTAGTCTCCAGTAAAATCCAGTCTCCAGTAAAATCCAGCCTCCAGTAAAATCCAGTCTCCACTAAAATCCAGTCTCTAGTAAAATCCAGTCTCCAGTAAAATCCAGTCTCCAGTAAAATCCAGTCTCCAGTCTCCAGTCTCTAGTAAAATCCAGTCTCCAGTCTCTAGTTTCCAGTCTCCAGTAAAATCCAGCCTCCAGTCTCCAGTCTCCAGTATAATCCAGTCTCCAGTAAAATCCAGTCTCTAGTCTCCAGTCTCCAGTAAAATCCAGTCTCCAGTCTCCAGTAAAATCCAGTCTCCAGTCTCCAGTAAAATCCAGTCTCCGGTCTCCAGCCTCCAGTAAAATCCAGTCTCCAGTCTCCAGTAAAATCCACTCTCCAGTAAAATCCAGTCTCCAGTAAAATCCAGTCTCCAGTAAAATCTAGTCTCCAGGAAAATCCAGTCTCCAGTAAAATCCAGTCTCTATTAAAATCAAGTCTCCAGTATAATATGGTCTCCAGTAAAATCCAGTCTCCAGTAAAATCCAGTCTCCAGTATAATATGGTCTCCAGTAAAATCCAGTCTCCAGTATCCAGTAAAATCCAGTCTCCAGTCTCCAGTAAAATCCAGTCTCCAGTAAAATCCAGTCTCCAGTCTCCAGTAAAATCCAGTCTCCAGTCCCCAGTCTCTAGTTAAACCCAGTATCCAGTCTCCAGTCTCCAGTAAAATCCAGTCTCCAGTAAAATCCAGTCTCCAGTTAAATCCAGTCTCCAGTAAAATCCAGTCTCCAGTAAAATCCAGTCTCCACTAAAATCCAGTCTCTAGTAAAATCCAGTCTCCAATAAATCCAGTCTCCAGTAAAATCCAGTCTCCAGTAAAATTAAGTCTCGAGTATAATACGGCCTCCAGTAAAATCCAGTCTCCAGTAAAATCCAGTCTCCAGTCTCAAGTCTCCATTAAAATCCAGTCTCCAGTAAAATCCAGTCTCCAGTCTCCAGTAAAATCCAGTCTCCAGTCCCCAGTCTCTAGTAAAACCCAGTCTCCAGTCTCCAGTAAAATCCAGTCTCCAGTCTCCAGTCTCCAGTAAAATCCAGTCTCCAGTAAAATCCAGTCTCCAGTCTCCAGTAAAATCCAGTAAAATCCAGTAAAATCGAGTAAAATCCAGTAAAATCCAGTAAAATCTAGTCTCCAGTCTCCAGTAAAATCCAGTAAAATCCAGTCTCCAGACTCCAGTCTCCAGCAAAATCCAGTAAAATCCAGTCTCCAGTCTCCAGTCTCCAGAAAAATCGAGTCTCCAGTCTCAAAATCCAGTCTCCAGTCTCCAGTAAAATCCAGTCTCCAGTCTACAGTAAAATCCAGTCTCCAGTCTCCAGTAAAATGCAGTCTCTAGTCTCCTGTAAAATCCAGTCTCTAGTCTCCAGTAAAATCCAGTCTCCAGTCTCCAGTAAAATCCAGTGTCCAGTCTCCAGTCTGCAGTAAAATCCAGTCTCCAGTCTCCAGTAAAATCCAGTCTCCAGTCTCCAGTCTCCAGTAAAATCCAGTCTCCAGTCTCCAGTAAAATCCAGTCTCCAGTCTCCAATCTCCAGTAAAATCCTGTCTCCAGTCTCCAATAAAATCCAGTCTCCAGCCTCCAGTAAAATCCAGTCTCCACTCTCAAGTCTCCAGTCTCCAGTAAAATCCAGTTTTCAGTCTCCAGTCTCCAGTAAAATCCAGTCTCCAGTCTCCAGTAAAATCCAGTCTCCAGTCTCCAGTAAAATCCAGTCTCCAGTAAAATCCAGTCTCCAGTCTCTAGTCTCCAGTCTCCAGTATCCAGTCTCCAGTCTCCAGTAAAATCCAGTCTCATGTAAAATCCAGTCTCCAGTAAAATCCAGTCTCCAGTAAAATCCAGTCTACAGTAAAATCCAGTCTCCAGTAAAATCCAGTCTCCAGTAAAATCCAGTCTCCAGTCTCCAGTAAAATCCAGTATCCAGTAAAATCCAGTCTCCAGTAAAATCCAGCCTCCAGTCTCCAGTAAAATCCAGTCTCCAGTCTCCAGTAAAATCCAGTCTCCAGTAAAATCCAGTCTCCAGTCTCCAGTAAAATCCAGTCTCCAGTCTCCAGTAAAATCCAGTCTCTAGTCTCCAGTAAAATCCAGTCTCCAGTAAAATCCAGTCTCCAGTCTGCAGTAAAATCCACTCTCCAGTAAAATCCAGTCTCCAGTCTCCAATCTCCAGTAAAATCCAGTCTCCAGCAAAATTCAGTCTCCAGTCTCCAGTAAAATCCAGTCTCCGGTCTCCAGTAAAATCCAGTCTCCAGTCTCAAGTCTCCAGTCTCCAGTAAAATCCAGTTTTCAGTCTCCAGTCTCCAGTAAATTCCAGTCTCCAGTAAAATCCAGTCTCCAGTCTCTAGTCTCCAGTCTCCAGTATCCAGTCTCCAGTAAAATCCAGTCTCCAGTAAAATCCAGTCTCGAGTAAAATCCAGTCTCGAGTAAAATCCAGTCTCCAGTAAAATCCAGTCTCCAGTAAAATCCAGTCTCCAGTAAAATCCTGTCTCCAGTAAAATCCAGTCTCCAGTAAAATCCGGTCTCCAGTAAAATCCAGTCTCCAGTAAAATTCAGTCTCCAGTAAAATCCAGTCTCCAGTCTCTAGTGAAATCCAGTCTCCAGTAAAATCCAGTCTCCAGTAAAATCCATTTCCAGTAAAATCCAGTCTCCAGTAAAATCCAGTCTCCAGTAAATTCCAGTCTCCAGTAAAATCCAGTCTCCACTCTCCAGTTAAATCCAGTCTCCAGTCTCCAGTCTCCAGTAAAATCCAGTCTCCAGTCTCCAGTAAAATCCAGTCTCCAGTAGAATCCAGTCTCCAGCCTCCAGTAAAATCCAGTCTCCAGTCTCCAGTAAAATCCAGTCTCTAGTCTCCAGTAAAATCCAGTCTCTAGTCTCCAGTAAAATCCAGTCTCCAGTCTTCAGTCTCCAGTTAAATCCAGTCTCCAGTCTCCAGTAAAATCCAGTCTCCAGTCCCCAGTCTCCAGTAAAATCCAGTCTCCAGTCTCCAGTCTCCAGTAAAATCCAGTCTCCAGTCTCCAGTAAAATCTAGTCTCCAGTAAAATCCAGTCTCCAGTAAAATCCAGTCTCCAGTAAAATCCAGTCTCCACTAAAATCCAGTCTCTAGTAAAATCCAGTCTCCAGTAAAATCCAGTCTCCAGAAAAATCCAGTCTCCAGTAAAATCCAGTCTCCAGTCTCCAGTCTCTAGTAAAATCCAGTCTTCAGTCTCTAGTTTCCAGTCTCCAGTAAAATCCAGCCTCCAGTCTCCAGTCTCCAGTATAATCCAGTCTCCAGTAAAATCCAGTCTCTTGTCTCCAGTCTCCAGTAAAATCCAGTCTCCAGTCTCCAGTAAAATCCAGTCTCCAGTCTCCAGCCTCCAGTAAAATCCAGTCTCCAGTCTCCAGTAAAATCCACTCTCCAGTAAAATCCAATCTCCAGTAAAATCCAGTCTCCAGTAAAATCTAGTCTCCAGTCTCCAGTAAAATCCAGTCTCCAGTAAAATCCAGTCTCCAATAAAATCCAGTCTCCAGCCTCCAGTAAAATTCAGTCTCCAGTCTCAAGTCTCCAGTCTCCAGTCTCCAGTAAAATCCAGTCTCCAGTCTCCAGTAAAATCCAGTTTTCAGTCTCCAGTCTCCAGTAAAATCCAGTCTCCAGTCTCCAGTCTCAAACTCCAGTAAAATCCAGTCTCCAGTCTCCAACTCCAGTAAAATCCAGTCTCCAGTCTCCAGTAAAATCCAGTCTCCAGTCTCCAGTAAAATCCAGTCTCCAGTCTCCAGTAAAATCCAGTCTCCAGTCTCCAGTAAAATCTAGTCTCCAATAAAATCCAGTCTCGAGCCTCCAGTAAAATTCAGTCTCCAGTCTCAAGTCTCCAGTCTCCAGTCTCCAGTAAAATCCAGTCTCCAGTCTCCAGTAAAATCCAGTTTTCAGTCTCCAGTCTCCAGTAAAATCCAGTCTCCAGTCTCCAGTCTCCAACTTCAGTAAAATCCAGTCTCCAGTCTCCAACTCCAGTAAAATCCAGTCTCCAGTCTCCAGTAAAATCCAGTCTCCAGTCTCCAGTAAAATCCAGTCTCCAGTCTCCAGTAAAATCCAGTCTCCAGTAAAATCCAGTCTCCAGTCTCTAGTAAAATCCAGTCTCCAGTAAAATCCAGTCTCCAGTAAAATCCAGTCTCCAGCCTCTAGTAAAATCCAGTCTACAGTCTCAAGTCTGCAGTCTCCAGTAAAATCCAGTCTCCAGTCTCCAGTAAAATCCAGTTTTCAGTCTCCTGTCTCCAGTAAAATCCAGTCTCCAGTCTCCAGTCTCCAACTCCAGTAAAATCCAGTCTCCAGTCACCAGTAAAATCCAGTCTCCAGTCTCCAGTCTCCAGTAAAATCCTGTCTCCAGTCTCCAGTAAAATCCAGTCTCCAGTAAAATCCAGTATCCAGTCTCTAGTCTCCAGTCTCCAGTATCCAGTCTCCAGTAAAATCCAGTCTCCAGTAAAATCCAGTCTCCAGTCTCCAGTCTCCAGTAAAATCCAGTCTCCAGTCCCCAGTCTCTAGTAAAACCCAGTCTCCAGTCTCCAGTCTCCAGTAAAATCCAGTCTCCAGTCTCCAGGAAAATCCAGTCTCCAGTTAAATCCAGTCTCCAGTAAAATCCAGTCTCCACTAAAATCCAGTCTCCAGTAAAATCCAGTCTCCAGTAAAATCCAGTCTCCAGTCTCCAGTAAAATCCAGTCTCCTGTCTCCAGTAAAATCCAGTCTCCAGTCTCCAGTAAAATCCAGTCTCCAGTCTCCAATCTCCAGTAAAATCCTGTCTCCAGTAAATTCCAGTCTCCAATAGAATCCAGTCTCCAGCCTCCAGTAAAATTCAGTCTCCAGTCTCAAGTCTCCAGTCTCCAGTAAAATCCAGTCTCCAGTAAAATCCAGTTTTCAGTCTCCAGTCTCCAGTAAAATCCAGTCTCCAGTCTCCAGTAAAATCCAGTCTCCAGTCTCCAGTAAAATCCAGTCTCCAGTCTCCAATCTCCAGTAAAATCCTGTCTCCAGTCTCCAATAAAATCCAGTCTCCAGCCTCCAGTAAAATCCAGTCTCCAGTCTCAAGTCTCCAGTCTCCAGTAAAATCCAGTTTTCAGTCTCCAGTCTCCAGTAAAATCCAGTCTACAGTCTCGAGTCTCCAACTCCAGTAAAATCCAGTCTCCAGTAAAATCCAGTCTCCAGTCCCCAGTCTCTAGTAAAACCCAGTCTCCAGTCTCCAGTAAAATCCAGTCTCCAGTCTCCAGTAAAATCCAGTCTCCAGTAAAATCCAGTCTCCAGTTAAATCCAGTCTCCAGTAAAATCCAGTCTCCACTAAAATCCAGTCTCTAGTAAAATCCAGTCTCCAATAAAATCCAGTCTCCAGTAAAATCCAGTCTCCAGTAAAACCCAGTCTCCAGTAAAATCAAGTCTCCAGTCTCCAGTAAAATCCAGTCTCCAGTATAATATGGTCTCCAGTAAAATCCAGTCTCCAGTCTCCAGTAAAATCCAGTCTCCAGTAAAATCCAGTCTCCAGTAAAATCCAGTCTCCAGTCTTCAGTAAAATCCAGTCTCCAGTCCGCAGTCTCTAGTAAAACCCAGTCTCCAGTCTCCAGTCTCCAGTAAAATCCAGTCTCCAGTCTCCAGTCTCCAGTAAAATCCAGTCTCCAGTAAAATCCAGCCTCCAGTAAAATCCAGTCTCCAGTCTCCAGTCTCCAGTAAAATCCAGTCTCCAGTAAAATCCAGTCTCCAGTGAAATCGAGTCTCCAGTCTCCAGTCTCCAGTAAAATCCAGTCTCCAGTAAAATCCAGTCTCCAGTGAAATCGAGTCTCCAGTCTCCAGTAAAATCCAGTAAAATCCAGTCTCCAGTAAAATCCAGTAAAATCCAGTCTCCAGTCTCCAGTAAAATCCAGTAAAATCCAGTCTGCAGTCTCCAGTCTCCAGGAAAATCCAGTCTCCAGTCTCCAGTAAAATCCAGTCTCCGGTAAATTCCAGTCTCCAGTCTCCAGTAAAATCCAGTTTCTAGTCTCCAGTAAAATCCAGTCTCTAGTCTCCAGTAAAATCCAGTCTCTAGTCTCCAGTAAAATCCAGTCTCCAGTCTCCAGTAAAATCCAGTCTCCAGTCTCCAGTCTCCAGTCTGCAGTAAAATCCAGTCTCCAGTCTCCAGTCTCCAGTAAAATCCAGTCTCCAGTAAAATCCAGTCTCCAGTCTCCAATAAATTCCAGTCTCCAGCCTCTAGTAAAATCCAGTCTACAGTCTCAAGTCTGCAGTCTCCAGTAAAATCCAGTCTCCAGTCTCCAGTAAAATCCAGTTTTCAGTCTCCAGTCTCCAGTAAAATCCAGTCTCCAGTCTCCAACTCCAGTAAAATCCAGTCTCCAGTCACCAGTAAAATCCAGTCTCCAGTCTCCAGTAAAATCTTGTCTCCAGTCTCCAGTAAAATCCAGTCTCCAGTAAAATCCAGTATCCAGTCTCTAGTCTCCAGTCTCCAGTATCCAGTCTCCAGTAAAATCCAGTCTCCAGTAAAATCCAGTCTCCAGTCTCCAGTCTCCAGTAAAATCCAGTCTCCAGTCCCCAGTCTCTAGTAAAACCCAGTCTCCAGTCTCCAGTAAAATCCAGTCTCCAGTCTCCAGTCTCCAGGAAAATCCAGTCTCCAGTTAAATCCAGTCTCCAGTAAAATCCAGTCTCCACTAAAATCCAGTCTCCAGTAAAATCCAGTCTCCAGTAAAATCCAGTCTCCAGTCTCCAGTAAAATCCAGTCTCCAGTCTCCAGTAAAATCCAGTCTCCAGTCTCCAATCTCCAGTAAAATCCTGTCTCCAGTAAATTCCAGTCTCCAGTCTCCAATAAAATCCAGTCTCCAGCCTCCAGTAAAATTCAGTCTCCAGTCTCAAGTCTCCAGTCTCCAGTAAAATCCAGTCTCCAGTCTCCAGTAAAATCCAGTTTTCAGTCTCCAGTCTCCAGTAAAATCCAGTCTCCAGTAAAATCCAGTCTCCAGTCTCCAATCTCCAGTAAAATCCAGTCTCCAGTCTCCAATAAAATCCAGTCTCCAGCCTCCAGTAAAATCCAGTCTCCGGTCTCAAGTCTCCAGTCTCCAGTAAAATCCAGTTTTCAGTCTCCAGTCTCCAGTAAAATCCAGTCTCCAGTCTCGAGTCTCCAACTCCAGTAAAATCCAGTCTCCAGTAAAATCCAGTCTCCAGTCTCCAGTAAAATCCAGTCTCCAGTAAAATCCAGTCTCCAGTCTCTAGTCTCCAGTCTCCAGTATCCAGTCTCCAGTCTCCAGTAAAATCCAGTCTCATGTAAAATCCAGTCTCCAGTAAAATCCAGTCTCCAGTAAAATCCAGTCTCCAGTAAAATCCAGTCTCCAGTAAAATCCAGTCTCCAGTAAAATCCACTCTCCAGTAAAATCCAGTCTCCAGTAAAATCCAGTCTCCAGTAAAATCCAGTCTCCAGTCTCCAGTAAAATCCAGTCTCCAGTCTCCAATCTCCAGTAAAATCCTGTCTCCAGTCTCCAATAAAATCCAGTCTCCAGCCTCCAGTAAAATCCAGTCTCCAGTCTCAAGTCTCCAGTCTTCAGTAAAATCCAGTTTTCAGTCTCCAGTCTCCAGTCAAATCCAGTCTCCAGTCTCCAGTAAAATCCAGTCTCCAGTCTCCAATCTCCAGTAAAATCCTGTCTCCAGTCTCCAATAAAATCCAGTCTCCAGCCTCCAGTAAAATCCAGTCTCCAGTCTCAAGTCTCCAGTCTCCAGTAAAATCCAGTTTTCAGTCTCCAGTCTCCAGTAAAATCCAGTCTCCAGTCTCGAGTCTCCAACTCCAGTAAAATCCAGGCTCCAGTAAAATCCAGTCTCCAGTCTCCAGTAAAATCCAGTCTCCAGTCTCCAGTAAAATCCAGTCTCCAGTAAAATCCAGTCTCCAGTCTCTAGTCTCCAGTCTCCAGTATCCAGTCTCCAGTCTCCAGTAAAATCCAGTCTCATGTAAAATCCAGTCTCCAGTAAAATCCAGTCTCCAGTAAAATCCAGTCTCCAGTAAAATCCAGTCTCCAGTAAAATCCAGTCTCCAGTAAAATCCACTCTCCAGTAAAATCCAGTCTCCAGTCTCCAGTAAAATCCAGTCTCCAGTCTCCAGTAAAATCCATTCTCCAGTACAATCCAGTTTCCAGTAAAATCCAGTCTCCAGTAAAATCCAGTCTACAGTAAAATCCAGTCTCCAGTCTCCAGTAAAATCCAGTCTCCAGTAAAATCCAGTCTCCAGTCTCCAATCTCCAGTAAAATCCAGTCTCCAGTCTCCAATAAAATCCAGTCTCCAGCCTCCAGTAAAATCCAGTCTCCGGTCTCAAGTCTCCAGTCTCCAGTAAAATCCAGTTTTCAGTCTCCAGTCTCCAGTAAAATCCAGTCTCCAGTCTCGAGTCTCCAACTCCAGTAAAATCCAGTCTCCAGTAAAATCCAGTCTCCAGTCTCCAGTAAAATCCAGTCTCCAGTAAAATCCAGTCTCCAGTCTCTAGTCTCCAGTCTCCAGTATCCAGTCTCCAGTCTCCAGTAAAATCCAGTCTCATGTAAAATCCAGTCTCCAGTAAAATCCAGTCTCCAGTAAAATCCAGTCTCCAGTAAAATCCAGTCTCCAGTAAAATCCAGTCTCCAGTAAAATCCACTCTCCAGTAAAATCCAGTCTCCAGTAAAATCCAGTCTCCAGTAAAATCCAGTCTCCAGTAAAATCCAGTCTCCAGTCTCCAATCTCCAGTAAAATCCTGTCTCCAGTCTCCAATAAAATCCAGTCTCCAGCCTCCAGTAAAATCCAGTCTCCAGTCTCAAGTCTCCAGTCTTCAGTAAAATCCAGTTTTCAGTCTCCAGTCTCCAGTCAAATCCAGTCTCCAGTCTCCAGTAAAATCCAGTCTCTAGTCTCCAATCTCCAGTAAAATCCTGTCTCCAGTCTCCAATAAAATCCAGTCTCCAGCCTCCAGTAAAATCCAGTCTCCAGTCTCAAGTCTCCAGTCTCCAGTAAAATCATGTTTTCAGTCTCCAGTCTCCAGTAAAATCCAGTCTCCAGTCTCGAGTCTCCAACTCCAGTAAAATCCAGTCTCCAGTAAAATCCAGTCTCCAGTCTCCAGTAAAATCCAGTCTCCAGTCTCCAGTAAAATCCAGTCTCCAGTAAAATCCAGTCTCCAGTCTCTAGTCTCCAGTCTCCAGTATCCAGTCTCCAGTCTCCAGTAAAATCCAGTCTCATGTAAAATCCAGTCTCCAGTAAAATCCAGTCTCCAGTAAAATCCAGTCTCCAGTAAAATCCAGTCTCCAGTAAAATCCAGTCTCCAGTAAAATCCACTCTCCAGTAAAATCCAGTCTCCAGTCTCCAGTAAAATCCAGTCTCCAGTCTACAGTAAAATCCATTCTCCAGTACAATCCAGTTTCCAGTAAAATCCAGTCTCCAGTAAAATCCAGTCTACAGTAAAATCCAGTCTCCAGTAAAATCCAGTCTCCAGTAAAATCCAGTCTCCAGTAAAATCCACTCTCCAGTAAAATCCAGTCTCCAGTAAAATCCAGTCTCCAGTAAAATCCAGTCTCCAGTCTCCAGTAAAATCCAGTCTCCAGTAAAATCCAGTCTCCAGTAAAATCCAGTCTCCAGTCTCCAGTAAAATCCAGTTTCTAGTCTCCAGTAAAATCCAGTCTCCAGTCTCCAGTAAAATCCATTCTCCGGTAAAATCCAGTCTCCAGTCTCCAGTAAAATCCAGTTTCTAGTCTCCAGTAAAATCCAGTCTCTAGTCTCCAGTAAAATCCAGTCTCTAGTCTCCAGTAAAATCCAGTCTCCAGTCTCCAGTAAAATCCAGTCTCCAGTCTCCAGTCTGCAGTAAAATCCAGTCTCTAGTCTCCAGTCTCCAGTAAAATCCAGTCTCCAGTCTCCAATAAAATCCAGTCTCCAGCCTCTAGTAAAATCCAGTCTACAGTCTCAAGTCTGCAGTCTCCAGTAAAATCCAGTCTCCAGTCTCCAGTAAAATCCAGTTTTCAGTCTCCAGTCTCCAGTAAAATCCAGTCTCCAGTCTCCAGTCTCCAACTCCAGTAAAATCCAGTCTCCAGTCACCAGTAAAATCCAGTCTCCAGTCTCCAGTCTCCAGTAAAATCCTGTCTCCAGTCTCCAGTAAAATCCAGTCTCCAGTAAAATCCAGTATCCAGTCTCCAGTCTCCAGTCTCCAGTAAAATCCAGTCTCCAGTCCCCAGTCTCTAGTAAAACCCAGTCTCCAGTCTCCAGTAAAATCCAGTCTCCAGTCTCCAGTCTCCAGGAAAATCCAGTCTCCAGTTAAATCCAGTCTCCAGTAAAATCCAGTCTCCACTAAAATCCAGTCTCCAGTAAAATCCAGTCTCCAGTCTCCAGTAAAATCCAGTCTCCAGTCTCCAGTAAAATCCAGTCTCCAGTCTCCAATCTCCAGTAAAATCCTGTCTCCAGTAAATTCCAGTCTCCAGTCTCCAATAAAATCCAGTCTCCAGCCTCCAGTAAAATTCAGTCTCCAGTCTCAAGTCTCCAGTCTCCAGTAAAATCCAGTCTCCAGTCTCCAGTAAAATCCAGTTTTCAGTCTCCAGTCTCCAGTAAAATCCAGTCTCCAGTCTCCAGTAAAATCCAGTCTCCAGTCTCCAGTAAAATCCAGTCTCCAGTCTCCAATCTCCAGTAAAATCCTGTCTCCAGTCTCCAATAAAATCCAGTCTCCAGCCTCCAGTAAAATCCAGTCTCCAGTCTCAAGTCTCCAGTCTCCAGTAAAATCCAGTTTTCAGTCTCCAGTCTCCAGTAAAATCCAGTCTCCAGTCTCGAGTCTCCAACTCCAGTAAAATCCAGTCTCCAGTAAAATCCAGTCTCCAGTCCCCAGTCTCTAGTAAAACCCAGTCTCCAGTCTCCAGTAAAATCCAGTCTCCAGTCTCCAGTAAAATCCAGTCTCCAGTAAAATCCAGTCTCCAGTTAAATCCAGTCTCCAGTAAAATCCAGTCTCCACTAAAATCCAGTCTCTAGTAAAATCCAGTCTCCAATAAAATCCACTCTCCAGTAAAATCCAGTCTCCAGTAAAATCCAGTCTCCAGTAAAATCAAGTCTCCAGTCTCCAATAAAATCCAGTCTCCAGCCTCCAGTAAAATCCAGTCTCCAGTCTCAAGTCTCCAGTCTCCAGTAAAATCCAGTTTTCAGTCTCCAGTCTCCAGTAAAATCCAGTCTCCAGTCTCGAGTCTCCAACTCCAGTAAAATCCAGTCTCCAGTAAAATCCAGTCTCCAGTCTCCAGTAAAATCCAGTCTCCAGTCTCCAGTAAAATCCAGTCTCCAGTAAAATCCAGTCTCCAAGTCTCTAGTCTCCAGTATCCAGTCTCCAGTCTCCAGTAAAATCCAGTCTCATGTAAAATCCAGTCTCCAGTAAAATCCAGTCTCCAGTAAAATCCAGTCTCCAGTAAAATCCAGTCTCCAGTAAAATCCAGTCTCCAGTAAAATCCACTCTCCAGTAAAATCCAGTCTCCAGTCTCCAGTAAAATCCAGTCTCCAGTCTCCAGTAAAATCCATTCTCCAGTACAATCCAGTTTCCAGTAAAATCCAGTCTCTAGTAAAATCCAGTCTACAGTAAAATCCAGTCTCCAGTAAAATCCAGTCTCCAGTAAAATCCAGTCTCCAGTAAAATCCACTCTCCAGTAAAATCCAGTCTCCAGTAAAATCCAGTCTCCAGTAAAATCCAGTCTCCAGTCTCCAGTAAAATCCAGTCTCCAGTAAAATCCAGTCTCCAGTAAAATCCAGCCTCCAGTCTTCAGTAAAATCCAGTCTCCAGTCTCCAGTAAAATCCAGTCTCCAGTCTCCAGTAAAATCCAGTCTCCAGTCTCCAGTAAAATCCAGTCTCCAGTCTCCAGTAAAATCCAGCCGCTAGTCTCCAGTAAAATCCAGTCTCCAGTAAAATCCAGGCTCCAGTCTCCAGTCTGCAGTAAAATCCAGTCTCCAGTCTCCAGTAAAATCCAGTCTCCAGTCTCCTGTCTCCAGTAAAATCCAGTCTCCAGTCTCCAATCTCCAGTAAAATCCAGTCTCCAGCAAAATTCAGTCTCCAGTCTCCAGTAAAATCCAGTTTTCAGTCCCCAGTCTCCAGTAAAATCCAGTCTCCAGTCTCCAATCTCCAGTAAAATCCTGTCTCCAGTAAATTCCAGTCTCCAGTCTCCAATAAAATCCAGTCTCCAGCCTCCAGTAAAATTCAGTCTCCAGTCTCAAGTCTGCAGTCTCCAGTCTCCAGTAAAATCCAGTCTCCAGTCTCCAGTAAATCCAGTTTTCAGTCTCCAGTCTCCAGTAAAATCCAGTCTCCAGTCTCCAACTCCAGTAAAATCCAGTCTCCAGTCTCCAGTAAAATCCAGTCTCCCGTCTCCAGTAAAATCCAGTCTCCAGTAAAATCCAGTCTCCAGTCTCTAGTAAAATCCATTCTCGAGTAAAATTCAGTCTCCAGTAAAATCCAGTTCCAGTAAAATCCAGTCTCCAGTAAAATCCAGTCTCCAGTCTCCAGTAAAATCCAGTCTCCAGTAAAATCCAGTCTCCAGTCTCCAATCTCCAGTAAAATACAGTCTCCAGTTAAATCCAGTCTCCAGTCTCCAGTAAAATCCAGTCTCCAGTCCCCAGTCTCCAGTAAAATCCAGTCTCCAGTCTCCAGTAAAATCCAGTCTCCAGTCTCCAGTAAAATCTAGTCTCCAGTAAAATCCAGTCTTCAGTAAAATCCAGCCTCCAGTAAAATCCAGTCTCCACTAAAATCCAGTCTCTAGTAAAATCCAGTCTCCAGTAAAATCCAGTCTCCAGTAAAATCCAGTCTCCAGTCTCCAGTCTCTAGTAAAATCCAGTCTCCAGTCTCTAGTTTCCAGTCTCCAGTAAAATCCAGCCTCCAGTCTCCAGGAAAATCCAGTCTCCAGTTAAATCCAGTCTCCAGTAAAATCCAGTCTCCACTAAAATCCAGTCTCCAGTAAAATCCAGTCTCCAGTAAAATCCAGTCTCCAGTCTCCAGTAAAATCCAGTCTCCTGTCTCCAGTAAAATCCAGTCTCCAGTCTCCAGTAAAATCCAGTCTCCAGTCTCCAATCTCCAGTAAAATCCTGTCTCCAGTAAATTCCAGTCTCCAATAGAATCCAGTCTCCAGCCTCCAGTAAAATTCAGTCTCCAGTCTCAAGTCTCCAGTCTCCAGTAAAATCCAGTCTCCAGTCTCCAGTAAAATCCAGTTTTCAGTCTCCAGTCTCCAGTAAAATCCAGTCTCCAGTCTCCAGTAAAATCCAGTCTCCAGTCTCCAGTAAAATCCAGTCTCCAGTCTCCAATCTCCAGTAAAATCCTGTCTCCAGTCTCCAATAAAATCCAGTGTCCAGCCTCCAGTAAAATCCAGTCTCCAGTCTCAAGTCTCCAGTCTCCAGTAAAATCCAGTTTTCAGTCTCCAGTCTCCAGTAAAATCCAGTCTCCAGTCCCCAGTCTCTAGTAAAACCCAGTCTCCAGTCTCCAGTAAAATCCAGTCTCCAGTCTCCAGTAAAATCCAGTCTCCAGTAAAATCCAGTCTCCAGTTAAATCCAGTCTCCAGTAAAATCCAGTCTCCACTAAAATCCAGTCTCTAGTAAAATCCAGTCTCCAATAAAATCCAGTCTCCAGTAAAATCCAGTCTCCAGTAAAACCCAGTCTCCAGTAAAATCAAGTCTCCAGTCTCCAGTAAAATCCAGTCTCCAGTATAATATGGTCTCCAGTAAAATCCAGTCTCCAGTCTCCAGTAAAATCCAGTCTCCAGTAAAATCCAGTCTCCAGTAAAATCCAGTCTCCAGTCTTCAGTAAAATCCAGTCTCCAGTCCCCAGTCTCTAGTAAAACCCAGTCTCCAGTCTCCAGTCTCCAGTAAAATCCAGTCTCCAGTCTCCAGTCTCCAGTAAAATCCAGTCTCCAGTAAAATCCAGCCTCCAGTAAAATCCAGTCTCCAGTCTCCAGTCTCCAGTAAAATCCAGTCTCCAGTAAAATCCAGTCTCCAGTGAAATCGAGTCTCCAGTCTCCAGTCTCCAGTAAAATCCAGTCTCCAGTAAAATCCAGTCTCCAGTGAAATCGAGTCTCCAGTCTCCAGTAAAATCCAGTAAAATCCAGTCTCCAGTAAAATCCAGTAAAATCCAGTCTCCAGTCTCCAGTAAAATCCAGTAAAATCCAGTCTGGAGTCTCCAGTCTCCAGGAAAATCCAGTCTCCAGTCTCCAGTAAAATCCAGTCTCCGGTAAATTCCAGTCTCCAGTCTCCAGTAAAATCCAGTTTCTAGTCTCCAGTAAAATCCAGTCTCTAGTCTCCAGTAAAATCCAGTCTCTAGTCTCCAGTAAAATCCAGTCTCCAGTCTCCAGTAAAATCCAGTCTCCAGTCTCCAGTCTCCAGTCTGCAGTAAAATCCAGTCTCCAGTCTCCAGTCTCCAGTAAAATCCAGTCTCCAGTAAAATCCAGTCTCCAGTCTCCAATAAAATCCAGTCTCCAGCCTCTAGTAAAATCCAGTCTACAGTCTCAAGTCTGCAGTCTCCAGTAAAATCCAGTCTCCAGTCTCCAGTAAAATCCAGTTTTCAGTCTCCAGTCTCCAGTAAAATCCAGTCTCCAGTCTCCAACTCCAGTAAAATCCAGTCTCCAGTCACCAGTAAAATCCAGTCTCCAGTCTCCAGTCTCCAGTAAAATCTTGTCTCCAGTCTCCAGTAAAATCCAGTCTCCAGTAAAATCCAGTATCCAGTCTCTAGTCTCCAGTCTCCAGTATCCAGTCTCCAGTAAAATCCAGTCTCCAGTAAAATCCAGTCTCCAGTCTCCAGTCTCCAGTAAAATCCAGTCTCCAGTCCCCAGTCTCTAGTAAAACCCAGTCTCCAGTCTCCAGTCTCCAGTAAAATCCAGTCTCCAGTCTCCAGTCTCCAGGAAAATCCAGTCTCCAGTTAAATCCAGTCTCCAGTAAAATCCAGTCTCCACTAAAATCCAGTCTCCAGTAAAATCCAGTCTCCAGTAAAATCCAGTCTCCAGTCTCCAGTAAAATCCAGTCTCCAGTCTCCAGTAAAATCCAGTCTCCAGTCTCCAATCTCCAGTAAAATCCTGTCTCCAGTAAATTCCAGTCTCCAGTCTCCAATAAAATCCAGTCTCCAGCCTCCAGTAAAATTCAGTCTCCAGTCTCAAGTCTCCAGTCTCCAGTAAAATCCAGTCTCCAGTCTCCAGTAAAATCCAGTTTTCAGTCTCCAGTCTCCAGTAAAATCCAGTCTCCAGTAAAATCCAGTCTCCAGTCTCCAATCTCCAGTAAAATCCAGTCTCCAGTCTCCAATAAAATCCAGTCTCCAGCCTCCAGTAAAATCCAGTCTCCGGTCTCAAGTCTCCAGTCTCCAGTAAAATCCAGTTTTCAGTCTCCAGTCTCCAGTAAAATCCAGTCTCCAGTCTCGAGTCTCCAACTCCAGTAAAATCCAGTCTCCAGTAAAATCCAGTCTCCAGTCTCCAGTAAAATCCAGTCTCCAGTAAAATCCAGTCTCCAGTCTCTAGTCTCCAGTCTCCAGTATCCAGTCTCCAGTCTCCAGTAAAATCCAGTCTCATGTAAAATCCAGTCTCCAGTAAAATCCAGTCTCCAGTAAAATCCAGTCTCCAGTAAAATCCAGTCTCCAGTAAAATCCAGTCTCCAGTAAAATCCACTCTCCAGTAAAATCCAGTCTCCAGTAAAATCCAGTCTCCAGTAAAATCCAGTCTCCAGTAAAATCCAGTCTCCAGTCTCCAGTAAAATCCAGTCTCCAGTCTCCAATCTCCAGTAAAATCCTGTCTCCAGTCTCCAATAAAATCCAGTCTCCAGCCTCCAGTAAAATCCAGTCTCCAGTCTCAAGTCTCCAGTCTTCAGCAAAATCCAGTTTTCAGTCTCCAGTCTCCAGTCAAATCCAGTCTCCAGTCTCCAGTAAAATCCAGTCTCCAGTCTCCAATCTCCAGTAAAATCCTGTCTCCAGTCTCCAATAAAATCCAGTCTCCAGCCTCCAGTAAAATCCAGTCTCCAGTCTCAAGTCTCCAGTCTCCAGTAAAATCCAGTTTTCAGTCTCCAGTCTCCAGTAAAATCCAGTCTCCAGTCTCGAGTCTCCAACTCCAGTAAAATCCAGGCTCCAGTAAAATCCAGTCTCCAGTCTCCAGTAAAATCCAGTCTCCAGTCTCCAGTAAAATCCAGTCTCCAGTAAAATCCAGTCTCCAGTCTCTAGTCTCCAGTCTCCAGTATCCAGTCTCCAGTCTCCAGTAAAATCCAGTCTCATGTAAAATCCAGTCTCCAGTAAAATCCAGTCTCCAGTAAAATCCAGTCTCCAGTAAAATCCAGTCTCCAGTAAAATCCAGTCTCCAGTAAAATCCACTCTCCAGTAAAATCCAGTCTCCAGTCTCCAGTAAAATCCAGTCTCCAGTCTCCAGTAAAATCCATTCTCCAGTACAATCCAGTTTCCAGTAAAATCCAGTCTCCAGTAAAATCCAGTCTACAGTAAAATCCAGTCTCCAGTCTCCAGTAAAATCCAGTCTCCAGTAAAATCCAGTCTCCAGTCTCCAATCTCCAGTAAAATCCAGTCTCCAGTCTCCAATAAAATCCAGTCTCCAGCCTCCAGTAAAATCCAGTCTCCGGTCTCAAGTCTCCAGTCTCCAGTAAAATCCAGTTTTCAGTCTCCAGTCTCCAGTAAAATCCAGTCTCCAGTCTCGAGTCTCCAACTCCAGTAAAATCCAGTCTCCAGTAAAATCCAGTCTCCAGTCTCCAGTAAAATCCAGTCTCCAGTAAAATCCAGTCTCCAGTCTCTAGTCTCCAGTCTCCAGTATCCAGTCTCCAGTCTCCAGTAAAATCCAGTCTCATGTAAAATCCAGTCTCCAGTAAAATCCAGTCTCCAGTAAAATCCAGTCTCCAGTAAAATCCAGTCTCCAGTAAAATCCAGTCTCCAGTAAAATCCACTCTCCAGTAAAATCCAGTCTCCAGTAAAATCCAGTCTCCAGTAAAATCCAGTCTCCAGTAAAATCCAGTCTCCAGTCTCCAATCTCCAGTAAAATCCTGTCTCCAGTCTCCAATAAAATCCAGTCTCCAGCCTCCAGTAAAATCCAGTCTCCAGTCTCAAGTCTCCAGTCTTCAGTAAAATCCAGTTTTCAGTCTCCAGTCTCCAGTCAAATCCAGTCTCCAGTCTCCAGTAAAATCCAGTCTCCAGTCTCCAATCTCCAGTAAAATCCTGTCTCCAGTCTCCAATAAAATCCAGTCTCCAGCCTCCAGTAAAATCCAGTCTCCAGTCTCAAGTCTCCAGTCTCCAGTAAAATCATGTTTTCAGTCTCCAGTCTCCAGTAAAATCCAGTCTCCAGTCTCGAGTCTCCAACTCCAGTAAAATCCAGTCTCCAGTAAAATCCAGTCTCCAGTCTCCAGTAAAATCCAGTCTCCAGTCTCCAGTAAAATCCAGTCTCCAGTAAAATCCAGTCTCCAGTCTCTAGTCTCCAGTCTCCAGTATCCAGTCTCCAGTCTCCAGTAAAATCCAGTCTCATGTAAAATCCAGTCTCCAGTAAAATCCAGTCTCCAGTAAAATCCAGTCTCCAGTAAAATCCAGTCTCCAGTAAAATCCAGTCTCCAGTAAAATCCACTCTCCAGTAAAATCCAGTCTCCAGTCTCCAGTAAAATCCAGTCTCCAGTCTACAGTAAAATCCATTCTCCAGTACAATCCAGTTTCCAGTAAAATCCAGTCTCCAGTAAAATCCAGTCTACAGTAAAATCCAGTCTCCAGTAAAATCCAGTCTCCAGTAAAATCCAGTCTCCAGTAAAATCCACTCTCCAGTAAAATCCAGTCTCCAGTAAAATCCAGTCTCCAGTAAAATCCAGTCTCCAGTCTCCAGTAAAATCCAGTCTCCAGTAAAATCCAGTCTCCAGTAAAATCCAGTCTCCAGTCTCCAGTAAAATCCAGTTTCTAGTCTCCAGTAAAATCCAGTCTCCAGTCTCCAGTAAAATCCAGTCTCCGGTAAAATCCAGTCTCCAGTCTCCAGTAAAATCCAGTTTCTAGTCTCCAGTAAAATCCAGTCTCTAGTCTCCAGTAAAATCCAGTCTCTAGTCTCCAGTAAAATCCAGTCTCCAGTCTCCAGTAAAATCCAGTCTCCAGTCTCCAGTCAGCAGTAAAATCCAGTCTCTAGTCTCCAGTCTCCAGTAAAATCCAGTCTCCAGTCTCCAATAAAATCCAGTCTCCAGCCTCTAGTAAAATCCAGTCTACAGTCTCAAGTCTGCAGTCTCCAGTAAAATCCAGTCTCCAGTCTCCAGTAAAATCCAGTTTTCAGTCTCCAGTCTCCAGTAAAATCCAGTCTCCAGTCTCCAGTCTCCAACTCCAGTAAAATCCAGTCTCCAGTCACCAGTAAAATCCAGTCTCCAGTCTCCAGTCTCCAGTAAAATCCTGTCTCCAGTCTCCAGTAAAATCCAGTCTCCAGTAAAATCCAGTATCCAGTCTCTAGTCTCCAGTCTCCAGTATCCAGTCTCCAGTAAAATCCAGTCTCCAGTAAAATCCAGTCTCCAGTCTCCAGTCTCCAGTAAAATCCAGTCTCCAGTCCCCAGTCTCTAGTAAAACCCAGTCTCCAGTCTCCAGTAAAATCCAGTCTCCAGTCTCCAGTCTCCAGGAAAATCCAGTCTCCAGTTAAATCCAGTCTCCAGTAAAATCCAGTCTCCACTAAAATCCAGTCTCCAGTAAAATCCAGTCTCCAGTCTCCAGTAAAATCCAGTCTCCAGTCTCCAGTAAAATCCAGTCTCCAGTCTCCAATCTCCAGTAAAATCCTGTCTCCAGTAAATTCCAGTCTCCAGTCTCCAATAAAATCCAGTCTCCAGCCTCCAGTAAAATTCAGTCTCCAGTCTCAAGTCTCCAGTCTCCAGTAAAATCCAGTCTCCAGTCTCCAGTAAAATCCAGTTTTCAGTCTCCAGTCTCCAGTAAAATCCAGTCTCCAGTCTCCAGTAAAATCCAGTCTCCAGTCTCCAGTAAAATCCAGTCTCCAGTCTCCAATCTCCAGTAAAATCCTGTCTCCAGTCTCCAATAAAATCCAGTCTCCAGCCTCCAGTAAAATCCAGTCTCCAGTCTCAAGTCTCCAGTCTCCAGTAAAATCCAGTTTTCAGTCTCCAGTCTCCAGTAAAATCCAGTCTCCAGTCTCGAGTCTCCAACTCCAGTAAAATCCAGTCTCCAGTAAAATCCAGTCTCCAGTCCCCAGTCTCTAGTAAAACCCAGTCTCCAGTCTCCAGTAAAATCCAGTCTCCAGTCTCCAGTAAAATCCAGTCTCCAGTAAAATCCAGTCTCCAGTTAAATCCAGTCTCCAGTAAAATCCAGTCTCCACTAAAATCCAGTCTCTAGTAAAATCCAGTCTCCAATAAAATCCACTCTCCAGTAAAATCCAGTCTCCAGTAAAATCCAGTCTCCAGTAAAATCAAGTCTCCAGTCTCCAATAAAATCCAGTCTCCAGCCTCCAGTAAAATCCAGTCTCCAGTCTCAAGTCTCCAGTCTCCAGTAAAATCCAGTTTTCAGTCTCCAGTCTCCAGTAAAATCCAGTCTCCAGTCTCGAGTCTCCAACTCCAGTAAAATCCAGTCTCCAGTAAAATCCAGTCTCCAGTCTCCAGTAAAATCCAGTCTCCAGTCTCCAGTAAAATCCAGTCTCCAGTAAAATCCAGTCTCCAGTCTCTAGTCTCCAGTCTCCAGTATCCAGTCTCCAGTCTCCAGTAAAATCCAGTCTCATGTAAAATCCAGTCTCCAGTAAAATCCAGTCTCCAGTAAAATCCAGTCTCCAGTAAAATCCAGTCTCCAGTAAAATCCAGTCTCCAGTAAAATCCACTCTCCAGTAAAATCCAGTCTCCAGTCTCCAGTAAAATCCAGTCTCCAGTCTCCAGTAAAATCCATTCTCCAGTACAATCCAGTTTCCAGTAAAATCCAGTCTCCAGTAAAATCCAGTCTACAGTAAAATCCAGTCTCCAGTAAAATCCAGTCTCCAGTAAAATCCAGTCTCCAGTAAAATCCACTCTCCAGTAAAATCCAGTCTCCAGTAAAATCCAGTCTCCAGTAAAATCCAGTCTCCAGTCTCCAGTAAAATCCAGTCTCCAGTAAAATCCAGTCTCCAGTAAAATCCAGCCTCCAGTCTTCAGTAAAATCCAGTCTCCAGTCTCCAGTAAAATCCAGTCTCCAGTCTCCAGTAAAATCCAGTCTCCAGTAAAATCCAGTCTCCAGTCTCCAGTAAAATCCAGTCTCCAGTCTCCAGTAAAATCCAGCCGCTAGTCTCCAGTAAAATCCAGTCTCCAGTAAAATCCAGGCTCCAGTCTCCAGTCTGCAGTAAAATCCAGTCTCCAGTCTCCAGTAAAATCCAGTCTCCAGTCTCCTGTCTCCAGTAAAATCCAGTCTCCAGTCTCCAATCTCCAGTAAAATCCAGTCTCCAGCAAAATTCAGTCTCCAGTCTCCAGTAAAATCCAGTTTTCAGTCCCCAGTCTCCAGTAAAATCCAGTCTCCAGTCTCCAATCTCCAGTAAAATCCTGTCTCCAGTAAATTCCAGTCTCCAGTCTCCAATAAAATCCAGTCTCCAGCCTCCAGTAAAATTCAGTCTCCAGTCTCAAGTCTGCAGTCTCCAGTCTCCAGTAAAATCCAGTCTCCAGTCTCCAGTAAATCCAGTTTTCAGTCTCCAGTCTCCAGTAAAATCCAGTCTCCAGTCTCCAACTCCAGTAAAATCCAGTCTCCAGTCTCCAGTAAAATCCAGTCTCCCGTCTCCAGTAAAATCCAGTCTCCAGTAAAATCCAGTCTCCAGTCTCTAGTAAAATCCATTCTCGAGTAAAATTCAGTCTCCAGTAAAATCCAGTTCCAGTAAAATCCAGTCTCCAGTAAAATCCAGTCTCCAGTCTCCAGTAAAATCCAGTCTCCAGTAAAATCCAGTCTCCAGTCTCCAATCTCCAGTAAAATACAGTCTCCAGTTAAATCCAGTCTCCAGTCTCCAGTAAAATCCAGTCTCCAGTCCCCAGTCTCCAGTAAAATCCAGTCTCCAGTCTCCAGTAAAATCCAGTCTCCAGTCTCCAGTAAAATCTAGTCTCCAGTAAAATCCAGTCTTCAGTAAAATCCAGCCTCCAGTAAAATCCAGTCTCCACTAAAATCCAGTCTCTAGTAAAATCCAGTCTCCAGTAAAATCCAGTCTCCAGTAAAATCCAGTCTCCAGTCTCCAGTCTCTAGTAAAATCCAGTCTCCAGTCTCTAGTTTCCAGTCTCCAGTAAAATCCAGCCTCCAGTCTCCAGTCTCCAGTATAATCCAGTCTCCAGTAAAATCCAGTCTCTAGTCTCCAGTCTCCAGTAAAATCCAGTCTCCAGTCTCCAGTAAAATCCAGTCTCCAGTCTCCAGTAAAATCCAGTCTCCAGTCTCCAGCCTCCAGTAAAATCCAGTCTCCAGTCTCCAGTAAAATCCACTCTCCAGTAAAATCCAGTCTCCAGTAAAATCCAGTCTCCAGTAAAATCTAGTCTCCAGGAAAATCCAGTCTCCAGTAAAATCCAGTCTCTAGTAAAATCAAGTCTCCAGTATAATATGGTCTCCAGTAAAATCCAGTCTCCAGTAAAATCCAGTCTCCAGTATAATATGGTCTCCAGTAAAATCCAGTCTCCAGTATCCAGTAAAATCCAGTCTCCAGTCTCCAGTAAAATCCAGTTTCCAGTAAAATCGAGTCTCCAGTCTCCAGTAAAATCCAGTCTCCAGTCCCCAGTCTCTAGTTAAACCCAGTATCCAGTCTCCAGTCTCCAGTAAAATCCAGTCTCCAGTCTCCAGTCTCCAGTAAAATCCAGTCTCCAGTAAAATCCAGTCTCCAGTTAAATCCAGTCTCCAGTAAAATCCAGTCTCCACTAAAATCCAGTCTCTAGTAAAATCCAGTCTCCAGTAAAATCCAGTCTCCAGTAAAATTAAGTCTCGAGTATAATATGGCCTCCAGTAAAATCCAGTCTCCAGTAAAATCCAGTCTCCAGTCTCAAGTCTCCATTAAAATCCAGTCTCCAGTAAAATCCAGTCTCCAGTCTCCAGTAAAATCAAGTCTCCAGTCCCCAGTCTCTAGTAAAACCCAGTCTCCAGTCTCCAGTCTCCAGTAAAATCCAGTCTCCAGTCTCCAGTAAAATCCAGTCTCCAGTAAAATCCAGTCTCCAGTCTCCAGTAAAATCCAGTAAAATCCAGTAAAATCAAGTAAAATCCAGTAAAATCCAGTAAAATCTAGTCTCCAGTCTCCAGTAAAATCCAGTAAAATCCAGTCTCCAGACTCCAGTCTCCAGCAAAATCCAGTAAAATCCAGTCTCCAGTCTCCAGTCTCCAGAAAAATCCAGTCTCCAGTCTCCAGTAAAATCCAGTCTCCAGTCTCCAGTAAAATCCAGTCTCCAGTCTACAGTAAAATCCAGTCTCCAGTCTCCAGTAAAATGCAGTCTCTAGTCTCCTGTAAAATCCAGTCTCTAGTCTCCAGTAAAATCCAGTCTCCAGTCTCCAGTAAAATCCAGTGTCCAGTCTCCAGTCTGCAGTAAAATCCAGTCTCCAGTCTCCAGTAAAATCCAGTCTCCAGTCTCCAGTAAAATCCAGTCTCCAGTCTCCAGTAAAATCCAGTCTCCAGTCTCCAATCTCCAGTAAAATCCTGTCTCCAGTCTCCAATAAAATCCAGTCTCCAGCCTCCAGTAAAATCCAGTCTCCAGTCTCTAGTCTCCAGTCTCCAGTATCCAGTCTCCAGTCTCCAGTAAAATCCAGTCTCATGTAAAATCCAGTCTCCAGTAAAATCCAGTCTCCAGTAAAATCCAGTCTACAGTAAAATCCAGACTCCAGTAAAATCCAGTCTCCAGTAAAATCCAGTCTCCAGTAAAATCCAGTCTCCAGTAAAATCCAGTCTCCAGTAAAATCCAGTCTCCAGTCTCCAGTAAAATCCAATCTCCAGTAAAATCCAGTCTCCAGTCTCCAGTAAAATCCAGTCTCCAGTCTCCAGTAAAATCCAGTCTCCAGTCTCCAGTAAAATCCAGTCTCCAGTAAAATCCAGTCTCCAGTCTCCAGTCTGCAGTAAAATCCAGTCTCCAGTAAAATCCAGTCTCCAGTCTCCAGTCTCCAGTAAAATCCAGTCTCCAGTCTCCAATCTCCAGTAAAATCCAGTCTCCAGCAAAATTCAGTCTCCAGTCTCCAGTAAAATCCAGTCTCCGGTCTCCAGTAAAATCCAGTCTCCAGTCTCAAGTCTGCAGTCTCCAGTCTCCAGTAAAATCCAGTCTCCAGTCTCCAGTAAATCCAGTTTTCAGTCTCCAGTCTCCAGTAAAATCCAGTCTCCAGTCTCCAACTCCAGTAAAATCCAGTCTCCAGTCTCCAGTAAAATCCAGTCTCCCGTCTCCAGTAAAATCCAGTCTCCAGTAAAATCCAGTCTCCAGTCTCTAGTAAAATCCATTCTCGAGTAAAATTCAGTCTCCAGTAAAATCCAGTTCCAGTAAAATCCAGTCTCCAGTAAAATCCAGTCTCCAGTCTCCAGTAAAATCCAGTCTCCAGTAAAATCCAGTCTCCAGTCTCCAATCTCCAGTAAAATACAGTCTCCAGTTAAATCCAGTCTCCAGTCTCCAGTAAAATCCAGTCTCCAGTCCCCAGTCTCCAGTAAAATCCAGTCTCCAGTCTCCAGTAAAATCCAGTCTCCAGTCTCCAGTAAAATCTAGTCTCCAGTAAAATCCAGTCTTCAGTAAAATCCAGCCTCCAGTAAAATCCAGTCTCCACTAAAATCCAGTCTCTAGTAAAATCCAGTCTCCAGTAAAATCCAGTCTCCAGTAAAATCCAGTCTCCAGTCTCCAGTCTCTAGTAAAATCCAGTCTCCAGTCTCTAGTTTCCAGTCTCCAGTAAAATCCAGCCTCCAGTCTCCAGTCTCCAGTATAATCCAGTCTCCAGTAAAATCCAGTCTCTAGTCTCCAGTCTCCAGTAAAATCCAGTCTCCAGTCTCCAGTAAAATCCAGTCTCCAGTCTCCAGTAAAATCCAGTCTCCAGTCTCCAGCCTCCAGTAAAATCCAGTCTCCAGTCTCCAGTAAAATCCACTCTCCAGTAAAATCCAGTCTCCAGTAAAATCCAGTCTCCAGTAAAATCTAGTCTCCAGGAAAATCCAGTCTCCAGTAAAATCCAGTCTCTAGTAAAATCAAGTCTCCAGTATAATATGGTCTCCAGTAAAATCCAGTCTCCAGTAAAATCCAGTCTCCAGTATAATATGGTCTCCAGTAAAATCCAGTCTCCAGTATCCAGTAAAATCCAGTCTCCAGTCTCCAGTAAAATCCAGTTTCCAGTAAAATCCAGTCTCCAGTCTCCAGTAAAATCCAGTCTCCAGTCCCCAGTCTCTAGTTAAACCCAGTATCCAGTCTCCAGTCTCCAGTAAAATCCAGTCTCCAGTCTCCAGTCTCCAGTAAAATCCAGTCTCCAGTAAAATCCAGTCTCCAGTTAAATCCAGTCTCCAGTAAAATCCAGTCTCCACTAAAATCCAGTCTCTAGTAAAATCCAGTCTCCAGTAAAATCCAGTCTCCAGTAAAATTAAGTCTCGAGTATAATATGGCCTCCAGTAAAATCCAGTCTCCAGTAAAATCCAGTCTCCAGTCTCAAGTCTCCATTAAAATCCAGTCTCCAGTAAAATCCAGTCTCCAGTCTCCAGTAAAATCAAGTCTCCAGTCCCCAGTCTCTAGTAAAACCCAGTCTCCAGTCTCCAGTCTCCAGTAAAATCCAGTCTCCAGTCTCCAGTAAAATCCAGTCTCCAGTAAAATCCAGTCTCCAGTCTCCAGTAAAATCCAGTAAAATCCAGTAAAATCAAGTAAAATCCAGTAAAATCCAGTAAAATCTAGTCTCCAGTCTCCAGTAAAATCCAGTAAAATCCAGTCTCCAGACTCCAGTCTCCAGCAAAATCCAGTAAAATCCAGTCTCCAGTCTCCAGTCTCCAGAAAAATCCAGTCTCCAGTCTCCAGTAAAATCCAGTCTCCAGTCTCCAGTAAAATCCAGTCTCCAGTCTACAGTAAAATCCAGTCTCCAGTCTCCAGTAAAATGCAGTCTCTAGTCTCCTGTAAAATCCAGTCTCTAGTCTCCAGTAAAATCCAGTCTCCAGTCTCCAGTAAAATCCAGTGTCCAGTCTCCAGTCTGCAGTAAAATCCAGTCTCCAGTCTCCAGTAAAATCCACTCTCCAGTAAAATCCAGTCTCCAGTAAAATCCAGTCTCCAGTAAAATCTAGTCTCCAGGAAAATCCAGTCTCCAGTAAAATCCAGTCTCTAGTAAAATCAAGTCTCCAGTATAATATGGTCTCCAGTAAAATCCAGTCTCCAGTAAAATCCAGTCTCCAGTATAATATGGTCTCCAGTAAAATCCAGTCTCCAGTATCCAGTAAAATCCAGTCTCCAGTCTCCAGTAAAATCCAGTTTCCAGTAAAATCCAGTCTCCAGTCTCCAGTAAAATCCAGTCTCCAGTCCCCAGTCTCTAGTTAAACCCAGTATCCAGTCTCCAGTCTCCAGTAAAATCCAGTCTCCAGTCTCCAGTCTCCAGTAAAATCCAGTCTCCAGTAAAATCCAGTCTCCAGTTAAATCCAGTCTCCAGTAAAATCCAGTCTCCACTAAAATCCAGTCTCTAGTAAAATCCAGTCTCCAGTAAAATCCAGTCTCCAGTAAAATTAAGTCTCGAGTATAATATGGCCTCCAGTAAAATCCAGTCTCCAGTAAAATCCAGTCTCCAGTCTCAAGTCTCCATTAAAATCCAGTCTCCAGTAAAATCCAGTCTCCAGTCTCCAGTAAAATCAAGTCTCCAGTCCCCAGTCTCTAGTAAAACCCAGTCTCCAGTCTCCAGTCTCCAGTAAAATCCAGTCTCCAGTCTCCAGTAAAATCCAGTCTCCAGTAAAATCCAGTCTCCAGTCTCCAGTAAAATCCAGTAAAATCAAGTAAAATCCAGTAAAATCCAGTAAAATCTAGTCTCCAGTCTCCAGTAAAATCCAGTAAAATCCAGTCTCCAGACTCCAGTCTCCAGCAAAATCCAGTAAAATCCAGTCTCCAGTCTCCAGTCTCCAGAAAAATCCAGTCTCCAGTCTCCAGTAAAATCCAGTCTCCAGTCTCCAGTAAAATCCAGTCTCCAGTCTACAGTAAAATCCAGTCTCCAGTCTCCAGTAAAATGCAGTCTCTAGTCTCCTGTAAAATCCAGTCTCTAGTCTCCAGTAAAATCCAGTCTCCAGTCTCCAGTAAAATCCAGTGTCCAGTCTCCAGTCTGCAGTAAAATCCAGTCTCCAGTCTCCAGTAAAATCCAGTCTCCAGTCTCCAGTAAAATCCAGTCTCCAGTCTCCAGTAAAATCCAGTCTCCAGTCTCCAATCTCCAGTAAAATCCTGTCTCCAGTCTCCAATAAAATCCAGTCTCCAGCCTCCAGTAAAATCCAGTCTCCAGTCTCTAGTCTCCAGTCTCCAGTATCCAGTCTCCAGTCTCCAGTAAAATCCAGTCTCATGTAAAATCCAGTCTCCAGTAAAATCCAGTCTCCAGTAAAATCCAGTCTACAGTAAAATCCAGACTCCAGTAAAATCCAGTCTCCAGTAAAATCCAGTCTCCAGTAAAATCCAGTCTCCAGTAAAATCCAGTCTCCAGTAAAATCCAGTCTCCAGTCTCCAGTAAAATCCAATCTCCAGTAAAATCCAGTCTCCAGTCTCCAGTAAAATCCAGTCTCCAGTCTCCAGTAAAATCCAGTCTCCAGTCTCCAGTAAAATCCAGTCTCCAGTAAAATCCAGTCTCCAGTCTCCAGTCTGCAGTAAAATCCAGTCTCCAGTAAAATCCAGTCTCCAGTCTCCAGTCTCCAGTAAAATCCAGTCTCCAGTCTCCAATCTCCAGTAAAATCCAGTCTCCAGCAAAATTCAGTCTCCAGTCTCCAGTAAAATCCAGTCTCCGGTCTCCAGTAAAATCCAGTCTCCAGTCTCAAGTCTCCAGTCTCCAGTAAAATCCAGTTTTCAGTCTCCAGTCTCCAGTAAAATCCAGTCTCCAGTCTCCAGTAAAATCCAGTCTCCGGTAAAATCCAGTCTCCAGTCTCCAGTAAAATCCAGTTTCTAGTCTCCAGTAAAATCCAGTCTCTAGTCTCCAGTAAAATCCAGTCTCTAGTCTCCAGTAAAATCCAGTCTCCAGTCTCCAGTAAAATCCAGTCTCCAGTCTCCAGTCTGCAGTAAAATCCAGTCTCTAGTCTCCAGTCTCCAGTAAAATCCAGTCTCCAGTCTCCAATAAAATCCAGTCTCCAGCCTCTAGTAAAATCCAGTCTACAGTCTCAAGTCTGCAGTCTCCAGTAAAATCCAGTCTCCAGTCTCCAGTAAAATCCAGTTTTCAGGCTCCAGTCTCCAGTAAAATCCAGTCTCCAGTCTCCAGTCTCCAACTCCAGTAAAATCCAGTCTCCAGTCACCAGTAAAATCCAGTCTCCAGTCTCCAGTCTCCAGTAAAATCCTGTCTCCAGTCTCCAGTAAAATCCAGTCTCCAGTAAAATCCAGTATCCAGTCTCTAGTCTCCAGTCTCCAGTATCCAGTCTCCAGTAAAATCCAGTCTCCAGTAAAATCCAGTCTCCAGTCTCCAGTCTCCAGTAAAATCCAGTCTCCAGTCCCCAGTCTCTAGTAAAACCCAGTCTCCAGTCTCCAGTCTCCAGTAAAATCCAGTCTCCAGTCTCCAGTCTCCAGGAAAATCCAGTCTCCACTAAAATCCAGTCTCCAGTAAAATCCAGTCTCCAGTAAAATCCAGTCTCCAGTCTCCAGTAAAATCCAGTCTCCAGTCTCCAGTAAAATCCAGTCTCCAGTCTCCAATCTCCAGTAAAATCCTGTCTCCAGTAAATTCCAGTCTCCAGTCTCCAATAAAATCCAGTCTCCAGCCTCCAGTAAAATTCAGTCTCCAGTCTCAAGTCTCCAGTCTCCAGTAAAATCCAGTCTCCAGTCTCCAGTAAAATCCAGTTTTCAGTCTCCAGTCTCCAGTAAAATCCAGTCTCCAGTCTCCAGTAAAATCCAGTCTCCAGTCTCCAGTAAAATCCAGTCTCCAGTCTCCAATCTCCAGTAAAATCCTGTCTCCAGTCTCCAATAAAATCCAGTCTCCAGCCTCCAGTAAAATCCAGTCTCCAGTCTCAAGTCTCCAGTCTCCAGTAAAATCCAGTTTTCAGTCTCCAGTCTCCAGTAAAATCCAGTCTCCAGTCTCGAGTCTCCAACTCCAGTAAAATCCAGTCTCCAGTAAAATCCAGTCTCCAGTCCCCAGTCTCTAGTAAAACCCAGTCTCCAGTCTCCAGTAAAATCCAGTCTCCAGTCTCCAGTAAAATCCAGTCTCCAGTAAAATCCAGTCTCCAGTTAAATCCAGTCTCCAGTAAAATCCAGTCTCCACTAAAATCCAGTCTCTAGTAAAATCCAGTCTCCAATAAAATCCACTCTCCAGTAAAATCCAGTCTCCAGTAAAATCCAGTCTCCAGTAAAATCAAGTCTCCAGTCTCCAGTAAAATCCAGTCTCCAGTATAATATGGTCTCCAGTAAAATCCAGTCTCCAGTCTCCAGTAAAATCCAGTCTCCAGTAAAATCCAGTCTCCAGTAAAATCCAGTCTCCAGTCTTCAGTAAAATCCAGTCTCCAGTCCCCAGTCTCTAGTAAAACCCAGTCTCCAGTCTCCAGTCTCCAGTAAAATCCAGTCTCCAGTCTCCAGTCTCCAGTAAAATCCAGTCTCCAGTAAAATCCAGTCTCCAGTAAAATCCAGTCTCCAGTCTCCAGTCTCCAGTAAAATCCAGTCTCCAGTAAAATCCAGTCTCCAGTGAAATCGAGTCTCCAGTCTCCAGTCTCCAGTAAAATCCAGTCTCCAGTATAATCCAGTCTCCAGTGAAATCGAGTCTCCAGTCTCCAGTAAAATCCAGTAAAATCCAGTAAAATCCAGTCTCCAGTAAAATCCAGTAAAATCCAGTCTCCAGTCTCCAGTAAAATCCAGTAAAATCCAGTCTCCAGTCTCCAGTCTCCAGGAAAATCCAGTCTCCAGTCTCCAGTAAAATCCAATCTCAGGTAAAATCCAGTCTCCAGTCTCCAGTAAAATCCAGTTTCTAGTCTCCAGTAAAATCCAGTCTCTAGTCTCCAGTAAAATCCAGTCTCTAGTCTCCAGTAAAATCCAGTCTCCAGTCTCCAGTAAAATCCAGTCTCCAGTCTCCAGTCTGCAGTAAAATCCAGTCTCCAGTCTCCAGTAAAATCCAGTCTCCAGTAAAATCCAGTCTCCAGTCTCCAATAAAATCCAGTCTCCAGCCTCTAGTAAAATCCAGTCTACAGTCTCAAGTCTGCAGTCTCCAGTAAAATCCAGTCTCCAGTCTCCAGTAAAATCCAGTTTTCAGTCTCCAGTCTCCAGTAAAATCCAGTCTCCAGTCTCCAACTCCAGTAAAATCCAGTCTCCAGTCACCAGTAAAATCCAGTCTCCAGTATCCAGTAAAATCTTGTCTCCAGTCTCCAGTAAAATCCAGTCTCCAGTAAAATCCAGTATCCAGTCTCTAGTCTCCAGTCTCCAGTATCCAGTCTCCAGTAAAATCCAGTCTCCAGTAAAATCCAGTATCCAGTCTCCAGTAAAATCCAGTCTCCAGTCCCCAGTCTCTAGTGAAACCCAGTCTCCAGTCTCCAGTCTCCAGTAAAATCCAGTCTCCAGTCTCCAGTCTCCAGGAAAATCCAGTCTCCAGTTAAATCCAGTCTCCAGTAAAATCCAGTCTCCACTAAAATCCAGTCTCCAGTAAAATCCAGTCTCCAGTAAAATCCAGTCTCCAGTAAAATCCAGTCTCCAGTCTCCAGTAAAATCCAGTCTCCAGTCTCCAGTAAAATCCAGTCTCCAGTCTCCAATCTCCAGTAAAATCCTGTCTCCAGTAAATTCCAGTCTCCAGTCTCCAATAAAATCCAGTCTCCAGCCTCCAGTAAAATTCAGTCTCCAGTCTCAAGTCTCCAGTCTCCAGTAAAATCCAGTCTCCAGTCTCCAGTAAAATCCAGTTTTCAGTCTCCAGTCTCCAGTAAAATCCAGTCTCCAGTCTCCAGTAAAATCCAGTCTCCAGTCTCCAATCTCCAGTAAAATCCTGTCTCCAGTCTCCAATAAAATCCAGTCTCCAGCCTCCAGTAAAATCCAGTCTCCAGTCTCAAGTCTCCAGTCTCCAGTAAAATCCAGTTTTCAGTCTCCAGTCTCCAGTAAAATCCAGTCTCCAGTCTCGAGTCTCCAACTCCAGTAAAATCCAGTCTCCAGTAAAATCCAGTCTCCAGTCTCCAGTAAAATCCAGTCTCCAGTCTCCAGTAAAATCCAGTCTCCAGTAAAATCCAGTCTCCAGTCTCTAGTCTCCAGTCTCCAGTATCCAGTCTCCAGTCTCCAGTAAAATCCAGTCTCCAGTAAAATCCAGTCTCCAGTAAAATCCAGTCTCCAGTAAAATCCAGTCTCCAGTAAAATCCAGTCTCCAGTAAAATCCACTCTCCAGTAAAATCCAGTCTCCAGTAAAATCCAGTCTCCAGTAAAATCCAGTCTCCAGTCTCCAGTAAAATCCAGTCTCCAGTCTCCAATCTCCAGTAAAATCCTGTCTCCAGTCTCCAATAAAATCCAGTCTCCAGCCTCCAGTAAAATCCAGTCTCCAATCTCAAGTCTCCAGTCTCCAGTAAAATCCAGTCTCCAGTAAAATCCAGTTTTCAGTCTCCAGTCTCCAGTCAAATCCAGTCTCCAGTCTCCAGTAAAATCCAGTCTCCAGTCTCCAATCTCCAGTAAAATCCTGTCTCCAGTCTCCAATAAAATCCAGTCTCCAGCCTCCAGTAAAATCCAGTCTCCAGTCTCAAGTCTCCAGTCTCCAGTAAAATCCAGTTTTCAGTCTCCAGTCTCCAGTAAAATCCAGTCTCCAGTCTCCAGTAAAATCCAGTCTCCAGTCTCCAGTAAAATCCAGTCTCCAGTCTCTAGTCTCCAGTCTCCAGTATCCAGTCTCCAGTCTCCAGTAAAATCCAGTCTCATGTAAAATCCAGTCTCCAGTAAAATCCAGTCTCCAGTAAAATCCAGTCTCCAGTAAAATCCAGTCTCCAGTAAAATTCAGTCTCCAGTAAAATCCACTCTCCAGTAAAATCCAGTCTCCAGTAAAATCCAGTCTCCAGTAAAATCCAGTCTCCAGTCTCCAGTAAAATCCTGTCTCCAGTCTCCAGTAAAATCCAATCTCCAGTACAATACAGTTTCCAGTAAAATCCAGTCTCCAGTAAAATCCAGTCTACAGTAAAATCCAGTCTCCAGTAAAATCCAGTCTCCAGTAAAATCCACTCTCCAGTAAAATCCAGTCTCCAGTAAAATCCAGTCTCCAGTCTCCAGTAAAATCCAGTCTCCAGTAAAATCCAGTCTCCAGTAAAATCCAGCCTCCAGTCTTCAGTAAAATCCAGTCTCCAGTCTCCAGTAAAATCCAGTCTCCAGTCTCCAGTAAAATCCAGTCTCCAGTAAAATCCAGTCTCCAGTCTCCAGTAAAATCCAGTCTCCAGTCTCCAGTAAAATCCAGTCTCTAGTCTCCAGTGAAATCCAGTCTCCAGTAAAATCCAGTCTCCAGTCTCCAGTCTGCAGTAAAATCCAGTCTCCAGTCTCCAGTAAAATCCAGTCTCCAGTCTCCAGTAAAATCCAGTCTCCAGTCTCCAATCTCCAGTAAAATCCAGTCTCCAGCAAAATTCAGTCTCCAGTCTCCAGTAAAATCCAGTCTCCAGTCTCCAGTAAAATCCAGTCTCAAGTCTCCAGTCTCCAGTCTCCATTAAAATCCAGTTTTCAGTCCCCAGTCTCCAGTAAAATCCAGTCTCCAGTCTCCAGTAAAATCCAGTCTCCAGTCTCCAATCTCCAGTAAAATCCTGTCTCCAGTAAATTCCAGTCTCCAGTCTCCAATAAAATCCAGTCTCCAGCCTCCAGTAAAATTCAGTCTCCAGTCTCAAGTCTGCAGTCTCCAGTCTCCAGTAAAATCCATTCTCCAGTCTCCAGTAAATCCAGTTTTCAGTCTCCAGTCTCCAGTAAAATCCAGTCTCCAGTCTCCAACTCCAGTAAAATCCAGTCTCCAGTCTCCAGTAAAATCCAGTCTCCCGTCTCCAGTAAAATCCAGTCTCCAGTCTCTAGTAAAATCCATTCTCGAGTAAAATCCAGTCTCCAGTAAAATCCAGTTCCAGTAAAATCCAGTCTCCAGTAAAATCCAGTCTCCAGTCTCCAGTCTCCAGTAAAATCCAGTCTCCAGTAAAATCCAGTCTCCAGTCTCCAATCTCCAGTAAAATACAGTCTCCAGTTAAATCCTGTCTCCAGTGTCCAGTAAAATCCAGTCTCCAGTCCCCAGTCTCCAGTAAAATCCAGTCTCCAGTCTCCAGTAAAATCCAGTCTCCAGTCTCCAGTAAAATCTAGTCTCCAGTAAAATCCAGTCTCCAGTAAAATCCAGCCTCCAGTAAAATCCAGTCTCCACTAAAATCCAGTCTCTAGTAAAATCCAGTCTCCAGTAAAATCCAGTCTCCAGTAAAATCCAGTCTCCAGTCTCCAGTCTCTAGTAAAATCCAGTCTCCAGTCTCTAGTTTCCAGTCTCCAGTAAAATCCAGCCTCCAGTCTCCAGTCTCCAGTATAATCCAGTCTCCAGTAAAATCCAGTCTCTAGTCTCCAGTCTCCAGTAAAATCCAGTCTCCAGTCTCCAGTAAAATCCAGTCTCCAGTCTCCAGTAAAATCCAGTCTCCGGTCTCCAGCCTCCAGTAAAATCCAGTCTCCAGTCTCCAGTAAAATCCACTCTCCAGTAAAATCCAGTCTCCAGTAAAATCCAGTCTCCAGTAAAATCTAGTCTCCAGGAAAATCCAGTCTCCAGTAAAATCCAGTCTCTATTAAAATCAAGTCTCCAGTATAATATGGTCTCCAGTAAAATCCAGTCTCCAGTAAAATCCAGTCTCCAGTATAATATGGTCTCCAGTAAAATCCAGTCTCCAGTATCCAGTAAAATCCAGTCTCCAGTCTCCAGTAAAATCCAGTCTCCAGTAAAATCCAGTCTCCAGTCTCCAGTAAAATCCAGTCTCCAGTCCCCAGTCTCTAGTTAAACCCAGTATCCAGTCTCCAGTCTCCAGTAAAATCCAGTCTCCAGTAAAATCCAGTCTCCAGTTAAATCCAGTCTCCAGTAAAATCCAGTCTCCAGTAAAATCCAGTCTCCACTAAAATCCAGTCTCTAGTAAAATCCAGTCTCCAATAAATCCAGTCTCCAGTAAAGTCCAGTCTCCAGTAAAATTAAGTCTCGAGTATAATACGGCCTCCAGTAAAATCCAGTCTCCAGTAAAATCCAGTCTCCAGTCTCAAGTCTCCATTAAAATCCAGTCTCCAGTAAAATCCAGTCTCCAGTCTCCAGTAAAATCCAGTCTCCAGTCCCCAGTCTCTAGTAAAACCCAGTCTCCAGTCTCCAGTCTCCAGTAAAATCCAGTCTCCAGTCTCCAGTCTCCAGTAAAATCCAGTCTCCAGTAAAATCCAGTCTCCAGTCTCCAGTAAAATCCAGTAAAATCCAGTAAAATCGAGTAAAATCCAGTAAAATCCAGTAAAATCTAGTCTCCAGTCTCCAGTAAAATCCAGTAAAATCCAGTCTCCAGACTCCAGTCTCCAGCAAAATCCAGTAAAATCCAGTCTCCAGTCTCCAGTCTCCAGAAAAATCCAGTCTCCACTCTCCAGTAAAATCCAGTCTCCAGTCTCCAGTAAAATCCAGTCTCCAGTCTACAGTAAAATCCAGTCTCCAGTCTCCAGTAAAATGCAGTCTCTAGTCTCCTGTAAAATCCAGTCTCTAGTCTCCAGTAAAATCCAGTCTCCAGTCTCCAGTAAAATCCAGTGTCCAGTCTCCAGTCTGCAGTAAAATCCAGTCTCCAGTCTCCAGTAAAATCCAGTCTCCAGTCTCCAGTCTCCAGTAAAATCCAGTCTCCAGTCTCCAGTAAAATCCAGTCTCCAGTCTCCAATCTCCAGTAAAATCCTGTCTCCAGTCTCCAATAAAATCCAGTCTCCAGCCTCCAGTAAAATCCAGTCTCCACTCTCAAGTCTCCAGTCTCCAGTAAAATCCAGTTTTCAGTCTCCAGTCTCCAGTAAAATCCAGTCTCCAGTCTCCAGTAAAATCCAGTCTCCAGTCTCCAGTAAAATCCAGTCTCCAGTAAAATCCAGTCTCCAGTCTCTAGTCTCCAGTCTCCAGTATCCAGTCTCCAGTCTCCAGTAAAATCCAGTCTCATGTAAAATCCAGTCTCCAGTAAAATCCAGTCTCCAGTAAAATCCAGTCTACAGTAAAATCCAGTCTCCAGTAAAATCCAGTCTCCAGTCTCCAGTAAAATCCAGTATCCAGTAAAATCCAGTCTCCAGTAAAATCCAGCCTCCAGTCTCCAGTAAAATCCAGTCTCCAGTAAAATCCAGTCTCCAGTAAAATCCAGTCTCCAGTCTCCAGTAAAATCCAGTCTCCAGTCTCCAGTAAAATCCAGTCTCTAGTCTCCAGTTAAATCCAGTCTCCAGTAAAATCCAGTCTCCAGTCTGCAGTAAAATCCACTCTCCAGTAAAATCCAGTCTCCAGTCTCCAATCTCCAGTAAAATCCAGTCTCCAGCAAAATTCAGTCTCCAGTCTCCAGTAAAATCCAGTCTCCGGTCTCCAGTAAAATCCAGTCTCCAGTCTCAAGTCTCCAGTCTCCAGTAAAATCCAGTTTTCAGTCTCCAGTCTCCAGTAAAATCCAGTCTCCAGTAAAATCCAGTCTCCAGTCTCTAGTCTCCAGTCTCCAGTATCCAGTCTCCAGTAAAATCCAGTCTCCAGTAAAATCCAGTCTCGAGTAAAATCCAGTCTCGAGTAAAATCCGGTCTCCAGTAAAATCCAGTCTCCAGTAAAATCCAGTCTCCAGTAAAATCCTGTCTCCAGTAAAATCCAGTCTCCAGTAAAATCCGGTCTCCAGTAAAATCCAGTCTCCAGTAAAATCCAGTCTCCAGTAAAATCCAGTCTCCAGTCTCTAGTGAAATCCAGTCTCCAGTAAAATCCAGTCTCCAGTAAAATCCAGTTCCAGTAAAATCCAGTCTCCAGTAAAATCCAGTCTCCAGTAAATTCCAGTCTCCAGTAAAATCCAGTCTCCACTCTCCAGTTAAATCCAGTCTCCAGTCTCCAGTCTCCAGTAAAATCCAGTCTCCAGTCTCCAGTAAAATCCAGTCTCCAGTCTCCAGTAAAATCCAGTCTCCAGTAGAATCCAGTCTCCAGCCTCCAGTAAAATCCAGTCTCCAGTCTCCAGTAAAATCCAGTCTCTAGTCTCCAGTAAAATCCAGTCTCTAGTCTCCAGTAAAATCCAGTCTCCAGTCTTCAGTCTCCAGTTAAATCCAGTCTCCAGTCTCCAGTAAAATCCAGTCTCCAGTCCCCAGTCTCCAGTAAAATCCAGTCTCCAGTCTCCAGTAAAATCCAGTCTCCAGTCTCCAGTAAAATCTAGTCTCCAGTAATATCCAGTCTCCAGTAAAATCCAGTCTCCAGTAAAATCCAGTCTCCACTAAAATCCAGTCTCTAGTAAAATCCAGTCTCCAGTAAAATCCAGTCTCCAGTAAAATCCAGTCTCCAGTAAAATCCAGTCTCCAGTCTCCAGTCTCTAGTAAAATCCAGTCTTCAGTCTCTAGTTTCCAGTCTCCAGTAAAATCCAGCCTCCAGTCTCCAGTCTCCAGTATAATCCAGTCTCCAGTAAAATCCAGTCTCTTGTCTCCAGTCTCCAGTAAAATCCAGTCTCCAGTCTCCAGTAAAATCCAGTCTCCAGTCTCCAGCCTCCAGTAAAATCCAGTCTCCAGTCTCCAGTAAAATCCACTCTCCAGTAAAATCCAATCTCCAGTAAAATCCAGTCTCCAGTAAAATCTAGTCTCCAGTCTCCAGTAAAATCCAGTCTCCAGTAAAATCCAGTCTCCAATAAAATCCAGTCTCCAGCCTCCAGTAAAATTCAGTCTCCAGTCTCAAGTCTCCAGTCTCCAGTCTCCAGTAAAATCCAGTCTCCAGTCTCCAGTAAAATCCAGTTTTCAGTCTCCAGTCTCCAACTCCAGTAAAATCCAGTCTCCAGTCTCCAACTCCAGTAAAATCCAGTCTCCAGTCTCCAACTCCAGTAAAATCCAGTCTCCAGTCTCCAGTAAAATCCAGTCTCCAGTCTCCAGTAAAATCCAGTCTCCAGTCTCCAGTAAAATCCAGTCTCCAGTAAAATCCAGTCTCCAGTCTCCAGTAAAATCCAGTCTCCAGTAAAATCCAGTCTCCAGCCTCTAGTAAAATCCAGTCTACAGTCTCAAGTCTGCAGTCTCCAGTAAAATCCAGTCTCCAGTCTCCAGTAAAATCCAGTTTTCAGTCTCCAGTCTCCAGTAAAATCCAGTCTCCAGTCTCCAGTCTCCAACTCCAGTAAAATCCAGTCTCCAGTCACCAGTAAAATCCAGTCTCCAGTCTCCAGTCTCCAGTAAAATCCTGTCTCCAGTCTCCAGTAAAATCCAGTCTCCAGTAAAATCCAGTATCCAGTCTCTAGTCTCCAGTCTCCAGTATCCAGTCTCCAGTAAAATCCAGTCTCCAGTCTCCAGTCTCCAGTAAAATCCAGTCTCCAGTCCCCAGTCTCTAGTAAAACACAGTCTCCAGTCTCCAGTAAAATCCAGTCTCCAGTAAAATCCAGTCTCCAGTCTCCAGTCTCCAGGAAAATCCAGTCTCCAGTTAAATCCAGTCTCCAGTAAAATCCAGTCTCCACTAAAATCCAGTCTCCAGTAAAATCCAGTCTCCAGTAAAATCCAGTCTCCAGTCTCCAGTAAAATCCAGTCTCCTGTCTCCAGTAAAATCCAGTCTCCAGTCTCCAGTAAAATCCAGTCTCCAGTCTCCAATCTCCAGTAAAATCCTGTCTCCAGTAAATTCCAGTCTCCAATAGAATCCAGTCTCCAGCCTCCAGTAAAATTCAGTCTCCAGTCTCAAGTCTCCAGTCTCCAGTAAAATCCAGTCTCCAGTCTCCAGTAAAATCCAGTTTTCAGTCTCCAGTCTCCAGTAAAATCCAGTCTCCAGTCTCCAGTAAAATCCAGTCTCCAGTCTCCAATCTCCAGTAAAATCCTGTCTCCAGTCTCCAATAAAATCCAGTCTCCAGCCTCCAGTAAAATCCAGTCTCCAGTCTCAAGTCTCCAGTCTCCAGTAAAATCCAGTTTTCAGTCTCCAGTCTCCAGTAAAATCCAGTCTCCAGTCTCGAGTCTCCAACTCCAGTAAAATCCAGTCTCCAGTAAAATCCAGTCTCCAGTCCCCAGTCTCTAGTAAAACCCAGTCTCCAGTCTCCAGTAAAATCCAGTCTCCAGTCTCCAGTAAAATCCAGTCTCCAGTAAAATCCAGTCTCCAGTTAAATCCAGTCTCCAGTAAAATCCAGTCTCCACTAAAATCCAGTCTCTAGTAAAATCCAGTCTCCATTAAATCCAGTCTCCAGTAAAATCCAGTCTCCAGTAAAACCCAGTCTCCAGTAAAATCAAGTCTCCAGTCTCCAGTAAAATCCAGTCTCCAGTATAATATGGTCTCCAGTAAAATCCAGTCTCCAGTCTCCAGTAAAATCCAGTCTCCAGTAAAATCCAGTCTCCAGTAAAATCCAGTCTCCAGTCTTCAGTAAAATCCAGTCTCCAGTCCCCAGTCTCTAGTAAAACCCAGTCTCCAGTCTCCAGTCTCCAGTAAAATCCAGTCTCCAGTCTCCAGTCTCCAGTAAAATCCAGTCTCCAGTAAAATCCAGTCTCCAGTAAAATCCAGTCTCCAGTCTCCAGTCTCCAGTAAAATCCAGTCTCCAGTAAAATCCAGTCTCCAGTAAAATCCAGTCTCCAGTAAAATCCAGTCTCCAGTGAAATCGAGTCTCCAGTCTCCAGTAAAATCCAGTAAAATCCAGTCTCCAGTAAAATCCAGTAAAATCCAGTCTCCAGTCTCCAGTAAAATCCAGTAAAATCCAGTCTGCAGTCTCCAGTCTCCAGGAAAATCCAGTCTCCAGTCTCCAGTAAAATCCAGTCTCCGGTAAATTCCAGTCTCCAGTCTCCAGTAAAATCCAGTTTCTAGTCTCCAGTAAAATCCAGTCTCTAGTCTCCATTAAAATCCAGTCTCTAGTCTCCAGTAAAATCCAGTCTCCAGTCTCCAGTAAAATCCAGTCTCCAGTCTCCAGTCTGCAGTAAAATCCAGTCTCCAGTCTCCAGTCTCCAGTAAAATCCAGTCTCCAGTAAAATCCAGTCTCCAGTCTCCAATAAAATCCAGTCTCCAGCCTCTAGTAAAATCCAGTCTACAGTCTCAAGTCTGCAGTCTCCAGTAAAATCCAGTCTCCAGTCTCCAGTAAAATCCAGTTTTCAGTCTCCAGTCTCCAGTAAAATCCAGTCTCCAGTCTCCAACTCCAGTAAAATCCAGTCTCCAGTCACCAGTAAAATCCAGTCTCCAGTCTCCAGTCTCCAGTAAAATCTTGTCTCCAGTCTCCAGTAAAATCCAGTCTCCAGTAAAATCCAGTATCCAGTCTCTAGTCTCCAGTCTCCAGTATCCAGTCTCCAGTAAAATCCAGTCTCCAGTAAAATCCAGTCTCCAGTCTCCAGTCTCCAGTAAAATCCAGTCTCCAGTCCCCAGTCTCTAGTAAAACCCAGTCTCCAGTCTCCAGTCTCCAGTAAAATCCAGTCTCCAGTCTCCAGTCTCCAGGAAAATCCAGTCTCCAGTTAAATCCAGTCTCCAGTAAAATCCAGTCTCCACTAAAATCCAGTCTCCAGTAAAATCCAGTCTCCAGTAAAATCCAGTCTCCAGTCTCCAGTAAAATCCAGTCTCCAGTCTCCAGTAAAATCCAGTCTCCAGTCTCCAATCTCCAGTAAAATCCTGTCTCCAGTAAATTCCAGTCTCCAGTCTCCAATAAAATCCAGTCTCCAGCCTCCAGTAAAATTCAGTCTCCAGTCTCAAGTCTCCAGTCTCCAGTAAAATCCAGTCTCCAGTCTCCAGTAAAATCCAGTTTTCAGTCTCCAGTCTCCAGTAAAATCCAGTCTCCAGTAAAATCCAGTCTCCAGTCTCCAATCTCCAGTAAAATCCAGTCTCCAGTCTCCAATAAAATCCAGTCTCCAGCCTCCAGTAAAATCCAGTCTCCAGTCTCAAGTCTCCAGTCTCCAGTAAAATCCAGTTTTCAGTCTCCAGTCTCCAGTCTCGAGTCTCCAACTCCAGTAAAATCCAGTCTCCAGTAAAATCCAGTCTCCAGTCTCCAGTAAAATCCAGTCTCCAGTAAAATCCAGTCTCCAGTCTCTAGTCTCCAGTCTCCAGTATCCAGTCTCCAGTCTCCAGTAAAATCCAGTCTCATGTAAAATCCAGTCTCCAGTAAAATCCAGTCTCCAGTAAAATCCAGTCTCCAGTAAAATCCAGTCTCCAGTAAAATCCAGTCTCCAGTAAAATCCACTCTCCAGTAAAATCCAGTCTCCAGTAAAATCCAGTCTCCAGTAAAATCCAGTCTCCAGTCTCCAGTAAAATCCAGTCTCCAGTCTCCAATCTCCAGTAAAATCCTGTCTCCAGTCTCCAATAAAATCCAGTCTCCAGCCTCCAGTAAAATCCAGTCTCCAGTCTCAAGTCTCCAGTCTTCAGTAAAATCCAGTTTTCAGTCTCCAGTCTCCAGTCAAATCCAGTCTCCAGTCTCCAGTAAAATCCAGTCTCCAGTCTCCAATCTCCAGTAAAATCCTGTCTCCAGTCTCCAATAAAATCCAGTCTCCAGCCTCCAGTAAAATCCAGTCTCCAGTCTCAAGTCTCCAGTCTCCAGTAAAATCCAGTTTTCAGTCTCCAGTCTCCAGTAAAGTCCAGTCTCCAGTCTCGAGTCTCCAACTCCAGTAAAATCCAGTCTCCAGTAAAATCCAGTCTCCAGTCTCCAGTAAAATCCAGTCTCCAGTCTCCAGTAAAATCCAGTCTCCAGTAAAATCCAGTCTCCAGTCTCTAGTCTCCAGTCTCCAGTATCCAGTCTCCAGTCTCCAGTAAAATCCAGTCTCATGTAAAATCCAGTCTCCAGTAAAATCCAGTCTCCAGTAAAATCCAGTCTCCAGTAAAATCCAGTCTCCAGTAAAATCCAGTCTCCAGTAAAATCCAGTCTCCAGTAAAATCCACTCTCCAGTAAAATCCAGTCTCCAGTCTCCAGTAAAATCCAGTCTCCAGTCTCCAGTAAAATCCATTCTCCAGTACAATCCAGTTTCCAGTAAAATCCAGTCTCCAGTAAAATCCAGTCTACAGTAAAATCCAGTCTCCAGTAAAATCCAGTCTCCAGTAAAATCCAGTCTCCAGTAAAATCCACTCTCCAGTAAAATCCAGTCTCCAGTAAAATCCAGTCTCCAGTAAAATCCAGTCTCCAGTCTCGAGTAAAATCCAGTCTCCAGTAAAATCCAGTCTCCAGTAAAATCCAGCCTCCAGTCTTCAGTAAAATCCAGTCTCCAGTCTCCAGTAAAATCCAGTCTCCAGTAAAATCCAGTCTCCAGTAAAATCCAGTCTCCAGTCTCCAGTAAAATCCAGTCTCCAGTCTCCAGTAAAATCCAGCCGCTAGTCTCCAGTAAAATCCAGTCTCCAGTAAAATCCAGTCTCCAGTCTGCAGTAAAATCCAGTCTCCAGTCTCCAGTAAAATCCAGTCTCCAGTCTCCTGTCTCCAGTAAAATCCAGTCTCCAGTCTCCAATCTCCAGTAAAATCCAGTCTCCAGCAAAATTCAGTCTCCAGTCTCCAGTAAAATCCAGTCTCCGGTCTCCAGTAAAATCCAGTCTCAAGTCTCCAGTCTCCAGTCTCCATTAAAATCCAGTTTTCAGTCCCCAGTCTCCAGTAAAATCCAGTCTCCAGTCTCCAATCTCCAGTAAAATCCTGTCTCCAGTAAATTCCAGTCTCCAGTCTCCAATAAAATCCAGTCTCCAGCCTCCAGTAAAATTCAGTCTCCAGTCTCAAGTCTGCAGTCTCCAGTCTCCAGTAAAATCCAGTCTGCAGTCTCCAGTAAATCCAGTTTTCAGTCTATAGTCTCCAGTAAAATCCAGTCTCCAGTCTCCAACTCCAGTAAAATCCAGTCTCCAGTCTCCAGTAAAATCCAGTCTCCCGTCTCCAGTAAAATCCAGTCTCCAGTAAAATCCAGTCTCCAGTCTCTAGTAAAATCCATTCTCGAGTAAAATTCAGTCTCCAGTAAAATCCAGTTCCAGTAAAATCCAGTCTCCAGTAAAATCCAGTCTCCAGTCTCCAGTAAAATCCAGTCTCCAGTCTCCAATCTCCAGTAAAATACAGTCTCCAGTTAAATCCAGTCTCCAGTCTCCAGTAAAATCCAGTCTCCAGTCCCCAGTCTCCAGTAAAATCCAGTCTCCAGTCTCCAGTAAAATCCAGTCTCCAGTCTCCAGTAAAATCTAGTCTCCAGTAAAATCCAGTCTTCAGTAAAATCCAGCCTCCAGTAAAATCCAGTCTCCACTAAAATCCAGTCTCTAGTAAAATCCAGTCTCCAGTAAAATCCAGTCTCCAGTAAAACCCAGTCTCCAGTCTCCAGTCTCTAGTAAAATCCAGTCTCCAGTCTCTAGTTTCCAGTCTCCAGTAAAATCCAGCCTCCAGTCTCCAGTCTCCAGTATAATCCAGTCTCCAGTAAAATCCAGTCTCTAGTCTCCAGTCTCCAGTAAAATCCAGTCTCCAGTCTCCAGTAAAATCCAGTCTCCAGTCTCCAGTAAAATCCAGTCTCCAGTCTCCAGCCTCCAGTAAAATCCAGTCTCCAGTCTCCAGTAAAATCCACTCTCCAGTAAAATCCAGTCTCCAGTAAAATCCAGTCTCCAGTAAAATCTAGTCTCCAGGAAAATCCAGTCTCCAGTAAAATCCAGTCTCTAGTAAAATCAAGTCTCCAGTATAATATGGTCTCCAGTAAAATCCAGTCTCCAGTAAAATCCAGTCTCCAGTATAATATGGTCTCCAGTAAAATCCAGTCTCCAGTATCCAGTAAAATCCAGTCTCCAGTAAAATCCAGTTTCCAGTAAAATCCAGTCTCCAGTCTCCAGTAAAATCCAGTCTCCAGTCCCCAGTCTCTAGTTAAACCCAGTATCCAGTCTCCAGTCTCCAGTAAAATCCAGTCTCCAGTCTCCAGTCTCCAGTAAAATCCAGTCTCCAGTAAAATCCAGTCTCCAGTTAAATCCAGTCTCCAGTAAAATCCAGTCTCCACTAAAATCCAGTCTCTAGTAAAATCCAGTCTCCAGTAAAATCCAGTCTCCAGTAAAATCCAGTCTCCAGTAAAATTAAGTCTCGAGTATAATATGGCCTCCAGTAAAATCCAGTCTCCAGTAAAATCCAGTCTCCAGTCTCAAGTCTCCATTAAAATCCAGTCTCCAGTAAAATCCAGTCTCCAGTCTCCAGTAAAATCAAGTCTCCAGTCCCCAGTCTCTAGTAAAACCCAGTCTCCAGTCTCCAGTCTCCAGTAAAATCCAGTCTCCAGTCTCCAGTAAAATCCAGTCTCCAGTCTCCAGTAAAATCCAGTAAAATCCAGTAAAATCAAGTAAAATCCAGTAAAATCCAGTAAAATCTAGTCTTCAGTCTCCAGTAAAATCCAGTAAAATCCAGTCTCCAGACTCCAGTCTCCAGCAAAATCCAGTAAAATCCAGTCTCCAGTCTCCAGTCTCCAGAAAAATCCAGTCTCCAGTCTCCAGTAAAATCCAGTCTCCAGTCTCCAGTAAAATCCAGTCTCCAGTCTACAGTAAAATCCAGTCTCCAGTCTCCAGTAAAATGCAGTCTCTAGTCTCCTGTAAAATCCAGTCTCTAGTCTCCAGTAAAATCCAGTCTCCAGTCTCCAGTAAAATCCAGTGTCCAGTCTCCAGTCTGCAGTAAAATCCAGTCTCCAGTCTCCAGTAAAATCCAGTCTCCAGACTCCAGTAAAATCCAGTCTCCAGTCTCCAGTAAAATCCAGTCTCCAGTCTCCAATCTCCAGTAAAATCCTGTCTCCAGTCTCCAATAAAATCCAGTCTCCAGCCTCCAGTAAAATCCAGTCTCCAGTCTCTAGTCTCCAGTCTCCAGTATCCAGTCTCCAGTCTCCAGTAAAATCCAGTCTCATGTAAAATCCAGTCTCCAGTAAAATCCAGTCTCCAGTAAAATCCAGTCTACAGTAAAATCCAGTCTCCAGTAAAATCCAGTCTCCAGTAAAATCCAGTCTCCAGTAAAATCCAGTCTCCAGTAAAATCCAGTCTCCAGTCTCCAGTAAAATCCAGTCTCCAGTAAAATCCAGTCTCCAGTCTCCAGTAAAATCCAGTCTCCAGTCTCCAGTAAAATCCAGTCTCCAGTCTCCAGTAAAATCCAGTCTCCAGTAAAATCCAGTCTCCAGTCTCCAGTCTGCAGTAAAATCCAGTCTCCAGTAAAATCCAGTCTCCAGTCTCCAGTCTCCAGTAAAATCCAGTCTCCAGTCTCCAATCTCCAGTAAAATCCAGTCTCCAGCAAAATTCAGTCTCCAGTCTCCAGTAAAATCCAGTCTCCGGTCTCCAGTAAAATCCAGTCTCCAGTCTCAAGTCTCCAGTCTCCAGTAAAATCCAGTTTTCAGTCTCCAGTCTCCAGTAAAATCCAGTCTCCAGTCTCCAGTAAAATCCAGTCTCCAGTAAAATCCAGTCTCCAGTCTCTAGTCTCCAGTCTCCAGTATCCAGTCTCCAGTAAAATCCAGTCTCCAGTAAAACCCAGTCTCGAGTAAAATCCAGTCTCCAGTAAAATCCAGTCTCCAGTAAAATCCAGTCTCCAGTAAAATCCAGTCTCCAGTAAAATCCTGTCTCCAGTAAAATCCAGTCTCCAGTAAAATCCGGTCTCCAGTAAAATCCAGTCTCCAGTAAAATCCAGTCTCCAGTAAAATCCAGTCTCCAGTCTCTAGTGAAATCCAGTCTCCAGTAAAATCCAGTCTCCAGTAAAATCCAGTTCCAGTAAAATCCAGTCTCCAGTAAAATCCAGTCTCCAGTAAATTCCAGTCTCCACTCTCCAGTTAAATCCAGTCTCCAGTCTCCAGTCTCCAGTAAAATCCAGTCTCCAGTCTCCAGTAAAATCCAGTCTCCAGTAGAATCCAGTCTCCAGCCTCCAGTAAAATCCAGTCTCCAGTCTCCAGTAAAATCCAGTCTCTAGTCTCCAGTAAAATCCAGTCTCTAGTCTCCAGTAAAATCCAGTCTCCAGTCTTCAGTCTCCAGTTAAATCCAGTCTCCAGTCTCCAGTAAAATCCAGTCTCCAGTCTCCAGTCTCCAGTAAAATCCAGTCTCCAGTCTCCAGTAAAATCTAGTCTCCAGTAAAATCCAGTCTCCAGTCTCCAGTCTCCAGTAAAATCCAGTCTCCAGTCTCCAATCTCCAGTAAAATCCAGTCTCCAGCAAAATTCAGTCTCCAGTCTCCAGTAAAATCCAGTCTCCGGTCTCCAGTAAAATCCAGTCTCAAGTCTCCAGTCTCCAGTCTCAATTAAAATCCAGTTTTCAGTCCCCAGTCTCCAGTAAAATCCAGTCTCCAGTCTCCAATCTCCAGTAAAATCCTGTCTCCAGTAAATTCCAGTCTCCAGTCTCCAATAAAATCCAGTCTCCAGCCTCCAGTAAAATTCAGTCTCCAGTCTCAAGTCTGCAGTCTCCAGTAAAATCCAGTCTCCAGTCTCCAGTAAATCCAGTTTTCAGTCTCCAGTCTCCAGTAAAATCCAGTCTCCAGTCTCCAACTCCAGTAAAATCCAGTCTCCAGTCTCCAGTAAAATCCAGTCTCCCGTCTCCAGTAAAATCCAGTCTCCAGTAAAATCCAGTCTCCAGTCTCTAGTAAAATCCATTCTCGAGTAAAATCCAGTCTCCAGTAAAATCCAGTTCCAGTAAAATCCAGTCTCCAGTAAAATCCAGTCTCCAGTCTCCAGTAAAATCCAGTCTCCAGTAAAATCCAGTCTCCAGTCTCCAATCTCCAGTAAAATACAGTCTCCAGTTAAATCCAGTCTCCAGTCTCCAGTAAAATCCAGTCTCCAGTCCCCAGTCTCCAGTAAAATCCAGTCTCCAGTCTCCAGTAAAATCCAGTCTCCAGTCTCCAGTAAAATCTAGTCTCCAGTAAAATCCAGTCTCCAGTAAAATCCAGCCTCCAGTAAAATCCAGTCTCCACTAAAATCCAGTCTCTAGTAAAATCCAGTCTCCAGTAAAATCCAGTCTCCAGTAAAATCCAGTCTCCAGTCTCCAGTCTCTAGTAAAATCCAGTCTCCAGTCTCTAGTTTCCAGTCTCCAGTAAAATCCAGCCTCCAGTCTCCAGTCTCCAGTATAATCCAGTCTCCAGTAAAATCCAGTCTCTAGTCTCCAGTCTCCAGTAAAATCCAGTCTCCAGTCTCCAGTAAAATCCAGTCTCCAGTCTCCAGTAAAATCCAGTCTCCAGTCTCCAGCCTCCAGTAAAATCCAGTCTCCAGTCTCCAGTAAAATCCACTCTCCAGTAAAATCCAGTCTCCAGTAAAATCCAGTCTCCAGTAAAATCTAGTCTCCAGGAAAATCCAGTCTCCAGCAAAATCCAGTCTCTAGTAAAATCAAGTCTCCAGTATAATATGGTCTCCAGTAAAATCCAGTCTCCAGTAAAATCCAGTCTCCAGTATAATATGGTCTCCAGTAAAATCCAGTCTCCAGTATCCAGTAAAATCCAGTCTCCAGTCTCCAGTAAAATCCAGTCTCCAGTAAAATCCAGTCTCCAGTCTCCAGTAAAATCCAGTCTCCAGTCCCCAGTCTCTAGTTAAACCCAGTATCCAGTCTCAGTCTCCAGTAAAATCCAGTCTCCAGTCTCCAGTCTCCAGTAAAATCCAGTCTCCAGTAAAATCCAGTCTCCAGTTAAATCCAGTCTCCAGTAAAATCCAGTCTCCACTAAAATCCAGTCTCTAGTAAAATCCAGTCTCCAGTAAAATCCAGTCTCCAGTAAAATCCAGTCTCCAGTAAAATTAAGTCTCGAGTATAATATGGCCTCCAGTAAAATCCAGTCTCCAGTAAAATCCAGTCTCCAGTCTCAAGTCTCCATTAAAATCCAGTCTCCAGTAAAATCCAGTCTCCAGTCTCCAGTAAAATCCAGTCTCCAGTCCCCAGTCTCTAGTAAAACCCAGTCTCCAGTCTCCAGTCTCCAGTAAAATCCAGTCTCCAGTCTCCAGTCTCCAGTAAAATCCAGTCTCCAGTCTCCAGTCTCCAGTAAAATCCAGTAAAATCCAGTAAAATCAAGTAAAATCCAGTAAAATCCAGTAAAATCTAGTCTCCAGTCTCCAGTAAAATCCAGTAAAATCCAGTCTCCAGACTCCAGTCTCCAGCAAAATCCAGTAAAATCCAGTCTCCAGTCTCCAGTCTCCAGAAAAATCCAGTCTCCAGTCTCCAGTAAAATCCAGTCTCCAGTGTCCAGTAAAATCCAGTCTCCAGTAAATTACAGTCTCCAGTCTCCAGTAAAATCCAGTCTCCAGTCCCCAGTCTCTAGTTAAACCCAGTATCCAGTCTCCAGTCTCCAGTAAAATCCAGTCTCCAGTCTCCAGTCTCCAGTAAAATCCAGTCTCCAGTAAAATCCAGTCTCCAGTTAAATCCAGTCTCCAGTAAAATCCAGTCTCCACTAAAATCCAGTCTCTAGTAAAATCCAGTCTCCAGTAAAATCCAGTCTCCAGTAAAATCCAGTCTCCAGTAAAATTAAGTCTCGAGTATAATATGGCCTCCAGTAAAATCCAGTCTCCAGTAAAATCCAGTCTCCAGTCTCAAGTCTCCATTAAAATCCAGTCTCCAGTAAAATCCAGTCTCCAGTCTCCAGTAAAATCCAGTCTCCAGTCTCCAGTAAAATCCAGTCTCCAGTCCCCAGTCTCTAGTAAAACCCAGTCTCCAGTCTCCAGTCTCCAGTAAAATCCAGTCTCCAGTCTCCAGTCTCCAGTAAAATCCAGTCTCCAGTAAAATCCAGTCTCCAGTCTCCAGTAAAATCCAGTAAAATCCAGTAAAATCAAGTAAAATCCAGTAAAATCCAGTAAAATCTAGTCTCCAGTCTCCAGTAAAATCCAGTAAAATCCAGTCTCCAGACTCCAGTCTCCAGCAAAATCCAGTAAAATCCAGTCTCCAGTCTCCAGTCTCCAGAAAAATCCAGTCTCCAGTCTCCAGTAAAATCCAGTCTCCTGTCTCCAGTAAAATCCAGTCTCCAGTCTACAGTAAAATCTAGTCTCCAGTCTCCAGTAAAATGCAGTCTCTAGTCTCCTGTAAAATCCAGTCTCTAGTCTCTAGTAAAATCCAGTCTCCAGTCTCCAGTAAAATCCAGTGTCCAGTCTCCAGTCTGCAGTAAAATCCAGTCTCCAGTCTCCAGTAAAATCGAGTCTCCAGTCTCCAGTAAAATCCAGTCTCCAGTCTCCAGTAAAATCCAGTCTCCAGTCTCCAATCTCCAGTAAAATCCTGTCTCCAGTCTCCAATAAAATCCAGTCTCCAGCCTCCAGTAAAATCCAGTCTCCAGTCTCTAGTCTCCAGTCTCCAGTATCCAGTCTCCAGTCTCCAGTAAAATCCAGTCTCCAGAAAAATCCAGTCTACAGTAAAATCCAGTCTCCAGTAAAATCCAGTCTCCAGTAAAATCCAGTCTCCAGTAAAATCCAGTCTCCAGTAAAATCCAGCCTCCAGTCTCCAGTAAAATCCAGTCTCCAGTCTCCAGTAAAATCCAGTCTCCAGTCTCCAGTCAAATCCAGTCTCCAGTAAAATCCAGTCTCCAGTCTCCAGTAAAATCCAGTCTCCAGTCTCCAGTAAAATCCAGTCTCTAGTCTCCAGTAAAATCCAGTCTCCAGTAAAATCCAGTCTCCAGTCTCCAGTCTGCAGTAAAATCCAGTCTCCAGTAAAATCCAGTCTCCAGTCTCCAGTAAAATCCAGTCTCCAGTCTCCAATCTCCAGTAAAATCCAGTCTCCAGCAAAATTCAGTCTCCAGTCTCCAGTAAAATCCAGTCTCCGGTCTCCAGTAAAATCCAGTCTCCAGTCTCAAGTCTCCAGTCTCCAGTAAAATCCAGTTTTCAGTCTCCAGTCTCCAGTAAAATCCAGTCTCCAGTCTCCAGTAAAATCCAGTCTCCAGTAAAATCCAGTCTCCAGTCTCTAGTCTCCAGTCTCCAGTATCCAGTCTCCAGTAAAATCCAGTCTCCAGTAAAATCCAGTCTCGAGTAAAATCCAGTCTCCAGTAAAATCCAGTCTCCAGTAAAATCCAGTCTCCAGTAAAATCCAGTCTCCAGTAAAATCCTGTCTCCAGTAAAATCCAGTCTCCAGTAAAATCCGGTCTCCAGTAAAATCCAGTCTCCAGTAAAATCCAGTCTCCAGTAAAATCCAGTCTCCAGTCTCTAGTGAAATCCAGTCTCCAGTAAAATCCAGTCTCCAGTAAAATCCAGTTCCAGTAAAATCCAGTCTCCAGTAAAATCCAGTCTCCAGTAAATTCCAGTCTCCAGTAAAATCCAGTCTCCACTCTCCAGTTAAATCCAGTCTCCAGTCTCCAGTCTCCAGTAAAATCCAGTCTCCAGTCTCCAGTAAAATCCAGTCTCCAGTAGAATCCAGTCTCCAGCCTCCAGTAAAATCCAGTCTCCAGTCTCCAGTAAAATCCAGTCTCTAGTCTCCAGTAAAATCCAGTCTCTAGTCTTCAGTAAAATCCAGTCTCCAGTCTTCAGTCTCCAGTTAAATCCAGTCTCCAGTCTCCAGTAAAATCCAGTCTCCAGTCCCCAGTCTCCAGTAAAATCCAGTCTCCAGTCTCCAGTCTCCAGTAAAATCCAGTCTCCAGTCTCCAGTAAAATCTAGTCTCCAGTAAAATCCAGTCTCCAGTAAAATCCAGTCTCCAGTAAAATCCAGTCTCCACTAAAATCCAGTCTCTAGTAAAATCCAGTCTCCAGTAAAATCCAGTCTCCAGTAAAATCCAGTCTCCAGTAAAATCCAGTCTCCAGTCTCCAGTCTCTAGTAAAATCCAGTCTTCAGTCTCTAGTTTTCAGTCTCCAGTAAAATCCAGCCTCCAGTCTCCAGTCTCCAGTATAATCCAGTCTCCAGTCTCCAGTAAAATCCAGTCTCCAGTCTCCAGCCTCCAGTAAAATCCAGTCTCCAGTCTCCAGTAAAATCCACTCTCCAGTAAAATCCAATCTCCAGTAAAATCCAGTCTCCAGTAAAATCTAGTCTCCAGTCTCCAGTAAAATCCAGTCTCCAGTAAAATCCAGTCTCCAATAAAATCCAGTCTCCAGCCTCCAGTAAAATTCAGTCTCCAGTCTCAAGTCTCCAGTCTCCAGTCTCCAGTAAAATCCAGTCTCCAGTCTCCAGTAAAATCCAGTTTTCAGTCTCCAGTCTCCAGTAAAATCCAGTCTCCAGTCTCCAACTCCAGTAAAATCCAGTCTCCAGTCTCCAACTCCAGTAAAATCCAGTCTCCAGTCTCCAGTAAAATCCAGTCTCCAGTCTCCAGTAAAATCCAGTCTCCAGTAAAATCCAGTCTCCAGTCTCCAGTAAAATCTAGTCTCCAATAAAATCCAGTCTCGAGCCTCCAGTAAAATTCAGTCTCCAGTCTCAAGTCTCCAGTCTCCAGTCTCCAGTAAAATCCAGTCTCCAGTCTCCAGTAAAATCCAGTTTTCAGTCTCCAGTCTCCAGTAAAATCCAGTCTCCAGTCTCTAGTCTCCAGTCTCCAGTATCCAGTCTCCAGTCTCCAGTAAAATCCAGTCTCATGTAAAATCCAGTCTCCAGTAAAATCCAGTCTCCAGTAAAATCCAGTCTCCAGTAAAATCCAGTCTCCAGTAAAATCCAGTCTCCAGTAAAATCCAGTCTCCAGTAAAATCCAGTCTCCAGTCTCCAGTAAAATCCAGTCTCCAGTCTCCAATCTCCAGTAAAATCCTGTCTCCAGTCTCCAATAAAATCCAGTCTCCAGCCTCCAGTAAAATCCAGTCTCCAGTCTCAAGTCTCCAGTCTCCAGTAAAATCCAGTTTTCAGTCTCCAGTCTCCAGTCAAATCCAGTCTCCAGTCTCCAGTAAAATCCAGTCTCCAGTCTCCAATCTCCAGTAAAATCCTGTCTCCAGTCTCCAATAAAATCCAGTCTCCAGCCTCCAGTAAAATCCAGTCTCCAGTCTCAAGTCTCCAGTCTCCAGTAAAATCCAGTTTTCAGTCTCCAGTCTCCAGTAAAATCCAGTCTCCAGTCTCGAGTCTCCAACTCCAGTAAAATCCAGTCTCCAGTAAAATCCAGTCTCCAGTCTCCAGTAAAATCCAGTCTCCAGTCTCCAGTAAAATCCAGTCTCCAGTAAAATCCAGTCTCCAGTCTCTAGTCTCCAGTCTCCAGTATCCAGTCTCCAGTCTCCAGTAAAATCCAGTCTCATGTAAAATCCAGTCTCCAGTAAAATCCAGTCTCCAGTAAAATCCAGTCTCCAGTAAAATCCAGTCTCCAGTAAAATCCAGTCTCCAGTAAAATCCAGTCTCCAGTAAAATCCACTCTCCAGTAAAATCCAGTCTCCAGTAAAATCCAGTCTCCAGTCTCCAGTAAAATCCAGTCTCCAGTCTCCAGTAAAATCCATTCTCCAGTACAATCCAGTTTCCAGTAAAATCCAGTCTCCAGTAAAATCCAGTCTACAGTAAAATCCAGTCTCCAGTAAAATCCAGTCTCCAGTAAAATCCAGTCTCCAGTAAAATCCACTCTCGAGTAAAATCCAGTCTCCAGTAAAATCCAGTCTCCAGTAAAATCCAGTCTCCAGTCTCCAGTAAAATCCAGTCTCCAGTAAAATCCAGTCTCCAGTAAAATCCAGCCTCCAGTCTTCAGTAAAATCCAGTCTCCAGTCTCCAGTAAAATCCAGTCTCCAGTCTCCAGTAAAACCAGTCTCCAGTAAAATCCAGTCTCCAGTCTCCAGTAAAATCCAGTCTCCAGTCTCCAGTAAAATCCAGCCGCTAGTCTCCAGTAAAATCCAGTCTCCAGTAAAATCCAGTCTCCAGTCTGCAGTAAAATCCAGTCTCCAGTCTCCAGTAAAATCCAGTCTCCAGTCTCCTGTCTCCAGTAAAATCCAGTCTCCAGTCTCCAATCTCCAGTAAAATCCAGTCTCCAGCAAAATTCAGTCTCCAGTCTCCAGTAAAATCCAGTCTCCGGTCTCCAGTAAAATCCAGTCTCAAGTCTCCAGTCTCCAGTCTCAATTAAAATCCAGTTTTCAGTCCCCAGTCTCCAGTAAAATCCAGTCTCCAGTCTCCAATCTCCAGTAAAATCCTGTCTCCAGTAAATTCCAGTCTCCAGTCTCCAATAAAATCCAGTCTCCAGCCTCCAGTAAAATTCAGTCTCCAGTCTCAAGTCTGCAGTCTCCAGTCTCCAGTAAAATCCAGTCTCCAGTCTCCAGTAAATCCAGTTTTCAGTCTCCAGTCTCCAGTAAAATCCAGTCTCCAGTCTCCAACTCCAGTAAAATCCAGTCTCCAGTCTCCAGTAAAATCTAGTCTCCCGTCTCCAGTAAAATCCAGTCTCCAGTAAAATCCAGTCTCCAGTCTCTAGTAAAATCCATTCTCGAGTAAAATCCAGTCTCCAGTAAAATCCAGTTCCAGTAAAATCCAGTCTCCAGTAAAATCCAGTCTCCAGTCTCCAGTAAAATCCAGTCTCCAGTAAAATCCAGTCTCCAGTCTCCAATCTCCAGTAAAATACAGTCTCCAGTTAAATCCAGTCTCCAGTCTCCAGTAAAATCCAGTCTCCAGTCTCCAGTAAAATCCAGTCTCCAGTCTCCAGTAAAATCCAGTCTCCAGTCTCCAGTAAAATCCAGTCTCCAGTCTCCAGTAAAATCTAGTCTCCAGTAAAATCCAGTCTTCAGTAAAATCCAGCCTCCAGTAAAATCCAGTCTCCACTAAAATCCAGTCTCTAGTAAAATCCAGTCTCCAGTAAAATCCAGTCTCCAGTAAAATCCAGTCTCCAGTCTCCAGTCTCTAGTAAAATCCAGTTTCCAGTCTCTAGTTTCCAGTCTCCAGTAAAATCCAGCCTCCAGTCTCCAGTCTCCAGTATAATCCAGTCTCCAGTAAAATCCAGTCTCTAGTCTCCAGTCTCCAGTAAAATCCAGTCTCCAGTCTCCAGTAAAATCCAGTCTCCAGTCTCCAGTAAAATCCAGTCTCCAGTCTCCAGCCTCCAGTAAAATCCAGTCTCCATTCTCCAGTAAAATCCACTCTCCAGTAAAATCCAGTCTCCAGTAAAATCCAGTCTCCAGTAAAATCTAGTCTCCAGGAAAATCCAGTCTCCAGTAAAATCCAGTCTTTAGTAAAATCAAGTCTCCAGTATAATATGGTCTCCAGTAAAATCCAGTCTCCAGTAAAATCCAGTCTCCAGTATAATATGGTCTCCAGTAAAATCCAGTCTCCAGTATCCAGTAAAATCCAGTCTCCAGTCTCCAGTAAAATCCAGTCTCCAGTAAAATCCAGTCTCCAGTCTCCAGTAAAATCCAGTCTCCAGTCCCCAGTCTCTAGTTAAACCCAGTATCCAGTCTCCAGTCTCCAGTAAAATCCAGTCTCCAGTCTCCAGTCTCCAGTAAAATCCAGTCTCCAGTAAAATCCAGTCTCCAGTTAAATCCAGTCTCCAGTAAAATCCAGTCTCCACTAAAATCCAGTCTCTAGTAAAATCCAGTCTCCAGTAAAATCCAGTCTCCAGTAAAATCCAGTCTCCAGTAAAATTAAGTCTCGAGTATAATATGGCCTCCAGTAAAATCCAGTCTCCAGTAAAATCCAGTCTCCAGTCTCAAGTCTCCATTAAAATCCAGTCTCCAGTAAAATCCAGTCTCCAGTCTCCAGTAAAATCAAGTCTCCAGTCCCCAGTCTCTAGTAAAACCCAGTCTCCAGTCTCCAGTAAAATCCAGTCTCCAGTCTCCAGTAAAATCCAGTCTCCAGTAAAATCCAGTCTCCAGTCTCCAGTAAAATCCAGTCTCCAGTAAAATCCAGTCTCCAGTCTCCAGTAAAATCCAGTAAAATCAAGTAAAATCCAGTAAAATGCAGTAAAATCTAGTCTCCAGTCTCCAGTAAAATCCAGTCTCCAGACTCCAGTCTCCAGCAAAATCCAGTAAAATCCAGTCTCCAGTCTCCAGTCTCCAGAAAAATCCAGTCTCCAGTCTCCAGTAAAATCCAGTCTCCAGTCTCCAGTAAAATCCAGTCTCCAGTCTACAGTAAAATCCAGTCTCCAGTCTCCAGTAAAATGCAGTCTCTAGTCTCCTGTAAAATCCAGTCTCTAGTCTCCAGTAAAATCCAGTCTCCGGTCTCCAGTAAAATCCAGTGTCCAGTCTCCAGTCTGCAGTAAAATCCAGTCTCCAGTCTCCAGTAAAATCCAGTCTCCAGTCTCCAGTAAAATCCAGTCTCCAGTCTCCAGTAAAATCCAGTCTCCAGTCTCCAATCTCCAGTAAAATCCTGTCTCCAGTCTCCAATAAAATCCAGTCTCCAGCCTCCAGTAAAATCCAGTCTCCAGTCTCTAGTCTCCAGTCTCCAGTATCCAGTCTCCAGTCTCCAGTAAAATCCAGTCTCATGTAAAATCCAGTCTCCAGTAAAATCCAGTCTCCAGTAAAATCCAGTCTACAGTAAAATCCAGACTCCAGTAAAATCCAGTCTCCAGTAAAATCCAGTCTCCAGTAAAATCCAGTCTCCAGTAAAATCCAGTCTCCAGTAAAATCCAGTCTCCAGTCTCCAGTAAAATCCAGTCTCCAGTAAAATCCAGTCTCCAGTCTCCAGTAAAATCCAGTCTCCAGTCTCCAGTAAAATCCAGTCTCCAGTCTCCAGTAAAATCCAGTCTCCAGTAAAATCCAGTCTCCAGTCTCCAGTCTCCAGTAAAATCCAGTCTCCAGTCTCCAATCTCCAGTAAAATCCAGTCTCCAGCAAAATTCAGTCTCCAGTCTCCAGTAAAATCCAGTCTCCGGTCTCCAGTAAAATCCAGTCTCCAGTCTCAAGTCTCCAGTCTCCAGTAAAATCCAGTTTTCAGTCTCCAGTCTCCAGTAAAATCCCGTCTCCAGTAAAATCCAGTCTCCAGTCTCCAATCTCCAGTAAAATACAGTCTCCAGTTAAATCCAGTCTCCAGTCTCCAGTAAAATCCAGTCTCCAGTCTCCAGTAAAATCCAGTCTCCAGTCTCCAGTAAAATCCAGTCTCCAGTCTCCAGTAAAATCCAGTCTCCAGTCTCCAGTAAAATCTAGTCTCCAGTAAAATCCAGTCTTCAGTAAAATCCAGCCTCCAGTAAAATCCAGTCTCCACTAAAATCCAGTCTCTAGTAAAATCCAGTCTCCAGTAAAATCCAGTCTCCAGTAAAATCCAGTCTCCAGTCTCCAGTCTCTAGTAAAATCCAGTTTCCAGTCTCTAGTTTCCAGTCTCCAGTAAAATCCAGCCTCCAGTCTCCTGTCTCCAGTATAATCCAGTCTCCAGTAAAATCCAGTCTCTAGTCTCCAGTCTCCAGTAAAATCCAGTCTCCAGTCTCCAGTAAAATCCAGTCTCCAGTCTCCAGTAAAATCCAGTCTCCAGTCTCCAGCCTCCAGTAAAATCCAGTCTCCATTCTCCAGTAAAATCCACTCTCCAGTAAAATCCAGTCTCCAGTAAAATCCAGTCTCCAGTAAAATCTAGTCTCCAGGAAAATCCAGTCTCCAGTAAAATCCAGTCTCTAGTAAAATCAAGTCTCCAGTATAATATGGTCTCCAGTAAAATCCAGTCTCCAGTAAAATCCAGTCTCCAGTATAATATGGTCTCCAGTAAAATCCAGTCTCCAGTATCCAGTAAAATCCAGTCTCCAGTCTCCAGTAAAATCCAGTCTCCAGTAAAATCCAGTCTCCAGTCTCCAGTAAAATCCAGTCTCCAGTCCCCAGTCTCTAGTTAAACCCAGTATCCAGTCTCCAGTCTCCAGTAAAATCCAGTCTCCAGTCTCCAGTCTCCAGTAAAATCCAGTCTCCAGTAAAATCCAGTCTCCAGTTAAATCCAGTCTCCAGTAAAATCCAGTCTCCACTAAAATCCAGTCTCTAGTAAAATCCAGTCTCCAGTAAAATCCAGTCTCCAGTAAAATCCAGTCTCCAGTAAAATTAAGTCTCGAGTATAATATGGCCTCCAGTAAAATCCAGTCTCCAGTAAAATCCAGTCTCCAGTCTCAAGTCTCCATTAAAATCCAGTCTCCAGTAAAATCCAGTCTCCAGTCTCCAGTAAAATCAAGTCTCCAGTCCCCAGTCTCTAGTAAAACCCAGTCTCCAGTCTCCAGTAAAATCCAGTCTCCAGTCTCCAGTAAAATCCAGTCTCCAGTAAAATCCAGTCTCCAGTCTCCAGTAAAATCCAGTCTCCAGTAAAATCCAGTCTCCAGTCTCCAGTAAAATCCAGTAAAATCAAGTAAAATCCAGTAAAATCCAGTAAAATCTAGTCTCCAGTCTCCAGTAAAATCCAGTCTCCAGACTCCAGTCTCCAGCAAAATCCAGTAAAATCCAGTCTCCAGTCTCCAGTCTCCAGAAAAATCCAGTCTCCAGTCTCCAGTAAAATCCAGTCTCCAGTCTCCAGTAAAATCAAGTCTCCAGTCTACAGTAAAATCCAGTCTCCAGTCTCCAGTAAAATGCAGTCTCTAGTCTCCTGTAAAATCCAGTCTCTAGTCTCCAGTAAAATCCAGTCTCCAGTCTCCAGTAAAATCCAGTGTCCAGCCTCCAGTCTGCAGTAAAATCCAGTCTCCAGTCTCCAGTAAAATCCAGTCTCCAGTCTCCAGTAAAATCCAGTCTCCAGTCTCCAGTAAAATCCAGTCTCCAGTCTCCAATCTCCAGTAAAATCCTGTCTCCAGTCTCCAATAAAATCCAGTCTCCAGCCTCCAGTAAAATCCAGTCTCCAGTCTCTAGTCTCCAGTCTCCAGTATCCAGTCTCCAGTCTCCAGTAAAATCCAGTCTCATGTAAAATCCAGTCTCCAGTAAAATCCAGTCTCCAGTAAAATCCAGTCTACAGTAAAATCCAGACTCCAGTAAAATCCAGTCTCCAGTAAAATCCAGTCTCCAGTAAAATCCAGTCTCCAGTAAAATCCAGTCTCCAGTAAAATCCAGTCTCCAGTCTCCAGTAAAATCCAGTCTCCAGTAAAATCCAGTCTCCAGTCTCCAGTAAAATCCAGTCTCCAGTCTCCAGTAAAATCCAGTCTCCAGTAAAATCCAGTCTCCAGTCTCCAGTCTGCAGTAAAATCCAGTCTCCAGTAAAATCCAGTCTCCAGTCTCCAGTCTCCAGTAAAATCCAGTCTCCAGTCTCCAATCTCCAGTAAAATCCAGTCTCCAGCAAAATTCAGTCTCCAGTCTCCAGTAAAATCCAGTCTCCGGTCTCCAGTAAAATCCAGTCTCCAGTCTCAAGTCTCCAGTCTCCAGTAAAATCCAGTTTTCAGTCTCCAGTCTCCAGTAAAATCCAGTCTCCAGTAAAATCCAGTCTCCAGTAAAATCCAGTCTCCAGTCTCTAGTCTCCAGTCTCCAGTATCCAGTCTCCAGTAAAATCCAGTCTCCAGTAAAATCCAGTCTCGAGTAAAATCCAGTCTCCAGTAAAATCCAGTCTCCAGTAAAATGCAGTCTCCAGTAAAATCCAGTCTCCAGTAAAATCCTGTCTCCAGTAAAATCCAGTCTCCAGTAAAATCCGGTCTCCAGTAAAATCCAGTCTCCAGTAAAATCCAGTCTCCAGTAAAATCCAGTCTCCAGTCTCTAGTGAAATCCAGTCTCCAGTAAAATCCAGTCTCCAGTAAAATCCAGTTCCAGTAAAATCCAGTCTCCAGTAAAATCCAGTCTCCAGTAAATTCCAGTCTCCACTCTCCAGTAAAATCCAGTCTCCAGTCTCCAGTCTCCAGTAAAATCCAGTCTCCAGTCTCCAGTAAAATCCAGTCTCCAGTAGAATCCAGTCTCCAGCCTCCAGTAAAATCCAGTCTCCAGTCTCCAGTAAAATCCAGTCTCTAGTCTCCAGTAAAATCCAGTCTCTAGTCTCCAGTAAAATCCAGTCTCCAGTCTTCAGTCTCCAGTTAAATCCAGTCTCCAGTCTCCAGTAAAATCCAGTCTCCAGTCCCCAGTCTCCAGTAAAATCCAGTCTCCAGTCTCCAGTCTCCAGTAAAATCCAGTCTCCAGTCTCCAGTAAAATCTAGTCTCCAGTAAAATCCAGTCTCCAGTCTCCAGTCTCCAGTAAAATCCAGTCTCCAGTCTCCAATCTCCAGTAAAATCCAGTCTCCAGCAAAATTCAGTCTCCAGTCTCCAGTAAAATCCAGTCTCCGGTCTCCAGTAAAATCCAGTCTCAAGTCTCCAGTCTCCAGTCTCCATTAAAATCCAGTTTTCAGTCCCCAGTCTCCAGTAAAATCCAGTCTCCAGTCTCCAATCTCCAGTAAAATCCTGTCTCCAGTAAATTCCAGTCTCCAGTCTCCAATAAAATCCAGTCTCCAGCCTCCAGTAAAATTCAGTCTCCAGTCTCAAGTCTGCAGTCTCCAGTAAAATCCAGTCTCCAGTCTCCAGTAAATCCAGTTTTCAGTCTCCAGTCTCCAGTAAAATCCAGTCTCCAGTCTCCAACTCCAGTAAAATCCAGTCTCCAGTCTCCAGTAAAATCCAGTCTCCCGTCTCCAGTAAAATCCAGTCTCCAGTAAAATCCAGTCTCCAGTCTCTAGTAAAATCCATTCTCGAGTAAAATCCAGTCTCCAGTAAAATCCAGTTCCAGTAAAATCCAGTCTCCAGTCTCCAATCTCCAGTAAAATACAGTCTCCAGTTAAATCCAGTCTCCAGTCTCCAGTAAAATCCAGTCTCCAGTCCCCAGTCTCCAGTAAAATCCAGTCTCCAGTCTCCAGTAAAATCCAGTCTCCAGTCTCCAGTAAAATCTAGTCTCCAGTAAAATCCAGTCTCCAGTAAAATCCAGCCTCCAGTAAAATCCAGTCTCCACTAAAATCCAGTCTCTAGTAAAATCCAGTCTCCAGTAAAATCCAGTCTCCAGTAAAATCCAGTCTCCAGTCTCCAGTCTCTAGTAAAATCCAGTCTCCAGTCTCTAGTTTCCAGTCTCCAGTAAAATCCAGCCTCCAGTCTCCAGTCTCCAGTATAATCCAGTCTCCAGTAAAATCCAGTCTCTAGTCTCCAGTCTCCAGTAAAATCCAGTCTCCAGTCTCCAGTAAAATCCAGTCTCCAGTCTCCAGTAAAATCCAGTCTCCAGTCTCCAGCCTCCAGTAAAATCCAGTCTCCAGTCTCCAGTAAAATCCACTCTCCAGTAAAATCCAGTCTCCAGTAAAATCCAGTCTCCAGTAAAATCTAGTCTCCAGGAAAATCCAGTCTCTAGTAAAATCAAGTCTCCAGTATAATATGGTCTCCAGTAAAATCCAGTCTCCAGTAAAATCCAGTCTCCAGTATAATATGGTCTCCAGTAAAATCCAGTCTCCAGTATCCAGTAAAATCCAGTCTCCAGTAAAATCCAGTCTCCAGTCTCCAGTAAAATCCAGTCTCCAGTCCCCAGTCTCTAGTTAAACCCAGTATCCAGTCTCCAGTCTCCAGTAAAATCCAGTCTCCAGTCTCCAGTAAAATCCAGTCTCCAGTAAAATCCAGTCTCCAGTTAAATCCAGTCTCCAGTAAAATCCAGTCTCCACTAAAATCCAGTCTCTAGTAAAATCCAGTCTCCAGTAAAATCCAGTCTCCAGTAAAATCCAGTCTCCAGTAAAATTAAGTCTCGAGTATAATATGGCCTCCAGTAAAATCCAGTCTCCAGTAAAATCCAGTCTCCAGTCTCAAGTCTCCATTAAAATCCAGTCTCCAGTAAAATCCAGTCTCCAGTCTCCAGTAAAATCCAGTCTCCAGTCTCCAGTAAAATCCAGTCCCCAGTAAAATCCAGTCTCCAGTCTCCAGTAAAATCCAGTAAAATCCAGTAAAATCAAGTAAAATCCAGTAAAATCCAGTAAAATCTAGTCTCCAGTCTCCAGTAAAATCCAGTAAAATCCAGTCTCCAGACTCCAGTCTCCAGCAAAATCCAGTAAAATCCAGTCTCCAGTCTCCAGTCTCCAGAAAAATCCAGTCTCCAGTCTCCAGTAAAATCCAGTCTCCAGTGTCCAGTAAAATCCAGTCTCCAGTAAAATCCAGTCTCCAGTCTCCAGTAAAATCCAGTCTCCAGTCTCCAGTCCCCAGTCTCTAGTTAAACCCAGTATCCAGTCTCCTGTCTCCAGTAAAATCCAGTCTCCAGTCTCCAGTCTCCAGTAAAATCCAGTCTCCAGTAAAATCCAGTCTCCAGTTAAATCCAGTCTCCAGTAAAATCCAGTCTCCACTAAAACCCAGTCTCTAGTAAAATCCAGTCTCCAGTAAAATCCAGTCTCCAGTAAAATCCAGTCTCCAGTAAAATTAAGTCTCGAGTATAATATGGCCTCCAGTAAAATCCAGTCTCCAGTAAAATCCAGTCTCCAGTCTCAAGTCTCCATTAAAATCCAGTCTCCAGTCTCCAGTAAAATCCAGTCTCCAGTCCCCAGTCTCTAGTAAAACCCAGTCTCCAGTCTCCAGTCTCCAGTAAAATCCAGTCTCCAGTCTCCAGTCTCCAGTAAAATCCAGTCTCCAGTAAAATCCAGTCTCCAGTAAAATCCAGTAAAATCCAGTAAAATCAAGTAAAATCCAGTAAAATCCAGTAAAATCTAGTCTCCAGTCTCCAGTAAAATCCAGTAAAATCCAGTCTCCAGACTCCAGTCTCCAGCAAAATCCAGTAAAATCCAGTCTCCAGTCTCCAGTCTCCAGAAAAATCCAGTCTCCAGTCTCCAGTAAAATCTAGTCTCCAGTCTCCAGTAAAATCCAGTAAAATCCAGTCTCCAGACTCCAGTCTCCAGCAAAATCCAGTAAAATCCAGTCTCCAGTCTCCAGTCTCCAGAAAAATCCAGTCTCCAGTCTCCAGTAAAATCCAGTCTCTAGTCTCCAGTAAAATCCAGTCTCCAGTCTCCAGTAAAATCCAGTGTCCAGTCTCCAGTCCGCAGTAAAATCCAGTCTCCAGTCTCCAGTAAAATCCAGTCTCCAGTCTCCAGTAAAATCCAGTCTCCAGTCTCCAATCTCCAGTAAAATCCTGTCTCCAGTCTCCAATAAAATCCAGTCTCCAGCCTCCAGTAAAATCCAGTCTCCAGTCTCTAGTCTCCAGTCTCCAGTATCCAGTCTCCAGTCTCCAGTAAAATCCAGTCTCCAGTAAAATCCAGTCTACAGTAAAATCCAGTCTCCAGTAAAATCCAGTCTCCAGTAAAATCCAGTCTCCAGTAAAATCCAGTCTCCAGTAAAATCCAGCCTCCAGTCTCCAGTAAAATCCAGTCTCCAGTCTCCAGTAAAATCCAGTCTCCAGTCTCCAGTAAAATCCAGTCTCCAGTAAAATCCAGTCTCCAGTCTCCAGTAAAATCCAGTCTCCAGTCTCCAGTAAAATCCAGTCTCTAGTCTCCAGTAAAATCCAGTCTCCAGTAAAATCCAGTCTCCAGTCTCCAGTCTGCAGTAAAATCCAGTCTCCAGTAAAATCCAGTCTCCAGTCTCCAGTAAAATCCAGTCTCCAGTCTACAATCTCCAGTAAAATCCAGTCTCCAGCAAAATTCAGTCTCCAGTCTCCAGTAAAATCCAGTCTCCGGTCTCCAGTCTCCAGTCTCAAGTCTCCAGTCTCCAGTAAAATCCAGTTTTCAGTCTCCAGTCTCCAGTAAAATCCAGTCTCCAGTCTCCAGTAAAATCCAGTCTCCAGTCTCCAGTAAAATCCAGTCTCCAGTAAAATCCAGTCTCCAGTCTCTAGTCTCCAGTCTCCAGTATCCAGTCTCCAGTAAAATCCAGTCTCCAGTAAAATCCAGTCTCGAGTAAAATCCAGTCTCCAGTAAAATCCAGTCTCCAGTAAAATCCAGTCTCCAGTAAAATCCAGTCTCCAGTAAAATCCTGTCTCCAGTAAAATCCAGTCTCCAGTAAAATCCGGTCTCCAGTAAAATCCAGTCTCCAGTAAAATCCAGTCTCCAGTAAAATCCAGTCTCCAGTCTCTAGTGAAATCCAGTCTCCAGTAAAATCCAGTCTCCAGTAAAATCCAGTTCCAGTAAAATCCAGTCTCCAGTAAAATCCAGTCTCCAGTAAATTCCAGTCTCCAGTAAAATCCAGTCTCCACTCTCCAGTTAAATCCAGTCTCCAGTCTCCAGTAAAATCCAGTCTCCAGTAGAATCCAGTCTCCAGCCTCCAGTAAAATCCAGTCTCCAGTCTCCAGTAAAATCCAGTCTCTAGTCTCCAGTAAAATCCAGTCTCTAGTCTCCAGTAAAATCCGGTCTCCAGTCTTCAGTCTCCAGTTAAATCCAGTCTCCAGTCTCCAGTAAAATCCAGTCTCCAGTCCCCAGTCTCCAGTAAAATCCAGTCTCCAGTCTCCAGTAAAATCCAGTCTCCAGTCTCCAGTAAAATCTAGTCTCCAGTAAAATCCAGTCTCCAGTAAAATCCAGTCTCCAGTAAAATCCAGTCTCCACTAAAATCCAGTCTCTAGTAAAATCCAGTCTCCAGTAAAATCCAGTCTCCAGTAAAATTAAGTCTCGAGTATAATATGGCCTCCAGTAAAATCCAGTCTCCAGTAAAATCCAGTCTCCAGTCTCAAGTCTCCATTAAAATCCAGTCTCCAGTCTCCAGTAAAATCCAGTCTCCAGTCCCCAGTCTCTAGTAAAACCCAGTCTCCAGTCTCCAGTCTCCAGTAAAATCCAGTCTCCTGTCTCCAGTCTCCAGTAAAATCCAGTCTCCAGTAAAATCCAGTCTCCAGTCTCCAGTAAAATCCAGTAAAATCCAGTAAAATCAAGTAAAATCCAGTAAAATCCAGTAAAATCTAGTCTCCAGTCTCCAGTAAAATCCAGTAAAATCCAGTCTCCAGACTCCAGTCTCCAGCAAAATCCAGTAAAATCCAGTCTCCAGTCTCCAGTCTCCAGAAAAATCCAGTCTCCAGTCTCCAGTAAAATCTAGTCTCCAGTCTCCAGTAAAATCCAGTAAAATCCAGTCTCCAGACTCCAGTCTCCAGCAAAATCCAGTAAAATCCAGTCTCCAGTCTCCAGTCTCCAGAAAAATCCAGTCTCCAGTCTCCAGTAAAATCCAGTCTCTAGTCTCCAGTAAAATCCAGTCTCCAGTCTCCAGTAAAATCCAGTGTCCAGTCTCCAGTCTGCAGTAAAATCCAGTCTCCAGTCTCCAGTAAAATCCAGTCTCCAGTCTCCAGTAAAATCCAGTCTCCAGTCTCCAGTAAAATCCAGTCTCCAGTCTCCAATCTCCAGTAAAATCCTGTCTCCAGTCTCCAATAAAATCCAGTCTCCAGCCTCCAGTAAAATCCAGTCTCCAGTCTCTAGTCTCCAGTCTCCAGTATCCAGTCTCCAGTCTCCAGTAAAATCCAGTCTCCAGTAAAATCCAGTCTACAGTAAAATCCAGTCTCCAGTAAAATCCAGTCTCCAGTAAAATCCAGTCTCCAGTAAAATCCAGTCTCCAGTAAAATCCAGCCTCCAGTCTCCAGTAAAATCCAGTCTCCAGTCTCCAGTAAAATCCAGTCTCCAGTCTCCAGTAAAATCCAGTCTCCAGTAAAATCCAGTCTCCAGTCTCCAGTAAAATCCAGTCTCCAGTCTCCAGTAAAATCCAGTCTCTAGTCTCCAGTAAAATCCAGTCTCCAGTAAAATCCAGTCTCCAGTCTCCAGTCTGCAGTAAAATCCAGTCTCCAGTAAAATCCAGTCTCCAGTCTCCAGTAAAATCCAGTCTCCAGTCTACAATCTCCAGTAAAATCCAGTCTCCAGCAAAATTCAGTCTCCAGTCTCCAGTAAAATCCAGTCTCCGGTCTCCAGTCTCCAGTCTCAAGTCTCCAGTCTCCAGTAAAATCCAGTTTTCAGTCTCCAGTCTCCAGTAAAATCCAGTCTCCAGTCTCCAGTAAAATCCAGTCTCCAGTCTCCAGTAAAATCCAGTCTCCAGTAAAATCCAGTCTCCAGTCTCTAGTCTCCAGTCTCCAGTATCCAGTCTCCAGTAAAATCCAGTCTCCAGTAAAATCCAGTCTCGAGTAAAATCCAGTCTCCAGTAAAATCCAGTCTCCAGTAAAATCCAGTCTCCAGTAAAATCCAGTCTCCAGTAAAATCCTGTCTCCAGTAAAATCCAGTCTCCAGTAAAATCCGGTCTCCAGTAAAATCCAGTCTCCAGTAAAATCCAGTCTCCAGTAAAATCCAGTCTCCAGTCTCTAGTGAAATCCAGTCTCCAGTAAAATCCAGTCTCCAGTAAAATCCAGTTCCAGTAAAATCCAGTCTCCAGTAAAATCCAGTCTCCAGTAAATTCCAGTCTCCAGTAAAATCCAGTCTCCACTCTCCAGTTAAATCCAGTCTCCAGTCTCCAGTAAAATCCAGTCTCCAGTAGAATCCAGTCTCCAGCCTCCAGTAAAATCCAGTCTCCAGTCTCCAGTAAAATCCAGTCTCTAGTCTCCAGTAAAATCCAGTCTCTAGTCTCCAGTAAAATCCAGTCTCCAGTCTTCAGTCTCCAGTTAAATCCAGTCTCCAGTCTCCAGTAAAATCCAGTCTCCAGTCCCCAGTCTCCAGTAAAATCCAGTCTCCAGTCTCCAGTAAAATCCAGTCTCCAGTCTCCAGTAAAATCTAGTCTCCAGTAAAATCCAGTCTCCAGTAAAATCCAGTCTCCAGTAAAATCCAGTCTCCACTAAAATCCAGTCTCTAGTAAAATCCAGTCTCCAGTAAAATCCAGTCTCCAGTAAAATCCAGTCTCCAGTAAAATCCAGTCTCCAGTCTCCAGTCTCTAGTAAAATCCAGTCTTCAGTCTCTAGTTTCCAGTCTCCAGTAAAATCCAGTCTCCAGTCTCCAGTCTCCAGTATAATCCAGTCTCCAGTCTCCAGTAAAATCCAGTCTCCAGTCTCCAGTAAAATCCACTCTCCAGTAAAATCCAATCTCCAGTAAAATCCAGTCTCCAGTAAAATCTAGTCTCCAGTCTCCAGTAAAATCCAGTCTCCAGTAAAATCCAGTCTCCAATAAAATCCAGTCTCCAGCCTCCAGTAAAATTCAGTCTCCAGTCTCAAGTCTCCAGTCTCCAGTCTCCAGTAAAATCCAGTCTCCAGTCTCCAGTAAAATCCAGTTTTCAGTCTCCAGTCTCTAGTAAAATCCAGTCTCCAGTCTCCAACTCCAGTAAAATCCAGTCTCCAGTCTCCAACTCCAGTAAAATCCAGTCTCCAGTCTCCAGTAAAATCCAGTCTCCAGTCTCCAGTAAAATCCAGTCTCCAGTAAAATCCAGTCTCCAGTCTCCAGTAAAATCTAGTCTCCAATAAAATCCAGTCTCGAGCCTCCAGTAAAATTCAGTCTCCAGTCTCAAGTCTCCAGTCTCCAGTCTCCAGTAAAATCCAGTCTCCAGTCTCCAGTAAAATCCAGTTTTCAGTCTCCAGTCTCCAGTAAAATCCAGTCTCCAGTCTCCAGTCTCCAACTATTGTAAAATCCAGTCTCCAGTCTCCAACTCCAGTAAAATCCAGTCTCCAGTCTCCAGTCTACAGTCTCCAGTAAAATGCAGTCTCCAGTCTCCAGTAAAATCCAGTCTCCAGTCTCCAGTAAAATCCAGTCTCCAGTAAAATCCAGTCTCCAGTCTCTAGTAAAATCCAGTCTCCAGTAAAATCCAGTCTCCAGTAAAATCCAGTCTCCAGTGTCCAGTAAAATCCAGTCTCCAGTAAAATCCAGTCTCCAGTCTCCAATCTCCAGTAAAATACAGTCTCCAGTCTCCAGTAAAATCCAGTCTCCAGTCTCCAGTAAAATCTAGTCTCCAGTAAAATCTAGTCTCCAGTAAAATCCAGTCTCCAGTAAAATCCAGTCTCCACTAAAATCCAGTCTCCACTAAAATCCAGTCTCTAGTAAAATCCAGTCTCCAGTAAAATCCAGTCTCCAGTAAAATCCAGTCTCCAGTAAAATCCAGTCTCCAGTCTCCAGTCTCTAGTAAAATCCAGTCTCCAGTCTCTAGTTTCCAGTCTCCAGTAAAATCCAGCCTCCAGTCTCCAGTCTCCAGTATAATCCAGTCTCCAGTAAAATCCAGTCTCTAGTCTCCAGTCTCCAGTAAAATCCAGTCTCCAGTCTCCAGTAAAATCCAGTCTCCAGTCTCCAGCCTCCAGTAAAATCCAGTCTCCAGTGTCCAGTAAAATCCACTCTCCAGTAAAATCCAGTCTCCAGTAAAATCCAGTCTCCAGTAAAATCTAGTCTCCAGTCTCCAGTAAAATCCAGTCTCCAGTAAAATCCAGTCTCCAGTAAAATCCAGTCTCCAGTATAACATGGTCTCCAGTAAAATCCAGTCTCCAGTCTCCAGTAAAATCCAGTCTCCAGTAAAATCCAGTCTCCAGTAAAATCCAGTCTCCAGTCCCCAGTCTCTAGTAAAACCCAGTCTCCAGTCTCCAGTAAAATCCAGTCTCCAGTCTCCAGTAAAATCCAGTCTCCAGTAAAATCCAGTCTCCAGTTAAATCCAGTCTGCAGTAAAATCCAGTCTCCACTAAAATCCAGTCTCTAGTAAAATCCAGTCTCCAATAAAATCCAGTCTCCAGTAAAATCCAGTCTCCAGTAAAATCCAGTCTCCAGTCTCCAGTAAAATCCAGTCTCCAGTCTCCAGTCTCCAGTAAAATCCAGTCTCCAGTCCCCAGTCTCTAGTAAAACGCAGTCTCCAGTCTCCAGTCTCCAGTAAAATCCAGTCTCCAGTCTCCAGTCTCCAGTAAAATCCAGTCTCCAGTAAAATCCAGTCTCCAGTAAAATCCAGTCTCCAGTGAAATCCAGTCTCCAGTCTCCAGTAAAATCCAGTAAAATCCAGTCTCCAGTCTCCAGTAAAATCCAGTAAAATCCAGTCTCCAGTCTCCAGTAAAATCCAGTCTCCAGTCTCCAGTAAAATCCAGACTCCGGTAAAATCCAGTCTCCAGTCTCCAGTAAAATCCAGTTTCTACTCTCCAGTAAAATCCAGTCTCTAGTCTCCAGTAAAATCCAGTCTCTAGTCTCCAGTAAAATCCAGTCTCCAGTCTCCAGTAAAATCCAGTCTCCAGTCTCCAGTAAAATCCAGTCTCCAGTCTCCAGTAAAATCCAGTCTCCAGTTTCCAGTCTCCAGTAAAATCCAGTCTCCAGTAAAATCCAGTCTCCAGTCTCCAATAAAATCCAGTCTCCAGCCTCTAGTAAAATCCAGTCTCCAGTCTCAAGTCTGCAGTCTCCAGTAAAATCCAGTCTCCATTAAAATCCAGTTTTCAGTCTCCAGTCTCCAGTAAAATCCAGTCTCCAGTCTCCAGTCTCCAACTCCAGTAAAATCCAGTCTCCAGTCTCCAGTAAAATCCAGTCTCCAGTCTCCAGTAAAATCCAGTCTCCAGTCTCCTGTAAAATCCAGTCTCCAGTAAAATCCAGTATCCAGTCTCTAGTCTCCAGTCTCCAGTATCCAGTCTCCAGTAAAATCCAGTCTCCAGTCTCCAGTCTCCAGTAAAATCCAGTCTCCAGTCCCCTGTCTCTAGTAAAACCCAGTCTCCAGTCTCCAGTAAAATCCAGTCTCCAGTCTCCAGTCTCCAGGAAAATCCAGTCTCCAGTTAAATCCAGTCTCCAGTAAAATCCAGTCTCCAGTAAAATCCAGTCTCTAGTAAAATCCAGTCTCCAGTCTCCAGTAAAATCCAGTCTCCAGTCTCCAGTAAAATCCCGTCTCCAGTCTCCAGTAAAATAAAGTCTCCAGTCTCCAATCTCCAGTAAAATCCTGTCTCCAGTAAATTCCAGTCTCCAGTCTCCAATAAAATCCAGTCTCCAGCCTCCAGTAAAATTCAGTCTCCAGTCTCAAGTCTGCAGTCTCCAGTCTCCAGTAAAATCCAGTCTCCAGTCTCCAGTAAAATACAGTCTCCCGTCTCCAGTAAAATCCAGTCTCCAGTCTCTAGTAAAATCCATTCTCGAGTAAAATCCAGTCTCCAGTAAAATCCAGTTCCAGTAAAATCCAGTCTCCAGTAAAATCCAGTCTCCAGTCTCCAGTAAAATCCAGTCTCCAGTCTCCAATCTCCAGTAAAATACAGTCTCCAGTTAAATCCAGTCTCCAGTCTCCAGTAAAATCCAGTCTCCAGTCCCCAGTCTCCAGTAAAATCCAGTCTCCAGTCTCCAGTAAAATCCAGTCTCCAGTCTCCAGTAAAATCTAGTCTCCATTAAAATCCAGTCTCCAGTAAAATCCAGCCTCCAGTAAAATCCAGTCTCCACTAAAATCCAGTCTCTAGTAAAATCCAGTCTCCACTAAAATCCAGTCTCTAGTAAAATCCAGTCTCCAGTAAAATCCAGTCTCCAGTAAAATCCAGTCTCCAGTCTCCAGTCTCTAGTAAAATCCAGTCTTCAGTCTCTAGTTTCCAGTCTCCAGTAAAATCCAGCCTCCAGTCTCCAGTCTCCAGTATAATCCAGTCTCCAGTAAAATCCAGCCTCCAGTCTCCAGTCTCCAGTATAATCCAGTCTCCAGTAAAATCCACTCTCCAGTAAAATCCAGTCTCCAGTAAAATCCAGTCTCCAGTAAAATCTAGTCTCCAGGAAAATCCAGTCTCCAGTAAAATCCAGTCTCCAGTAAAATCAAGTCTCCAGTATAATATGGTCTCCAGTAAAATCCAGTCTCCAGTAAAATCCAGTCTCCAGTATAATATGGTCTCCAGTAAAATCCAGTCTCCAGTCTCCAGTAAAATCCAGTCTCCAGTCTCCAGTAAAATCCAGTCTCCAGTAAAATCCAGTCTCCAGTCTCCAGTAAAATCCAGTCTCCAGTCCCCAGTCTCTAGTTAAACCCAGTATCCAGTCTCCAGTCTCCAGTAAAATCCAGTCTCCAGTCTCCAGTCTCCAGTAAAATCCAGTCTCCAGTAAAATCCAGTCTCCAGTTAAATCCAGTCTCCAGTAAAATCCAGTCTCCACTAAAATCCAGTCTCTAGTAAAACCCAGTCTCCAGTAAAATCCAGTCTCCAGTAAAATCAAGTCTCCAGTATAATATGGTCCCCAGTAAAATCCAGTCTCCAGTAAAATCCAGTCTCCAGTCTCAAGTCTCCATTGAAATCCAGTCTCCAGTAAAATCCAGTCTCCAGTCTCCAGTAAAATCCAGTCTCCAGTCCCCAGTCTCTAGTAAAACCCAGTCTCCAGTAAAATCCAGTCTCCAGTCTCCAGTCTCCAGTAAAATCCAGTCTCCAGTAAAATCCAGTCTCCAGTTAAATCCAGTCTCCAGTAAAATCCACTCTCCACTAAAATCCAGTCTCTAGTAAAATCCAGTCTCCAGTAAAATCAAGTCTCCAGTCTCCAGTCTCCAGTAAAATCCAGTCTCCAGTAAAATCCAGTCTCCAGTCTCCAGTAAAATCCAGTCTCCAGTAAAATCCAGTCTCCAGTCTCCAGTAAAATCCAGTAAAATCCAGTAAAATCGAGTAAAATCCAGTAAAATCCAGTAAAATCCAGTAAAATCCAGTCTCCAGTCTCCAGTAAAATCCAGTAAAATCCAGTCTCCAGACTCCAGTCTCCAGCAAAATCCAGTAAAATCCAGTCTCCAGTCTCCAGTAAAATCCAGTCTCCAGTCTCCAGTAAAATCCAGTCTCCAGTCTCCAGTAAAATCCAGTCTCCAGTCTACAGTAAAATCCAGTCTCCAGTCTCCAGTAAAATGCAGTCTCTAGTCTCCTGTAAAATCCAGTCTCTAGTCTCCAGTAAAATCCAGTCTCCAGTCTCCAGTCTCTAGTAAAATCCAGTCTCCAGTCTCTAGTTTCCAGTCTCCAGTAAAATCCAGCCTCCAGTCTCCAGTCTCCAGTATAATCCAGTCTCGAGTAAAATCCAGTCTCTAGTCTCCAGTCTCCAGTAAAATCCAGTCTCCAGTCTCCAGTAAAATCCAGTCTCCAGTCTCCAGCCTCCAGTAAAATCCAGTCTCCAGTCTCCAGTAAAATCCACTCTCCAGTAAAATCCAGTCTCCAGTAAAATCCAGTCTCCAGTAAAATCCACTCTCCAGTAAAATCCAGTCTCCAGTAAAATCCAGTCTCCAGTAAAATCCAGTCTCCAGTCTCCAGTAAAATCCAGTCTCCAGTCTCCAGTAAAATCCAATCTCCAGTACAATCCAGTCTCCAGTAAAATCGAGTCTCCAGTAAAATCCAGTCTACAGTAAAATCCAGTCTCCAGTAAAATCCAGTCTCCAGTAAAATCCAGTCTCCAGTAAAATCCACTCTCCAGTAAAATCCAGTCTCCAGTAAAATCCAGTCTCCAGTAAAATCCAGTCTCCAGTCTCCAGTAAAATCCAGTCTCCAGTAAAATCCAGTCTCCAGTCTCCAGTAAAATCCAGTCTCCAGTCTCCAGTAAAATGCGGTCTCTAGTCTCCAGTAAAATCCAGTCTCCAGTAAAATCCAGTCTCCAGTCTCCAGTCTCCAGTAAAATCCAGTCTCCAGTCTCCAATCTCCAGTAAAATCCAGTCTCCAGCAAAATTCAGTCTCCAGTCTCCAGTAAAATCCAGTCTCCGGTCTCCAGTAAAATCCAGTCTCAAGTCTCCAGTCTCCAGTCTCCATTAAAATCCAGTTTTCAGTCTCCAGTCTCCAGTAAAATCCAGTCTCCAGTCTCCAGTAAAATCCAGTCTCCAGTCTCCAGTAAAATCCAGTCTCCAGTCTCGAGTAAAATCCAGTCTCCAGTCTCCAATCTCCAGTAAAATCCTGTCTCCAGTAAATTCCAGTCTCCAGTCTCCAATAAAATCCAGTCTCCAGCCTCCAGTAAAATTCAGTCTCCAGTCTCAAGTCTGCAGTCTCCAGTCTCCAGTAAAATCCAGTCTCCAGTCTCCAGTAAATCCAGTTTTCAGTCTCCAGTCTCCAGTAAAATGCAGTCTCCAGTCTCCAACTCCAGTAAAATCCAGTCTCCAGTCTCCAGTAAAATCCAGTCTCCCGTCTCCAGTAAAATCCAGTCTCCAGTAAAATCCAGTCTCCAGTCTCTAGTAAAATCCATTCTCGAGTAAAATCCAGTCTCCAGTAAAATCCAGTTCCAGTAAAATCCAGTCTCCAGTAAAATCCAGTCTCCAGTAAAATCCAGTCTCCAGTAAAATCCAGTCTCCAGTCTCCAATCTCCAGTAAAATACAGTCTCCAGTTAAATCCAGTCTCCAGTCTCCAGTAAAATCCAGTCTCCAGTCCCCAGTCTCCAGTAAAATCCAGTCTCCAGTCTCCAGTAAAATCCAGTCTCGAGTAAAATCCAGTCTCCAGTAAAATCCAGTTCCAGTAAAATCCAGTCTCCAGTAAAATCCAGTCTCCAGTAAAATCCAGTCTCCAGTAAAATCCAGTCTCCAGTCTCCAATCTCCAGTAAAATACAGTCTCCAGTTAAATCCAGTCTCCAGTCTCCAGTAAAATCCAGTCTCCAGTCCCCAGTCTCCAGTAAAATCCAGTCTCCAGTCTCCAGTAAAATCCAGTCTCCAGTCTCCAGTAAAATCTAGTCTCCAGTAAAATCCAGTCTCCAGTAAAATCCAGTCTCCACTAAAATCCAGTCTCTAGTAAAATTCAGTCTCCAGTAAAATCCAGTCTCCAGTAAAATCCAGTCTCCAGTAAAATCCAGTCTCCAGTAAAATCCAGTCTCCAGTCTCCAGTCTCTAGTAAAATCCAGTCTCCAGTCTCTAGTTTAAAGTCTCCAGTAAAATCCAGCCTCCAGTCTCCAGTCTCCAGTATAATCCAGTCTCCAGTAAAATCCAGTCTCTAGTCTCCAGTCTCCAGTAAAATCCAGTCTCCAGTCTCCAGTAAAATCCAGTCTCCAGTCTCCAGTAAAATCCAGTCTCCAGTCTCCAGCCTCCAGTAAAATCCAGTCTCCAGTCTCCAGTAAAATCCACTCTCCAGTAAAATCCAGTCTCCAGTAAAATCCAGTCTCCAGTCTCCAGTAAAATCCGGTCTCTAGTCTCCAGTAAAATCCAGTCTCCAGTAAAATCCAGTCTCCAGTCTCCAGTCTGCAGTAAAATCCAGTCTCCAGTCTCCAGTAAAATCCAGTCTCCAGTCTCCAGTCTCCAGTAAAATCCAGTCTCCAGTCTCCAATCTCCAGTAAAATCCAGTCTCCAGCAAAATTCAGTCTCCAGTCTCCAGTAAAATCCAGTCTCCGGTCTCCAGTAAAATCCAGTCTCAAGTCTCCAGTCTCCAGTCTCCATTAAAATCCAGTTTTCAGTCTCCAGTCTCCAGTAAAATCCAGTCTCCAGTAAAATCCAGTCTCCAGTCTCCAGTAAAATCCAGTCTCCAGTCTCCAATCTCCAGTAAAATCCTGTCTCCAGTAAATTCCAGTCTCCAGTCTCCAATAAAATCCAGTCTCCAGCCTCCAGTAAAATTCAGTCTCCAGTCTCAAGTCTGCAGTCTCCAGTCTCCAGTAAAATCCAGTCTCCAGTCTCCAGTAAATCCAGTTTTCAGTCTCCAGTCTCCAGTAAAATCCAGTCTCCAGTCTCCAACTCCAGTAAAATTCAGTCTCCAGTCTCCAGTAAAATCCAGTCTCCAGTAAAATCCAGTCTCCAGTAAAATCCAGTCTCCAGTAAAATCCAGTCTCCAGTAAAATCCACTCTCCAGTAAAATCCAGTCTCCAGTCTCCAGTAAAATCCAGTCTCCAGTCTCCAGTAAAATCCAGTCTCCAGTCTCCAGTAAAATCCAATCTCCAGTACAATCCAGTCTCCAGTAAAATCCAGTCTCCAGTAAAATCCAGTCTCCAGTAAAATCCAGTCTCCAGTAAAATCCAGTCTCCAGTAAAATCCAGTCTCCAGTAAAATCCACTCTCCAGTAAAATCCAGTCTCCAGTAAAACCCAGTCTCCAGTAAAATCCAGTCTCCAGTCTCCAGTAAAATCCAGTCTCCAGTAAAATCCAGCCTCCAGTCTCCAGTAAAATCCAGTCTCCAGTCTCCAGTAAAATCCAGTCTCCAGTCTCCAGTAAAATCCAGTCTCCAGTAAAATCCAGTCTCCAGTCTCCAGTAAAATCCAGTCTCCATTCTCCAGTCTCCAGTAAAATCCAGTCTCTAGTCTCCAGTAAAATCCAGTCTCCAGTAAAATCCAGTCTACAGTCTCCAGTCTGCAGTAAAATCCAGTCTCCAGTCTCCAGTAAAATCCAGTCTCCAGTCTCCAGTCTCCAATCTCCAGTAAAATCCAGTCTCCAGCAAAATTCAGTCTCCGGTCTCCAGTAAAATCCAGTCTCCAGTCTCAAGTCTCCAGTCTCCAGTAAAATCCAGTTTTCAGTCACCAGTCTCCAGTAAAATCCAGTCTCCAGTCTCCAGTAAAATCCAGTCTCCAGTCTCTAGTCTCCAGTCTCCAGTATCCAGTCTCCAGTAAAATCCAGTCTCCAGTAAAATCCAGTCTCCAGTAAAATCCTGTCTCCAGTAAAATCCAGTCTCCCGTAAAATCTGGTCTCCAGTAAAATCCAGTCTCCAGTAAAATCCAGTCTCCAGTAAAATCCAGTCTCCAGTCTCTAGTAAAATCCAGCCTCCAGTAAAATCCAGTCTCCAGTAAAATCTAGTTCCAGTAAAATCCAGTCTCCAGTAAAATCCAGTCTCCAGTCTCCAGTCTCCAGTAAAATCCAGTCTCCAGTAAAATCCAGTCTCCAGTAAATTCCAGTCTCCAGTAAAATCCAGTCTCCAGTCTCCAGTAAAATCCAGTCTCCAGTAGAATCCAGTCTCCAGCCTCCAGTAAAATCCAGTCTCCAGTCTCCAGTAAAATCCAGTCTCTAGTCTCCAGTAAAATCCAGTCTCTAGTCTCCAGTAAAATCCAGTCTCCAGTCTTCAGTCTCCAGTAAAATCCAGTCTCCAGTCTCCAGTAAAATCCAGTCTCCAGTCTCCAGTAAAATCCAGTCTCCAGTCTCCAGTAAAATCCAGTCTCCAATCTCCAGTAAAATCGTGGCTCCAGTAAATTCCAGTCTCCAGTCTCCAATAAAATCCAGTCTCCAGCCTCCAATAAAATTCAGTCTCCAGTCTCAAGTCTCCAGTCTCCAGTCTCCAGTAAAATCCAGTCTCCAGTCTGCAGTAAAATCCAGTTTTCAGTCTCCAGTCTCCAGTAAAATCCAGTCTCCAGTCTCTAGTAAAATCCAGTCTCCAGTAAAATCCAGTCTCCAGTAAAATCCAGCTCCAGTAAAATCCAGTCTCCAGTAAAATCCAGTCTCCAGTCTCCAGTAAAATCCAGTCTCCAGTAAAATCCAGTCTCCAGTCTCCAATAAAATCCAGTCTCCAGCCTCTAGTAAAATTCAGTCTCCAGTCTCAAGTCTGCAGTCTCCAGTAAAATCCAGTCTCCAGTCTCCATTAAAATCCAGTTCTCAGTCTCCAGTCTCCAGTAATATCCAGTCTCCAGTCTCCAACTCCAGTAAAATCCAGTCTCCAGTCTCCAGTAAAATCCAGTCTCCAGTCTCCAGTAAAATCCAGTCTCCAGTAAAATCCAGTATCCAGTCTCTAGTCTCCAGTCTCCAGTATCCAGTCTCCAGTCTCCAGTAAAATCCAGTCTCCAGTCTCCAGTAAAATCCAGTCTCCAGTCCCCTGTCTCTAGTAAAACCCAGTCTCCAGTCTCCAGTCTCCAGTAAAATCCAGTCTCCAGTCTCCAGTCTCCAACTCCAGTAAAATCCAGTCTCCAGTCTCCAACTCCAGTAAAATCCAGTCTCCAGTCTCCAGTAAAATCCAGTCTCCAGTCTCCAGTCTCCAGTAAAATCCAGTCTCCAGTCTCTAGTAAAATACAGTCTCCAGTAAAATCCAGTTCCAGTAAAATCCAGTCTCCAGTAAAATCCAGCCTCCAGTCTCCAGTAAAATCCAGTCTCCAGTAAAATCCAGTCTCCAATCTCCAGTAAAATACAGTCTCCAGTTAAATCCAGTCTCCAGTCTCCAGTAAAATCCAGTCTCCAGTCCCCAGTCTCCAGTAAAATCCAGTCTCCAGTCTCCAGTAAAATCCAGTCTCCAGTCTCCAGTAAAATCTAGTCTCCAGTAAAATCCAGTCTCCAGTAAAATCCAGTCTCCAGTAAAATCCAGTCTCCACTAAAATCCAGTCTCTAGTAAAATCCAGTCTCCAGTAAAATCCAGTCTCCAGTAAAATCCAGTTTCCAGTAATATCCAGTCTCCAGTAAAATCCAGTCTCCAGTATAACATGGTCTCCAGTAAAATCCAGTCTCCAGTCTCCAGTAAAATCCAGTCTCCAGTTAAATCCAGTCTCCAGTAAAATCCAGTCTCCACTAAAATCCAGCCTCTAGTAAAATCCAGTCTCCAATAAAATCCAGTCTCCAGTAAAATCCAGTCTCCAGTAAAATCCAGTCTACAGTAAAATCAAGTCTCCAGTCTCCAGTAAAATCCAGTCTCCAGTATAATATGGTCTCCAGTAAAATCCAGTCTCCAGTCTCCAGTAAAATCCAGTCTCCAGTCTCCAGTAAAATCCAGTCTCCAGTCTCCAGTCTCCAGTAAAATCCAGTCTCCAGTCCCCAGTCTCTAGTAAAACCCAGTCTCCAGTCTCCAGTCTCCAGTAAAATCCAGTCTCCAGGAAAATCCAGTCTCCAGTAAAATCAAGTCTCCAGTATAATATGGTCCCCAGTAAAATCCAGTCTCCAGTCTCAAGTCTCCATTAAAATCCAGTCTCCAGTAAAATCCAGTCTCCAGTAAAATCCAGTCTCCAGTCCCCAGTCTCTAGTAAAACCCAGTCTCCAGTCTCCAGTCTCCAGTAAAATCCAGTCTCCAGTCTCCAGTCTCCAGTAAAATCCAGTCTCCAGTAAAATCCAGTCTCCAGTCTCCAGTAAAATCCAGTAAAATCGAGTAAAATCCCGTAAAATCCAGTAAAATCCAGTCTCCAGTCTCCAGTAAAATCCAGTAAAATCCAGTCTCCAGACTCCAGTCTCCAGCAAAATCCAGTAAAATCCAGTCTCCAGTCTCCAGTAAAATCCAGTCTCCAGTCTCCAGTAAAATCCAGTCTCCAGTCTCCAGTAAAATCCAGTCTCCAGTCTACAGTAAAATCCAGTCTCCAGTCTCCAGTAAAATGCAGTCTCTAGTCTCCTGTAAAATCCAGTCTCTAGTCTCCAGTAAAATCCAGTCTCCAGTCTCCAGTCTCCAGTAAAATCCAGTGTCCAGTCTCCAGTCTGCAGTAAAATCCAGTCTCCAGTCTCCAGTAAAATCCAGTCTCCAGTCTCCAATCTCCAGTAAAATCCTGTCTCCAGTCTCCAATAAAATCCAGTCTCCAGCCTCCAGTAAAATCCAGTCTCCAGTCTCAAGTCTCCAGTCTCCAGTAAAATCCAGTTTTCAGTCTCCAGTCTCCAGTAAAATCCAGTCTCCAGTCTCGAGTCTCCAACTCCAGTAAAATCCAGTCTCCAGTCTCCAGTAAAATCCAGTCTCCAGTCTCCAGTAAAATCCAGTCTCCAGTAAAATCCAGTCTCCAGTAAAATCCAGTGTCCAGTCTCTAGTCTCCAGTCTCCAGTCTCCAGTAAAATCCAGTCTCGAGTAAAATCCAGTCTCCAGTAAAATCCACTCTCCAGTAAAATCCAGTCTCCAGTCTCCAGTAAAATCCAGTCTCCAGTCTCCAGTAAAATCCAGTTCCAGTAAAATCCAGTCTCCAGTAAAATCCAGTCTCCAGTAAAATCCAGTCTCCAGTAAAATCCAGTCTCCAGTCTCCAATCTCCAGTAAAATACAGTCTCCAGTTAAATCCAGTCTCCAGTCTCCAGTAAAATCCAGTCTCCAGTCCCCAGTCTCCAGTAAAATCCAGTCTCCAGTCTCCAGTAAAATCCAGTCTCGAGTAAAATCCAGTCTCCAGTAAAATCCAGTTCCAGTAAAATCCAGTCTCCAGTAAAATCCAGTCTCCAGTAAAATCCAGTCTCCAGTAAAATCCAGTCTCCAGTCTCCAATCTCCAGTAAAATACAGTCTCCAGTTAAATCCAGTCTCCAGTCTCCAGTAAAATCCAGTCTCCAGTCCCCAGTCTCCAGTAAAATCCAGTCTCCAGTCTCCAGTAAAATCCAGTCTCCAGTCTCCAGTAAAATCTAGTCTCCAGTAAAATCCAGTCTCCAGTAAAATCCAGTCTCTAGTAAAATCCAGTCTCCAGTAAAATCCAGTCTCCAGTAAAATCCAGTCTCCAGTAAAATCCAGTCTCCAGTAAAATCCAGTCTCCAGTCTCCAGTCTCTAGTAAAATCCAGTCTCCAGTCTCTAGTTTAAAGTCTCCAGTAAAATCCAGCCTCCAGTCTCCAGTCTCCAGTATAATCCAGTCTCCAGTAAAATCCAGTCTCTAGTCTCCAGTCTCCAGTAAAATCCAGTCTCCAGTCTCCAGTAAAATCCAGTCTCCAGTCTCCAGTAAAATCCAGTCTCCAGTCTCCAGCCTCCAGTAAAATCCAGTCTCCAGTCTCCAGTAAAATCCACTCTCCAGTAAAATCCAGTCTCCAGTAAAATCCAGTCTCCAGTCTCCAGTAAAATCCGGTCTCTAGTCTCCAGTAAAATCCAGTCTCCAGTAAAATCCAGTCTCCAGTCTCCAGTCTGCAGTAAAATCCAGTCTCCAGTCTCCACTAAAATCCAGTCTCCAGTCTCCAGTCTCCAGTAAAATCCAGTCTCCAGTCTCCAATCTCCAGTAAAATCCAGTCTCCAGCAAAATTCAGTCTCCAGTCTCCAGTAAAATCCAGTCTCCGGTCTCCAGTAAAATCCAGTCTCAAGTCTCCAGTCTCCAGTCTCCATTAAAATCCAGTTTTCAGTCTCCAGTCTCCAGTAAAATCCAGTCTCCAGTAAAATCCAGTCTCCAGTCTCCAGTAAAATCCAGTCTCCAGTCTCCAATCTCCAGTAAAATCCTGTCTCCAGTAAATTCCAGTCTCCAGCCTCCAATAAAATCCAGTCTCCAGCCTCCAGTAAAATTCAGTCTCCAGTCTCAAGTCTGCAGTCTCCAGTCTCCAGTAAAATCCAGTCTCCAGTCTCCAGTAAATCCAGTTTTCAGTCTCCAGTCTCCAGTAAAATCCAGTCTCCAGTCTCCAACTCCAGTAAAATTCAGTCTCCAGTCTCCAGTAAAATCCAGTCTCCAGTAAAATCCAGTCTCCAGTAAAATCCAGTCTCCAGTAAAATCCAGTCTCCAGTAAAATCCACTCTCCAGTAAAATCCAGTCTCCAGTAAAATCCAGTCTCCAGTCTCCAGTAAAATCCAGTCTCCAGTCTCCAGTAAAATCCAGTCTCCAGTCTCCAGTAAAATCCAATCTCCAGTACAATCCAGTCTCCAGTAAAATCCAGTCTCCAGTAAAATCCAGTCTCCAGTAAAATCCAGTCTCCAGTAAAATCCAGTCTCCAGTCTCCAGTAAAATCCAGTCTCCAGTAAAATCCAGCCTCCAGTCTCCAGTAAAATCCAGTCTCCAGTCTCCAGTAAAATCCAGTCTCCAGTCTCCAGTAAAATCCAGTCTCCAGTAAAATCCAGTCTCCAGTCTCCAGTAAAATCCAGTCTCCATTCTCCAGTCTCCAGTAAAATCCAGTCTCTAGTCTCCAGTAAAATCCAGTCTCCAGTAAAATCCAGTCTACAGTCTCCAGTCTGCAGTAAAATCCAGTCTCCAGTCTCCAGTAAAATCCAGTCTCCAGTCTCCAGTCTCCAATCTCCAGTAAAATCCAGTCTCCAGCAAAATTCAGTCTCCGGTCTCCAGTAAAATCCAGTCTCCAGTCTCAAGTCTCCAGTCTCCAGTAAAATCCAGTTTTCAGTCACCAGTCTCCAGTAAAATCCAGTCTCCAGTCTCCAGTAAAATCCAGTCTCCAGTCTCTAGTCTCCAGTCTCCAGTATCCAGTCTCCAGTCTCTAGTCTCCAGTCTCCAGTATCCAGTCTCCAGTAAAATCCAGTCTCCAGTAAAATCCAGTCTCCAGTAAAATCCTGTCTCCAGTAAAATCCAGTCTCCCGTAAAATCTGGTCTCCAGTAAAATCCAGTCTCCAGTAAAATCCAGTCTCCAGTAAAATCCAGTCTCCAGTCTCTAGTAAAATCCAGCCTCCAGTAAAATCCAGTCTCCAGTAAAATCTAGTTCCAGTAAAATCCAGTCTCCAGTAAAATCCAGTCTCCAGTCTCCAGTCTCCAGTAAAATCCAGTCTCCAGTAAAATCCAGTCTCCAGTAAATTCCAGTCTCCAGTAAAATCCAGTCTCCAGTCTCCAGTAAAATCCAGTCTCCAGTAGAATCCGGTCTCCAGCCTCCAGTAAAATCCAGTCTCCAGTCTCCAGTAAAATCCAGTCTCTAGTCTCCAGTAAAATCCAGTCTCTAGTCTCCAGTAAAATCCAGTCTCCAGTCTTCAGTCTCCAGTAAAATCCAGTCTCCAGTCTCCAGTAAAATCCAGTCTCCAGTCTCCAGTAAAATCCAGTCTCCAGTCTCCAGTAAAATCCAGTCTCCAATCTCCAGTAAAATCGTGGCTCCAGTAAATTCCAGTCTCCAGTCTCCAATAAAATCCAGTCTCCAGCCTCCAATAAAATTCAGTCTCCAGTCTCAAGTCTCCAGTCTCCAGTCTCCAGTAAAATCCAGTCTCCAGTCTGCAGTAAAATCCAGTTTTCAGTCTCCAGTCTCCAGTAAAATCCAGTCTCCAGTCTCTAGTAAAATCCAGTCTCCAGTAAAATCCAGTCTCCAGTAAAATCCAGCTCCAGTAAAATCCAGTCTCCAGTAAAATCCAGTCTCCAGTCTCCAGTAAAATCCAGTCTCCAGTAAAATCCAGTCTCCAGTCTCCAATAAAATCCAGTCTCCAGCCTCTAGTAAAATTCAGTCTCCAGTCTCAAGTCTGCAGTCTCCAGTAAAATCCAGTCTCCAGTCTCCATTAAAATCCAGTTCTCAGTCTCCAGTCTCCAGTAATATCCAGTCTCCAGTCTCCAACTCCAGTAAAATCCAGTCTCCAGTCTCCAGTAAAATCCAGTCTCCAGTCTCCAGTAAAATCCAGTCTCCAGTAAAATCCAGTATCCAGTCTCTAGTCTCCAGTCTCCAGTATCCAGTCTCCAGTCTCCAGTAAAATCCAGTCTCCAGTCTCCAGTAAAATCCAGTCTCCAGTCCCCTGTCTCTAGTAAAACCTAGTCTCCAGTCTCCAGTCTCCAGTAAAATCCAGTCTCCAGTCTCCAGTCTCCAACTCCAGTAAAATCCAGTCTCCAGTCTCCAACTCCAGTAAAATCCAGTCTCCAGTCTCCAGTAAAATCCAGTCTCCAGTCTCCAGTCTCCAGTAAAATCCAGTCTCCAGTCTCCAGTAAAATCCAGTCTCCAGTAAAATCCAGTCTCCAATCTCCAGTAAAATACAGTCTCCAGTTAAATCCAGTCTCCAGTCTCCAGTAAAATCCAGTCTCCAGTCCCCAGTCTCCAGTAAAATCCAGTCTCCAGTCTCCAGTAAAATCCAGTCTCCAGTCTCCAGTAAAATCTAGTCTCCAGTAAAATCCAGTCTCCAGTAAAATCCAGTCTCCAGTAAAATCCAGTCTCCACTAAAATCCAGTCTCTAGTAAAATCCAGTCTCCAGTAAAATCCAGTCTCCAGTAAAATCCAGTTTCCAGTAATATCCAGTCTCCAGTAAAATCCAGTCTCCAGTATAACATGGTCTCCAGTAAAATCCAGTCTCCAGTCTCCAGTAAAATCCAGTCTCCAGTTAAATCCAGTCTCCAGTAAAATCCAGTCTCCACTAAAATCCAGCCTCTAGTAAAATCCAGTCTCCAATAAAATCCAGTCTCCAGTAAAATCCAGTCTCCAGTAAAATCCAGTCTCCAGTAAAATCAAGTCTCCAGTCTCCAGTAAAATCCAGTCTCCAGTATAATATGGTCTCCAGTAAAATCCAGTCTCCAGTCTCCAGTAAAATCCAGTCTCCAGTCTCCAGTAAAATCCAGTCTCCAGTCTCCAGTCTCCAGTAAAATCCAGTCTCCAGTCCCCAGTCTCTAGTAAAACCCAGTCTCCAGTCTCCAGTCTCCAGTAAAATCCAGTCTCCAGGAAAATCCAGTCTCCAGTAAAATCAAGTCTCCAGTATAATATGGTCCCCAGTAAAATCCAGTCTCCAGTCTCAAGTCTCCATTAAAATCCAGTCTCCAGTAAAATCCAGTCTCCAGTAAAATCCAGTCTCCAGTCCCCAGTCTCTAGTAAAACCCAGTCTCCAGTCTCCAGTAAAATCCAGTCTCCAGTCTCCAGTCTCCAGTAAAATCCAGTCTCCAGTAAAATCCAGTCTCCAGTCTCCAGTAAAATCCAGTAAAATCGAGTAAAATCCCGTAAAATCCAGTAAAATCCAGTCTCCAGTCTCCAGTAAAATCCAGTAAAATCCAGTCTCCAGACTCCAGTCTCCAGCAAAATCCAGTAAAATCCAGTCTCCAGTCTCCAGTAAAATCCAGTCTCCAGTCTCCAGTAAAATCCAGTCTCCAGTCTCCAGTAAAATCCAGTCTCCAGTCTACAGTAAAATCCAGTCTCCAGTCTCCAGTAAAATGCAGTCTCTAGTCTCCTGTAAAATCCAGTCTCTGGTCTCCAGTAAAATCCAGTCTCCAGTCTCCAGTCTCCAGTAAAATCCAGTGTCCAGTCTCCAGTCTGCAGTAAAATCCAGTCTCCAGTCTCCAGTAAAATCCAGTCTCCAGTCTCCAATCTCCAGTAAAATCCTGTCTCCAGTCTCCAATAAAATCCAGTCTCCAGCCTCCAGTAAAATCCAGTCTCCAGTCTCAAGTCTCCAGTCTCCAGTAAAATCCAGTTTTCAGTCTCCAGTCTCCAGTAAAATCCAGTCTCCAGTCTCGAGTCTCCAACTCCAGTAAAATCCAGTCTCCAGTCTCCAGTAAAATCCAGTCTCCAGTCTCCAGTAAAATCCAGTCTCCAGTAAAATCCAGTCTCCAGTAAAATCCAGTGTCCAGTCTCTAGTCTCCAGTCTCCAGTCTCCAGTAAAATCCAGTCTCGAGTAAAATCCAGTCTCCAGTAAAATCCACTCTCCAGTAAAATCCAGTCTCCAGTCTCCAGTAAAATCCAGTCTCCAGTCTCCAGTAAAATCCAGTCTCCAGTCTCCAGTAAAATCCAATCTCCAGTACAATCCAGTCTCCAGTAAAATCCAGTCTCCAGTAAAATCCAGTCTCCAGTAAAATCCAGTCTCCAGTAAAATCCAGTCTCCAGTAAAATCCAGTCTCCAGTAAAATCCACTCTCCAGTAAAATCCAGTCTCCAGTAAAATCCAGTCTCCAGTCTCCAGTAAAATCCAGTCTCCAGTAAAATCCAGCCTCCAGTCTCCAGTAAAATCCAGTCTCCAGTCTCCAGTAAAATCCAGTGTCCAGCCTCCAGTAAAATCCAGTCTGCAGTAAAATCCAGTCTCCAGTCTCCAGTAAAATCCAGTCTCCAGTCTCCAGTAAAATCCAGTCTCCAGTAAAATCCAGTCTACAGTCTCCAGTCTGCAGTAAAATCCAGTCTCCAGTAAAATCCAGTCTCCAGTCTCCAGTCTCCAGTAAAATCCAGTCTCCAGTCTCCAATCTCCAGTAAAATCCAGTCTCCAGCAAAATTCAGTCTCCAGTCTCCAGTAAAATCCAGTCTCCGGTCTCCAGTAAAATCCAGTCTCCAGTCTCAAGTCTCCAGTCTCCAGTCTCCAGTAAAATCCAGTTTTCAGTCACCAGTCTCCAGTAAAATCCAGTCTCCAGTCTCCAGTAAAATCCAGTCTCCAGTCTCCAGTAAAATCCAGTCTCCAGTCTCTAGTCTCCAGTCTCCAGTATCCAGTCTCCAGTAAAATCCAGTTTCTAGTAAAATCCAGTCTCCAGTAAAATCCTGTCTCCAGTAAAATCCAGTCTCCAGTAAAATCCGGTCTCCAGTAAAATCCAGTCTCCAGTAAAATCCAGTCTCCAGTAAAATCCAGTCTCCAGTCTCTAGTAAAATCCAGTCTCCAGTAAAATCCAGTCTCCAGTAAAATCCAGTTCCAGTAAAATCCAGTCTCCAGTAAAATCCAGTCTCCAGTCTCCAGTAAAATCCAGTCTCCAGTAAAATCCAGTCTCCAGTAAAATCCTGTCTCCAGTAAATTCCAGTCTCCAGTAAAATCCAGTCTCCACTCTCCAGTTAAATCCAGTCTCCAGTCTCCAGTCTCCAGTAAAATCCAGTCTCCAGTCTCCAGTAAAATCCAGTCTCCAGTAGAATCCAGTCTCCAGCCTCCAGTAAAATCCAGTCTCCAGTCTCCAGTAAAATCCAGTCTCTAGTCTCCAGTAAAATCCAGTCTCTAGTCTCCAGTAAAATCCACTCTCCAGTCTTCAGTCTCCAGTAAAATCCAGTCTCCAGTCTCCAGTAAAATCCAGTCTCCAGTCTCCAGTAAAATCCAGTCTCCAGTCTCCAGTAAAATCCAGTCTCCAATCTCCAGTAAAATCCTGTCTCCAGTAAATTCCAGTCTCCAGTCTCCAATAAAATCCAGTCTCCAGCCTCCAGTAAAATTCAGTCTCCAGTCTCCAGTCTCCAGTAAAATCCAGTCTCCAGTCTCCAGTAAAATCCAGTTTTCAGTCTCCAGTCTCCAGTAAAATCCAGTCTCCAGTCTCTAGTAAAATCCAGTCTCCAGTAAAATCCAGTCTCCAGTAAAATCCAGTTCCAGTAAAATCCAGTCTCCAGTAAAATCCAGTCTCCAGTCTCCAGTAAAATCCAGTCTCCAGTAAAATCCAGTCTCCAGTCTCCAATCTCCAGTAAAATACAGTCTCCAGTTAAATCCAGTCTCCAGTCTCCAGTAAAATCCAGTCTCTAGTCTTCAGTAAAATCCAGTCTCCAGTAAAATCCAGTCTCCAGTCTCCAGTCTGCAGTAAAATCCAGTCTCCAGTCTCCAGTAAAATCCAGTCTCCAGTCTCCAGTCTCCAGTAAAATCCAGTCTCCAGTAAAATCCAGTCTCCAGTCTCCAATAAAATCCAGTCTCCAGCCTCTAGTAAAATCCAGTCTCCAGTCTCAAGTCTGCAGTCTCCAGTAAAATCCAGTCTCCAGTCTCCAGTAAAATCCAGTCTCTAGTCTCCAGTAAAATCCAGTCTCCAGTAAAATCCAGTCTCCAGTCTCCAGTCTGCAGTAAAATCCAGTCTCCAGTCTCCAGTCTCCAGTCTCCAGTAAAATCCAGTCTCCAGTAAAATCCAGTCTCCAGTCTCCAGTAAAATCCAGTCTCCAGTTAAATCCAGTCTCCAGTAAAATCCAGTCTCCACTAAAATCCAGCCTCTAGTAAAATCCAGTCTCCAATAAAATCCAGTCTCCAGTAAAATCCAGTCTCCAGTAAAATCCAGTCTCCAGTAAAATCAAGTCTCCAGTCTCCAGTAAAATCCAGTCTCCAGTATAATATGGTCTCCAGTAAAATCCAGTCTCCAGTCTCCAGTAAAATCCAGTCTCCAGTCTCCAGTAAAATCCAGTCTCCAGTCTCCAGTCTCCAGTAAAATCCAGTCTCCAGTCCCCAGTCTCTAGTAAAACCCAGTCTCCAGTCTCCAGTCTCCAGTAAAATCCAGTCTCCAGGAAAATCCAGTCTCCAGTAAAATCAAGTCTCCAGTATAATATGGTCCCCAGTAAAATCCAGTCTCCAGTCTCAAGTCTCCATTAAAATCCAGTCTCCAGTAAAATCCAGTCTCCAGTCCCCAGTCTCTAGTAAAACCCAGTCTCCAGTCTCCAGTCTCCAGTAAAATCCAGTCTCCAGTCTCCAGTCTCCAGTAAAATCCAGTCTCCAGTAAAATCCAGTCTCCAGTCTCCAGTAAAATCCAGTAAAATCGAGTAAAATCCCGTAAAATCCAGTAAAATCCAGTCTCCAGTCTCCAGTAAAATCCAGTAAAATCCAGTCTCCAGACTCCAGTCTCCAGCAAAATCCAGTAAAATCCAGTCTCCAGTCTCCAGTAAAATCCAGTCTCCAGTCTCCAGTAAAATCCAGTCTCCAGTCTCCAGTAAAATCCAGTCTCCAGTCTACAGTAAAATCCAGTCTCCAGTCTCCAGTAAAATGCAGTCTCTAGTCTCCTGTAAAATCCAGTCTCTAGTCTCCAGTAAAATCCAGTCTCCAGTCTCCAGTCTCCAGTAAAATCCAGTGTCCAGTCTCCAGTCTGCAGTAAAATCCAGTCTCCAGTCTCCAGTAAAATCCAGTCTCCAGTCTCCAATCTCCAGTAAAATCCTGTCTCCAGTCTCCAATAAAATCCAGTCTCCAGCCTCCAGTAAAATCCAGTCTCCAGTCTCAAGTCTCCAGTCTCCAGTAAAATCCAGTTTTCAGTCTCCAGTCTCCAGTAAAATCCAGTCTCCAGTCTCGAGTCTCCAACTCCAGTAAAATCCAGTCTCCAGTCTCCAGTAAAATCCAGTCTCCAGTCTCCAGTAAAATCCAGTCTCCAGTAAAATCCAGTCTCCAGTAAAATCCAGTGTCCAGTCTCTAGTCTCCAGTCTCCAGTCTCCAGTAAAATCCAGTCTCGAGTAAAATCCAGTCTCCAGTAAAATCCACTCTCCAGTAAAATCCAGTCTCCAGTCTCCAGTAAAATCCAGTCTCCAGTCTCCAGTAAAATCCAGTCTCCAGTCTCCAGTAAAATCCAATCTCCAGTACAATCCAGTCTCCAGTAAAATCCAGTCTCCAGTAAAATCCAGTCTCCAGTAAAATCCAGTCTCCAGTAAAATCCAGTCTCCAGTAAAATCCAGTCTCCAGTAAAATCCACTCTCCAGTAAAATCCAGTCTCCAGTAAAATCCAGTCTCCAGTAAAATCCAGTCTCCAGTCTCCAGTAAAATCCAGTCTCCAGTAAAATCCAGCCTCCAGTCTCCAGTAAAATCCAGTCTCCAGTCTCCAGTAAAATCCAGTGTCCAGCCTCCAGTAAAATCCAGTCTCCAGTAAAATCCAGTCTCCAGTCTCCAGTAAAATCCAGTCTCCAGTCTCCAGTAAAATCCAGTCTCCAGTAAAATCCAGTCTACAGTCTCCAGTCTGCAGTAAAATCCCATCTCCAGTAAAATCCAGTCTCCAGTCTCCAGTCTCCAGTAAAATCCAGTCTCCAGTCTCCAATCTCCAGTAAAATCCAGTCTCCAGCAAAATTCAGTCTCCAGTCTCCAGTAAAATCCAGTCTCCGGTCTCCAGTAAAATCCAGTCTCCAGTCTCAAGTCTCCAGTCTCCAGTCTCCAGTAAAATCCAGTTTTCAGTCACCAGTCTCCAGTAAAATCCAGTCTCCAGTCTCCAGTAAAATCCAGTCTCCAGTCTCCAGTAAAATCCAGTCTCCAGTCTCTAGTCTCCAGTCTCCAGTATCCAGTCTCCAGTAAAATCCAGTTTCTAGTAAAATCCAGTCTCCAGTAAAATCCTGTCTCCAGTAAAATCCAGTCTCCAGTAAAATCCGGTCTCCAGTAAAATCCAGTCTCCAGTAAAATCCAGTCTCCAGTAAAATCCAGTCTCCAGTCTCTAGTAAAATCCAGTCTCCAGTAAAATCCAGTCTCCAGTAAAATCCAGTTCCAGTAAAATCCAGTCTCCAGTAAAATCCAGTCTCCAGTCTCCAGTAAAATCCAGTCTCCAGTAAAATCCAGTCTCCACTCTCCAGTTAAATCCAGTCTCCAGTCTCCAGTCTCCAGTAAAATCCAGTCTCCAGTCTCCAGTAAAATCCAGTCTCCAGTAGAATCCAGTCTCCAGCCTCCAGTAAAATCCAGTCTCCAGTCTCCAGTAAAATCCAGTCTCTAGTCTCCAGTAAAATCCAGTCTCTAGTCTCCAGTAAAATCCACTCTCCAGTCTTCAGTCTCCAGTAAAATCCAGTCTCCAGTCTCCAGTAAAATCCAGTCTCCAGTCTCCAGTAAAATCCAGTCTCCAGTCTCCAGTAAAATCCAGTCTCCAATCTCCAGTAAAATCCTGTCTCCAGTAAATTCCAGTCTCCAGTCTCCAATAAAATCCAGTCTCCAGCCTCCAGTAAAATTCAGTCTCCAGTCTCCAGTCTCCAGTAAAATCCAGTCTCCAGTCTCCAGTAAAATCCAGCTTTCAGTCTCCAGTCTCCAGTAAAATCCAGTCTCCAGTCTCTAGTAAAATCCAGTCTCCAGTAAAATCCAGTCTCCAGTAAAATCCAGTTCCAGTAAAATCCAGTCTCCAGTAAAATCCAGTCTCCAGTCTCCAGTAAAATCCAGTCTCCAGTAAAATCCAGTCTCCAGTCTCCAATCTCCAGTAAAATACAGTCTCCAGTTAAATCCAGTCTCCAGTCTCCAGTAAAATCCAGTCTCTAGTCTTCAGTAAAATCCAGTCTCCAGTAAAATCCAGTCTCCAGTCTCCAGTCTGCAGTAAAATCCAGTCTCCAGTCTCCAGTAAAATCCAGTCTCCAGTCTCCAGTCTCCAGTAAAATCCAGTCTCCAGTAAAATCCAGTCTCCAGTCTCCAATAAAATCCAGTCTCCAGCCTCAAGTAAAATCCAGTCTCCAGTCTCAAGTCTGCAGTCTCCAGTAAAATCCAGTCTCCAGTCTCCAGTAAAATCCAGTCTCTAGTCTCCAGTAAAATCCAGTCTCCAGTAAAATCCAGTCTCCAGTCTCCAGTCTGCAGTAAAATCCAGTCTCCAGTCTCCAGTCTCCAGTCTCCAGTAAAATCCAGTCTCCAGTAAAATCCAGTCTCCAGTCTCCAATAAAATCCATTCTCCAGCCTCTAGTAAAATCCAGTCTCCAGTCTCAAGTCTGCAGTCTCCAGTAAAATCCAGTCTCCAGTCTCCATTAAAATCCAGTTTTCAGTCTCCAGTCTCCAGTAAAATCCAGTCTCCAGTCTCCAACTCCA